>NC_060907.1:13800991-14125991 GCF_014805685.1 Silurus meridionalis
CACACACAGACACACACACACACACACACACACACACACACACACACACACACACACACACACACACACACACACACACACACACACACAAAATGATGATATATCAGAACATAACAAACTTTCTATATTCACTATGTTATTTAATTCTTGTAGATTATTTATGGTTGTTATTTCTATTTACTGCCCTATATAGGCATTAAAAAAATAGCTCATAAAAAAGGATATACCACCCCCTGAATAATGGGGGCGCTGGTCCATAAGAACAGCCTTTTAACTATGCAAATGGAACTTGCAAGCTGCTTATTTTTTTTTTTGTTTTATTTTGCAATTCACATTTCTTTAGTTCATTACATTTACTTCATTGAATTTACTTCCTCAATCAGCTTCTGAATGTATTTGTGTATTTAAATAAGCAGCATGTCAGACAGACTGGATCACCTTCACCTACGGTGAACAAAAAGGCAGGAGACAAAATTGGTGACTCTAACCTTGTTTTTACCACTAAAAACTTGATCAAAAACAAACAAAAAAATTATGATACACTTATGATACACTTGTGATTGTTCATTTTAGGTTCTTTATAAACCATATAACAATGACAACAGCACTTGGCACTATTGTATGGTCTCACTCTCAGACAACTGAAACACTGTCTGATTTATAATAAACTGAGTGATAATAAGATAATAAAAGTGAATTATAAGTTTACATTTACATTTGCGGCATTTGGCAGACGCCCTTATCCAGAGCGACTTACAACTGAGCAGGGGAGGGTTTTAGGGCTTTGCTCAAGGGCCCAGCAGTGGCAGCTTGGTGGTGGTGGGATTTGAACCTGTGATCTTCTGATCCAAAGCCCAATGCCTTAACCACTGAGCTACCACCTCCCTAGTTGCACACTACAGCAGCTTCAAAAAGAAATGCAGATATTTCAGCTTAACCACCAACAGGCTCATTAATCAGTGATTTGGACCAAATCAGTTATATTGGTGAATCACTCAGGCTGGTTTTATCAACAAGTTTCTCCAATTCATTTAAATGAACAATTCATTATTACAACAATCTAATTACCCATATAGAAATCTGATATATGGGAGTCTAAGCATAGCACCCACAGTGGGGGAAATAATGATCTGATCCGCTGCTTATTTTGCAAATTTACCCCCTTACAAAGAAATAAACAGTCTAAAAATTCCATTACTTTACTTTAACTTCAATAAAACATTAAAGAAAGGTTCTAAATTCATTTGTATTTGATGGAGTGAAATAAATATTTGATCCCCTGTCACATTATCAAGAATTCTGACTCCCACAAACCCAAATGACTCCTGTGCCTTTAAGACAAAACTCCTAATATCAACTCTTTATATGTATAAAAGACACCAGTCACAGAATCAGCCTCTTCCATTTAAACCTCTCCACCACCATGGGAAATACCAAAGAGCTCTCAAAGGGACAAGAGTGTAGACCTGCACAAGGCTGGATCAGGCTACAAGACCTTCAGATTGTTGCCTTGCCCGTGTGTTTTGGGTCAATGTCATGGTGGAACCCCAGTCCACCACCCATCTTCAGTGTTCTGACTGGGGCCAGGAGGTTCTCATCCAAGATTCTACAGTGCATGTAGTGAAGTCTTTCTGTACCCTTAGCAGGCAATCAGACCCAAAGCAGAATGTTTCCTAATCTTTGTTTGACAGTGATGATGGTGTTCTTGGGGTCATATTCAGCATTTCTCTGCTTCCAAACATGGCGAGGTGAGTTGATGCCAAAGAGCTTAATTTTGGTCTTTTCTGACCACATCACATTCTCCTGAGCCTTCTCTGGATCATTCAGGTGTTCCTCATGTGCATTCTTGAGCAGAGGGATCTTGGTGTGTAACTAATGGTTTTCTTGGAGTCAGTTTGTGAAGCTCCATGCTTACACAGTAGTTTTAGGGCCAATATTTTTCCCCCCTTAGATTATTTTTATTTATGTATTTTTACTCAGTAATGTATATGGTTAAAAATAAATGTAAAAATACTTTAAACAAAACATTCATTAGTAAAAGTAAAATTACAGGTTTAAAAAATTTAAAAGTACACAAAATAAATATTTAACTTACTGTAATGCAATAAAATGTAATTCATTTATTTCCAGCTCTGCTTATTCCTCTGCTTAAATGGACGATGTTGAATAAATAAAATAATTTTAGCAGTCACGGGCATAATAATAATTCACAATAACCACCGTAATTTCCGGACTATAAGCCGCACCCACTGAATTTTACAAATATTTTTATTTTAAACATAAATAAGCCGCACCTGTCTATAAGCCGAAGTCTACACTGAAACTAATGTACTTTACACAGGCTTTAACCAAAGACACGTTACACACGGTGTAACGGGTGAAATATGTTGCGTTTCCTTTAGGAGCATAGCGGTATTTTGGGAATAGCATGCCACCGCATTTTTCCCGTATTACTGCATGTGTGCAAGACTGAGGATTATGTCCTTATTATTTTCTGATGCTTATTTCTAAGTTTCTTTGACTAACCCGTAACGCTGTTGCCAAGAAAAATGCATGAGTTTTGGAAAGCTGTCTGTGCTTATATGATTTCTGTTGCAACTGGAGTGAGTGAGCTCTCCCTTCACCCAGACTCAACACGTTACAACGGCTTGTATCTAAACAGTAGCCGACCAAGAAAGTCATTGTTCACTGTCTTCCTCCTTCCTTTCACAACAATTTCTCTCGGGAGTTTATCTTTAGGCATCGTTGTGCGTTTAAAAAAAAGTTTTTTTCTCCCGATGCCGTGCAGCTCAGAACACAGGTGAGGTGCGTTTTTTCGTTTCTGTTCAGAAATTTCATTGGTCTAATGTTATGGGGTTCAGTTTTTTGGCTTGAAGTTTGTGAAACCGGGAAAAACCCAGGAAAAATTAATAAATAAGCCGCTTCGTTGTTTAAGCCGTGGGGTTCAAAACGTGGGGAAAAAGTAGCGGTTTATAGTCCGAAAAATACGGTAATTAAAACGCTCAAGAGGCTTCTCTATATGTCGCACCCTGACTTCCTTCATTCTCCTTCCATACAGAATAACAGAGACCTGATTGGAGTAACAAATGATAATCATGATCCTAATCAGTGCAGTTTCATTAGTGTTCATTTAAAATATTATCTACATTTATGGAATTAGTAACACATTTATGAAATCATTTTAAAATGACTTACACAGCTTTTCTGGATGCTTTGAACACTGGCAGGAGCCTCAGAAGACATTCATCTGATTTGTCATATTTACTCAAATCAAACTCATCCAGATTATCTTCTGAGTTCAGCAACACAAACACCAGAGCAGACCACTGAGCAGAAGTGAGTCTGACTCCCCAGAGACACCTGAAATTACTGCTGTTCAGGTAACATTGTACTTCCTGTACTAAAGAATAATCATTTAGTTCAATCAGACAGTGGAACAGATTGATGGATTTCTCTGGAGATGGATTTTCTCTGATCTTCTTCTTGATGTACTCGACTATTTCCTGTTTGCTGTAAGAGCTACTTCCTGTCTGGGGCAGAAGGTCTCGTAAGAGAGTCTGATTGGACTCCAGTGAGAGACCCATAAGGAAGCGGAGGAACAGGTCCAGGTGTCCATTCTCACTCTGCAAGGCTTTTTTCACTGCACTCTTCGGGGAATCAAACATGTTTGATTTGGTAAAAAGATCTGAAAGACGTTTTTTACTCTTTTTGTTGATAAATAAGTGAAATGTGTATAAAGCAGCCAGAAACTCCTGAACACTCAGATGTACAAAGCTAAACACCTTCCCCAGGTAAAGCCCAAACTCCTCTCTGAAGATTTGAGTACACACACCTGAGTACACTGATGCTTCTCTGACATCAATGCCAGACTCTCTCAGGTCTTTCTCATAGAAGATCAGGTTTCCTTTTTCCAGCTGTTGGAAAGCCAGTTTTCCCAGTGCAAGGATACTCTCTCTGGTTTGCTGAGGATCATGGTCATATTTCTGATAATACTTTTGGTCCTTGTGTTTGATCTGAAAGATCAGGAAGTGTGTGAACATTTGAGTGAGAGTCTTGGGAATCTCTCCACTCTCTGCTTCACCCAACATTCTCTCTAGAACAGTGGCTGAGATCCAGCAGAAGAATGGGATGTGGCACATGATGTAGAGGCTTCTTAAAGACTTTATGTGTGTGATGATTTTATTGGCCAGGCTCTGATCACTGATCCTCTTCCTGAAATACTCCTCTTTCTGAGGATCACTGAACCCTCGTACCTCTGTTACCTGGTCCACACACTCAGGAGGGATCTGATTGGCTGCTCCTGGTCGAGAGGTGATCCAGAGGAGAGCAGAGGGAAGCAGATTCCCCTTGATGAGGTTCGTCAGCAGCACATCCACTGAGGCTGATTCTGTCATATCACACAATCTCTCATTGTTCTGGAAATCTAGAGGAAGTCGACAGTCATCCAGACCATCAAAGATCAACACCACTTTATTTCTCTCACAGTCTATTAATCGTAATTCTTTTATTTCATGGAAAAAGTGGTGAAGAAGATCCATCAAACTAAAAGGTTTCTGGTTCATCATATTCAGCTCTTTAAAGGAAAGTAGAAACATGTATGTGATGTCCTGATTTGCTTTTCCTTCAGCCCAGTCCAGAATGAACTTCTGCACAGTGACTGATTTTCCAATTCCAGCAACTCCTCTAGTCAGCACACTTCTGATGGACTTGTCTTGAAAGAGATCATTACATTTGATGGGTGTCTCCTGTGTTGCTGGTCTCCTGGACACTGTCTCAATCTGTCTCACCTCATGTTTATTATTGACGTCTCCACTTCTACTCTCTGTGATGAGGTCTGGGTAGATTCCATGCTGTGAGCTTCCTTCAGTAATTCTTTTACATTTCTCTCTCAGTTTGGATTTGAGTTTTCGCTGGTGCACAGAGACGAGTTCTGATAAAAAGAAGAATAAAATGTAAACTCTCTGATCATCTCTGTGAGCTACTGATATTTTCATAGCTGTACATCATGTGGAATGTCAGTACTGATGTGTTATTATATTGTGTTGATAAAAGCACATCATTATGATGAGATGTGTTTATTAAATGTACATCAGTTTCCTTCCTCTGAAGATAAAGTAATGTTAGAACCTTATGAGCTCTTACTGTTTTGCAATGTGTTAGCGAGATCTGTGTGCTTCATGCGCTTCAGGAAGTGCAGTGTGATCTTCAGCACTTTCTCTCTGACACTGCTCTGATCCTCCTCATCCTCCACCTCCCTTTTAGTGCATGCTGGGTAATCTGGATTCAGGAGCTTCTTATATCTCTTTAGTTCATTCTGTAGCAGAGTGATGAGTTTGTGCTCCAGATCCTGATTTGTAACAGAAGCAAAAAAAATACATGATACTTATATCAAACACTATAATGTAACATAAGAATGTGTTTATTACTGACATCCAGACAAACTGGTTTTAGACGAGAGCACAGACGAGTAAAAACATAAAGGTGAGTCACTTCTATTAAGAAGGAGGCAAAAGGATATATGAAAATGCTGATGATTTAATTTGACAATGAAAAGTTTGGAAAGAAAGCAAGATACAAACAAGAAGAATTAGAAAAGCAGAAGAAAAAACTTTGTTGAAATCAATGAGGAAACATAACACACTTGTGTTCTCTCTTACTGCTGCTCAGGCTTTTGTTTTGTCACATTGCAGTGAGAGTGGAAAAGATACACACACACACACACACACACACACACACACACACACACACACACACACACACACCTTCAATATGGTGTCCAAATGACGCTTTTCTGTCATGTTTGATTTCTTCTTCTGCAGTCTGTGAACAAATAAAACACTTGTTAAAAGTAGAATAAAGACTATAAATCATATTCATAACTACAAACACAAAGCAGTGAATACACACATATCAGAGATGTTTGATTATGTGAGAGTGTGAGTGATAAAACACTGCACTCATACATTCAACTGTCCTCACCTCAGATCAGTAGTACAGTCTGTGTCTTTAAAGAATATTGGCTCATCCATTGACTGTTCACTCTTCATGGACACACAGCTGGGTTCAGGTGAGTCTGATCTCTTACCCTGAATCAGACTAAACACACACAACCACTGCATCATTATTACTGTTCTGCAGCAACACTGATTAATGAAACTGGAGTTAAAATCCAGTTGTCAATGTTCTTATTAACACTGATCCCATTCTTTAGCCTTCATACTTTATCCAGCTACAGGGACAACTTGGGGTTAGACATGTTGCTCAGTAGCTTAATGTCACTAATTATCAGCTGGTTTTGAACATCTGGAGACAAAGCTGCTGAATTCAACTCTTCACTCGTCACTCTTCACAGATACACATCAGAGTCTGATCTGTTTAGTGTTGGTGAATGTGAGAACATTTCTATTTTTCACAGAGTCACAACCTTCATTTTTCATTTTTCACCTTCAGATTACGACTGTAAGCCTACACACACACACACACACACACACACACACAAACACACACAAGCAAAGAAGACACATTTACATCAGTCCCACATCAGTTTGTTACATCTACAGCTGTATCATGACACATTTCAGGAAGAAATCACCTGAACGTCTTCATCTAGTTTAAATTCACAACATTCACATTTTCTATCTTTAGATTTACAGACTTACTGTGTTTCTCCTGAAGTCCCATCACTAAGTTCTTTTTCAATTTCACTCAAACTGGCATGACTGGTTTAAAAATACCAGAGGTGGAGCAAACACACACACACACACACACACACACACACACACACACACGATTTCTAACCTGAAATGTGTGTGTGTGTGTGTGTGTGTGTGCACATATTCTTGCAACCACCACTATAATTAAAGAATTGCAGCAGAAAGAGGTTACAGTGTGCTTGACTAAGAAATGCTGCATGACAATGTTGTGTCTTCTGTAAATCCTCATGCTGCCACTAGAGACACTGAGTAGGAAAATAGATAAAAAGTTCTAGTTTTAAGAAGTTGTGAGTTTGGCATGAACATTAGAAGTTGTTGGGAATAAATACGTCTCAGAACCTATATCTAACCTATTTAATAACCTTTTTAATCACGATTGTGACCGAATGAATGAGGTACAGGTGGTGATTGACACTCCTGACCACCAATCAGTAGCGAGCAGGCACTATTTAGAGCGGGTTGGTTTGCGCCTGGCATGCGTCACGCCCGTATCCTCCCCTTTTGCGGTTGCTATAGTGATTTTAGGTATGCGCTGTTAGTATGTAGCGTTGGCGAATTAGTTTTTCCTTTGCTCGTTGCACTAATGGCTCGTTTGTGTATCCTTAGCCTGTCTTTTCAGTGCGTGTCCCTGTTGGATGCTGTTTTGGATCTGTTTACTGCCCTCCCTGCAGGTATGAGGAAGTTGTTTAGCAATGTTTAGCTTTAACGCGTGTCAGGTGGCGTGAGTAATGTGCAGTCTTTGAACTTCAGTTTAACAGCAGGTTATTTGAAGGCTGCGTATCCTGAGCGGTGAATTGATTCTCAGGAACTTATCTATCCGCGTTTGGTAAATTGTTTCGGTTTGTTAGGGGGAATTACAGCATGTAGTTGTGCAGTTACTTGTATCATTTATATCCTGTATCATTGTTTGCATTATAGGATCCTCCTTTTTCGTCCTGGGTGATTATTGCTGCGATTTGACTTTTTCCTCGCTGCGTGCCGAGTGAACAACCTCAGCTTACAACTATTTAAAAGGGGAATTCTGCTGCTGCTGTGTGCTTTTTGATAATTAGTGCTGATCACTCCGGTGGGTAACCCCAGCCCTGTATTTAATGATTTTATTTTGTTTTGTTTATTTGGAAGTTGTGTAAATTGGTTGTTTAATATTTCGTGTCTGATTGTTTATTTTTATTTGTGTAATTGTCACCGGACCGTTTTTACTAGTGAGAATATTTTCTTTTCGTTCTATTGTAATTTCAAGTTTTCAATAAACTTTTGTATTTTTTTTATACGATGCCCACGTTTCCTGCCTACACTCATTAATAAGGGAATCGAACTTGTGTGATCTAATAAACTCTGGGGTTTACTTCTATTTCCTGGGTGTAACCCTCCCAGGTGGCGTAGTCGAATTGGTTAAGTATATAAAGTTGAGCTTGGGTGTGACGAGCTGTTCAGCTCTTCCCCCTAGGCCCCCACCCCTCGCGCCACACATACTTAACAGGCAACTTTGGGAAATCACTCAGCATTGTACAACTCACTGTTACATGAAGCTTCTATTGTCAGCTTTGTCATGAATTAAACAGTGGTGTGTGTTGGAACAGAAAAAAGATTAAAGTATAGCAGAAAAGAGTGCTGCAGCTTACAGGTAGCACTAGTTTAAGTCTTATGTCCCTAAGTCTGGAAACGTTTACATTACTGGTAATGACTCGGATCCCTCAGGTATTGTATTTGGCAGTATTGCACACCACAAAAGGGCTACACTAAAAATTGTGTAATCGTTGTTGTGGAGTGTCCAATATTAGTGTCCAATTGCTGATGTCTACACCCAGCCAACATGTCCATGTGGGCCCCACATGGGTTTTATCTGGGTTATATGGGCATCATGTGGGCATGGGGTCAGAGTGGGCACTTTGATGGGCTGAATGTGGGCCCCAGTTAGGTTGCCCATTTTTGTTTTTTTCGAGGGCCCTGTATGGGTCACATTTGGGCTATATTTAGCTATATTTGTCAAAAGAAATCTATCATTCAATTATTCAAATCAATCCAATCAAATTTTATTTGTCACATACACATACATACAGGGTACGACATGCAGTGAAATGCTTTTAACGACGGTCCGGCATGAGGGAATAAAATGGGGTAAAAAGGAGAATTAAAAATTATAAATATAACAAAATTTAAAAGAAAAATATAATAAGAAAAAGAAGGCAGATAAATAAAGGTGTGTGTGTGTGTGTATATATATATATATCACACAAAAAATGTTTATGGCAGTGTGCAGTTAAACAGTAAACAACAGTAAACAAGTTAGGCATGGTTTTTGATTGTCCATGAGTGTCCTTGTGCGGAATGGTGTGGTATAAAAATAAGAATATAAAAATATGAAATAAATATGAAAAAGAAAATATGAAATGTCGCAAAAAACACGCAAAACACGCAAAAAACAATTAATGTTTTTTGCGTGTTTTATAAGATCAATAGATTAACAACAATGTTATATATTAACAACATTTAGTTAAAAATAAATAAATAAATAAAGAATCGGTTGTGCAGCTCACAGAGTCTCCCATTGGCTCCTGTGCTCCCGCCTTCTCATTCTGAAGAAATGGTCATCACTCACTACCACTATTCACCTGACCTGACCTGACCTGACCTGACCTGGATAACCTGACATTTTATCTTTTGTTTTGAATTAATCAAATTTTACTGTTGCTTTCATTACATTTTTATTTGAAAGATTTGTGGTAAATAAAGTTACAGGCACGATATAATGAAGGTAAGTGTGGAGAGTGAACTGGTTTACCTCAGAGATAAACACCTGTGGAAAACTGAAAATTCTTATTAATTAGCAGATCACTAGGACATTGTCTACTAAAATGTGGAAATAACAACTTTTCAAACTATTTACACCCGTGTTGTCTTCATGTAGTGTCCTCATGATAACAGGAGGGTGAAACAGTAAAAGCACTGTGGTGTAATTTTTCTCTTTCACTACCTTTATAACATGTATATATATATAATACACAGAGAAAAGCTCTGAGGAGATTGTGACAATACTTAACATTATTTTAATGTGATTTAGGTAAAATATTTAGAGGTGATAAAAAAAACGTTCATATTTATATCATTTCTAAACATTACTGAAAAAATGATTTATGAAAAGTTATGATTACGTTAAGATAAGGTAATTTTGCGCAGAAAGTCAGTCAGACACTTGCTGTGTTTAGCTCCATTAAGGCTAAATAAAGACAAAACATTGTTATAGGTAACTTAAACTAATGTTACAGTGGTCAGTTTAAATTCACGGTCCAAAGTGTACGAATTTAATAATCGATCTGTGTTCAGGTCCCCCACTAATTATTCTAAACATTAATCACAACAAAGCCTGAAATTCACCATATTGATGCATTTAACTTTTTGCATGGTATTGTGTAATTTTAACATCATTTACTCAGATCAGTTAACAGTTTGGGCAAATGGTGGATTGGAAGGTGCTTACAACCTTGTGATTTTTAGTCTTTTTAGTTCTGATAGACTTATGCTCATGTAACTTGCATGCTTTATACATACAAATAATAGGTTGTGCCCTGGTTGATACAGTAGCATGCTCTACTTTATATAATTTTTTTGCTTTACAGGTAGCCTGAAGCAGAACCCTTTGCTGAAAACTGTCAGTAAGAAAGAGCTGGAGACAGCACTTGGTAAATGGTTCACAAATGCAAGAGACAAAGAAGGCAACCGTGCTTTGAGAGCCCAGCGGGACCATGATCGGAGGGCAGTACAGCCGGAAGTGTAAGTCATATAACCTATAGCTAGGGCTGCACAGTTAATAATATTTTATCCTGATCACTATTTTTGCCTCTGTTTAATTAAGGGAATACTCCACCCTGAAATGAAAAAAATATCTTATAAATTACTAATCCTCAAGGAATCCTATAGAGTGTCTGAGGGCTCAACGCGCTGCAACTTAAGAAAGCACATGCAAATAGAAAAAAAACCCCACCAGCAAATAAAAAAAAACAACGCTGCAAATCCTTACAACACAACTAAATAGCACAGATCAAAAAATAAATGTTTCATGGGGACCACAACAAGTGACAAACCTGTCTGGGACTGCACATTGTTCAATGTCTATTCGTCAGTGGTGTTGTCGATGACCCGAAAGATGAGTTGTTTGTTTATTTTAACATTGTTTATTTATGATTCCTTGGCCTTTTGGATATTATTATCCTAAATAATCTGATGAAATACACAATTAACTGTAAAACGTTATTATGTTAACTGGCAAAGCCGAGGAATCATGATCAGGATGTTGAAATAAACAAAAAAACTCACCTTTCAGATTTCCAACAACACCACTGATGAATAGACACTGAACAAGCAGTTCCAGGTTCGTCACTTGTTGAACACATGAAATTAATAAATGGGACCCAAATCTCACCCACTGTGGTCCCACAACAACCCCATAACGGGGCCATTTGTGGGTTGACCTATGATTGAGTCATGTGGGTCCCATAAGGGTCCTTTATGTAGCCCACTTTGGCCCTATTTGTAACACCTATTTGGGACCCAAATGGGCCCATATAAAGTACACCTATACAGGTCCCACTTAGAGCCCACCATGGACCCATCAGTGGCCCCTCTGGGCTAACACACATGGGGCCCATGTGGAGCCAATGGACAAATTTCTCTGGGCCACATTTGGGTTGCCCATGCAGGGCCCAAGTGACAGCCCATCAAAAACCCACATGGGGCCCACATTAAAATGTTGGCTGGAGAAAAGAAGGTATCAGTCTGGTAAAAAGAAAATGTTAATGATTTTTGAGGTAAAAAAAAAAGGAAAGATGTAATGATATTTGATGTAACAAAAAAGTACAGTGCAGTGTACACTTGTTTCCTCATAAACTATAGTGTAGTTTTTTCTTACCTCTTGTTAACACATTTTACCTCAGAAATCATTATATCATATATATCATTATATCATACATATATATATATATATATATATATATATATATATATATATATATATATATATAATATAATATTTTATTTATTTTGTTTACATCAGAATTCAGTCATATATAAAAAAAAACCCTTAGTGATATAAATTCACAGCAATTTAGTGATTTAAAACACTTTTTGCAAACACTGTTTTTGTTTTTGTCATTACATTTTTATTTATTTTTTTCCATTTCTGAAGTAACAAAAAATACTGGTAAGTTCTGAGGTATTAAAAATGTTGATGATTACTGAGGTTACCAAAAAAAAGGTAATGATCTATGATGTAACCAAAAGGTACACTGCAGTGTACATGTGTGTCCTCAGAATCTGTAGTGTAGTTTTTTCTTGCCTCAGAAGTGTACCTTACAAATCAATACTATTTTTTTGTTACCTCAGAGATCAGTCATATATTTAAGCACACAAAAGATTTACCCCAGAAGTTGGTCTGGTGCTCATAAAAAAAATAAAAATATTTACCCCAGTGTACACTTGTTACCTCAGAAATCAGTCTATATATATATATATATATATATATATATATATATATATATATATATATATATATATATATACTTAATCCTTCAAAGTACACGATCACCCTTATAAGTGAACAAATCAAACCCTATACCTGTGATTTATATAAAAATAATTAAAAATACAGTAAAAATAAGAAAATGCATGTTGGCATGCTCTCCCTGGGTGGGAGCTTTGGCTCCCCCTGCTGAATCTGGCTTCTTCAAGAATTTAAATGGCCTTATTTCCATTTAAATTCCCATTATTATTTCTTTGTCAAGAGGAAAATCAGAAGAAAGATCCATCATCTGTTAAACATATTACTAGTAAAACGTGTGAAATGTTTCTACCAAAAAGGTAACCAACAGACTAAACAATTGTCAGTTTCTAGACTAGGGATAAAAATTTATTTAATTCTAAGTTTAATAATAAACTCCTGACACAAAATACTAAAACATCTGGACACAGTTAGAGAAATTGAGAGATACTGCTATAACTTGTCTGTACACAAGTTGTTATTTTGTCTACACAACAAACCAGATGGAGTTTTTCCAAAAGTTTGGTTTTGTTTTTTAGGCAACATGAGCATGCTGAAATGGTTCTTTGCACAAGTTAATATAAAATTCGGATTAATCAAGTCAATGCACGCTCGCTTGTACCTCATATAACAGCCCCAAGATGGCATCAGATACTGCACTGATCTGCATGGGTAATCATTTTACTGAAACTTAAGTGGAAGTAACGTGTCAGAGAATAATAGTTACATGTGTATACTCCAGTGTGTGAATTGTAATGGATCAATGAAATGTGAGAGGAAACTTTTCACTTGTATATCACCAAAAAATAACCTGTTCTGTAGGATGGGCTGCTACTTTGAGACTCCGACATCGGATTAGGTTTAATTACAAATGTACTTATTAAAAACACTGTCCTAAAATCAGCTCTTGTTCAAATTTTGAGCAACAAGCCATGCATGCAAGCAGTCGGAACAATATCTACATCTGCCAGTAAGTAAATGCAGACACTTGACCTGTTCTTACCTCTTAAAAAATGTGTTTTTCTCCTGCATGGAATTTCCCCCTTTAACAATATCCCACGGAAGCTTAACCATGTCATTAGAGTCGCTCGCTGGAACTTAGCGGTTGAGATCGAAATTCCCGTCACAACTGGATGCCCTGCGTAAACCACAGATCATTCCTCCCATTTTGGCTTTGGCGCTGGAGCAGTTACCCAGTTCTCTCCCATGGCCAGTACCTAAAGCTCGGCCTTTATGATTTTGCGACGAGATAGAAAGGAACAAAGAACTGCATTGATTTCTGTGGGGAGTAGCAGATGACATCAAACATACTGTAAACCTTCAGCGGTTACCACCACCAAATTATCACTGTAATCAATCTCAAAATCCATGTACAAATCCATTAATCCTTCCACTGATCACTGAATTAAATGACTGGTAGGACAAAATGATTATTTAGACATGGGTGCCAATAATTTGTTCCACTGCCATCCAATGGTAGGACTACTGTAAAAAGAAAAAAGAGATTGACACTATTTTTAATCATAAACACTTTACAATACCAAGCCATGACTGTAAAAGCAAGCAAAGCAATGAAATCATAACTGGAGAATGAACTGGCTTTCCATAAGCCAAACCAGTGTGGGTCTGGATTATGGCCTAGCTGAACATGCCTGGAGCAAAATCCCAGAGCAACGTGTCACACGAGTCCTGCTTTGTCTCAGGCTCTGCTGCTCTTCTCCTTCCTTCATCACAAAGCTACATTGTTGCTTATGCGCCAGTTCTTGTTGCCTACATGAAACAGATGTCCTATTTATTGTGTTGCTCCAAAAAGATGACTGTACTTTTAGAGAGTTCAAGTCGAACAGCTTTCTTCTGCATGCGTGTTTATGCAAATGTTTGGAAATCGGCAGTAATTAAGGCCCATCTGACCAACACATTGTGCGACCATATGAAATCACATTTGATCACATTTGAAAGATTGTCATATATCATAGCTGATCAGGGTTGGGCAAAGATACATCAAAATGTATTTTAAAATAGAATACTAAATACTTTAACTTTTAAGTGTAACAAAATACAGCAGCCACACCATGTATTAAAATTAAAACTACTGTATTTTTGTATCTTAAAAATACTAAAAATTACTTTTACAAGGGAGCATGAAATTTATTCCCAACCTTCCATCAATTGGCCTGTTTGATCTGTTCCTTCACCATTACACTGACTTTTCGCTGGTCAAGTCATGCAATAAATCAGACATGTGCAACTAATAAACAGATCAAATAGTTACATACATAATCCCTGTGATCTCTCAGATAAAGCCTAGTTTTAAATCAACCAACAGTTTGTGAATGACTCATAATTGTGTCCTTATTTAGTTGGTGTTTGGTTACGAAGGGCCACTTTACATCAGCAACACTGACTCAATTACAAACAAGTAATTCATAAGAACTGATGCACCTGTATTTATAGCAACTAGTTTCTAATGAATTATTCATTTGATTGTTAATCATAAATATAATAAAATGTGTCAGGCAGTCATTCATGCAATGGTATGCAAACTCATGATCCTACTAAACATCTACTTCAATTAGGGTACAATATTCTGCAATCAAATATTTATTTATCAATCATTGGACACCTATTTGAAAGCTTGTAGCTGCACATTTCTTACCTTCACCACCTTCTTCCATATGGATCAATTTTCTGTTCTGATCTCAACAACTCTGGGCAAAATACTGAGTAGGCACCAATCAGAGGCCGCATTTTTATGATATCATTGTGTAGACTTCATACAAAAACGTTATTTTAAACCTACAAAAATACAAAAAAGTAAAGTATTTAGATATAAGCTATGAAGCCATTTTTATCAACCCTCTCAAATACAAATGACAAAATCCTATTTTATATTTGAAATACATATTCGGAATACAGTACATGTATCATAAATACTGCCCATCCCTGTAACTGATGAAGCTGAAAGTTAGCCTACAACCAGAAAACACCTCATTGCCCGCACCTATGTACATTTTCTTAACTGGAGGTTAGTTTCATAACATGTAAGTGCAAAATCCCAGTTTGTTCCAACTATATATGCATTCATGAGCAGATGTAGATCTTCAACTAACTTTCCCTCCTATTATATTGTTTATAAAAAACCTGGACTGTCATTTAAATTAATTTAAGGGGTTGAAAACCACTTAGCTAATTTATATAGATTAGCTAATTAATATAGATAAACAATCTCAGATCAGCAGAACATTCATACAACTGCTCTACATCTGTGCCTAACATGATACCCCTCTGATGCCAATTCTGTAGAACATTGCTTTGGCAAAAGCTGCTAAACATCCATGATGCTCTCCACTTGGCAGCTCCATCTTGAAGCAGACGAGCAGAAAGCCGCTAACTATTTCCACATGACCTGACAACAACAATTAAGACCTCCAGCAAGCCTAATGATCGTCCCAAATCAAGTATACAAGAAGTACACAATGTGGCAGATTGTTGCCTTGCTGGTGCAGCTGCATCATGTTTGTGGTTTGGTTAGCGAGGAAGAGCTATGAAATTGCAATGAAAGCGGTTGGATTGTGCTGGTCAGATGTGGGATTTTGTCATTTTTTTTTGCCCGGATCCTGGCACACAATAACTCAAGTTCTTTTACTTACAATTTAAAAATGAAATGAAGCCTTTAGGGCAAATGATTAATCATCATATATACTTATTAACCACTGTCTAAGCAAAACCTGTTCCCATGTTCATTCATGCAATTATCCAGTCGACCAATCATGAGGCAGTGTTACAATGTTAGTAACACACAGAAGATTCTTATCAGAGATTTACTAAAGGTAACCAGCAAATAGACATGTGCTCTCTGTGATTGTGGCATGGATTTTGGTGCCAAATGGGCTGGTTGGAGTATTTTAGAAACCGTTGACGTCCTCGGATTTTTATCTACAACAGTTTATTTATTTACACAAAATAGCAAAAAATCTAAACAAAAAACCTTGTTGAATAGAAAGAAAACCAGCATTATCAGGTCTTTAACTGTCCAGTTTTAGTGAGCCTATGCCCACTGTAGCCTCCAATTCCTATTCTTGGCTGGCGGGAATGCTGAAGTAAGATTAAAAGCATTGCAAAACACAAAGACATGCTTTCAGATTTACAGTGTGCAGAAATGGATGCTTCTATTCCGAGACCGACGATGATCGTACCAGAAGTTGAGTTTGATCGGTTAAACATCTGGTCTTACTGTAAGCATCCTGCATGATTCCCCAAAGTGTTGCGGGTATGTAAACTACAGAACTACAAGACTGGCTCAATTCAACATTTAAAACAAAATCTAAATTGAATGTAAAAACAATGTTAATCCTTGTATAGTATAGGCAATATTTTGACAATGGTCTGTCCAGAAATTTACTAGAAAACAATCAGACACATATGCCTGATAGTGTGGAGTAGAGCATACTTCTTGCCATTCATTATATTTTATCCAAACCAGAATTGTATTTCCCAGAATAAAGGCAGAGTTGTTAATGATAGTTGTTAAGGGCAGACATAATGAATTTCATCTAACAATAATGACTTACTACCATTATGAATTGACAATTTACCATGTCTACAGGTTAAAGTTTTGTTATTGAACTGTTTTATTGCAATTCCTTTCGTTTTAATGATTGGCTTCTATTAGTGGGTAATAAAGTATTTTTTATTACTGTAGTTATATACTGAACTTAAAAGTATCTGTAATTTAGAATATTTTCACTTTAAGAAACCTTTACTTCACTACTACTTTTAACCCCACTACCTTTCAGAAAAATAAGCCATTCCTCATTATTAAACTGAATTCTGTATGTGTGTAACAATAACAATGTAACAAAACTTAAATTTTTAAATAAGTACATTTAATTGCAAGTACTTTGTACTGGAGTAGTACTTAAGAAGAGTATTTGTACTTTTACTCAAGTACATGACCAGTTTATATGTACATGAATTACGTACATGCTATTAGAACTAGCTCTAATTTTAACTGGTAAGAAGATACAAATGCCAACCCAATCCTTAGTATGCGTACATACAGCAATCCAAATGTAATAAAAAATGTTTATGAAATGGAACAAAATCATTCTCACACCTACACATTTTGTGTGAGATTAAATTACATTCTCAAGAAGAACTCATTGTGTAGCCTGCTTAGGTAGTCCTCCTACAAATCCAATAATATTTGGTTCTGAAGTCTACAGAGCACTGCTGTTCTCAGTCTATTGACTTTGATCAATTGGTCCATTGAAAACTTTTGTCTTATTTCAGGTCCTTGCCAAAAAAACAAACAAAATACCCACTCATGTTTGCTAATTTATAACAATCTCCTCACTGTACTATTGGGAAGGAAGGGAGAACATCTGTGCAAATGAGTCGAGTTCCTCCTGAGAGAGCAGAGTCCTGTTTTCTTTTTCTTGCATTCTTGACTCCTGAGGTCTCATTTTTGGATCGCTCCTTTTTACCAAAAGGGAACTACCTTGCTAGCTTGAGGGAAGGCAGCTTCTCTCACTGCATTAATACAAAGCAGTTTTTTAACTTCTGAAAGCATTTGCAGTGCCCTTCATGACATCTTATAAAAACACAATTTGCTTTCCAGAAAATAATTCCATGCAGAAATCTAAGGTGTTGGCATAGATTTTTCTATTATGCTTATCTAAGGTTTCATTTGCAATAATCAATGTTAAGATTAGAGTAAGTTGGTCCTGGGCCAGTAGACCAGCATGGAGTTATAGTCCAGACTCTGTATGTTCCTGGTTTGAAAATGGCACATTGCCTCTTAATGTTAGCCAACAAATACACACAGTGCTTTGTACATAACTACATACTTGTTATGGCCAAAGGCATTCCTTTGCCCAAACAGAATCTACTTGCGAAATTAATGAAATGTCAGTTGACCCCCAGAAATGTCATCAGATTCTTCATAGTAAAACAAGGACATATATATGCTGTTCTATTTGAATAAGATATCTTCTCGCTGTCGCCAAGTATCTTTGGAATGGTTTGACTTTGGTTTGAGTGGTGGCCAGTTCAGGATGTATTTTTCAAAGAAAGCAAACAACTGCTTGTGAGGCATGAAGGACCACTAAAAATGATTTTAAGCAGAGAATCAATTTAACCTACAATTCCAATAGTAGCACTAGTAGACCCATTGATTTGATCTTGGCTGTTGATTAACATTTTTTTTCATAGTTCATATCAGTGGTATGGCCACTTCACTTCCCTAGGGTCCCTTGTTTGATTATGAGCTTGGATTATGGCCTTTTCTGGGTTTTCCCAATGGGTTTTTTGTAGGTTCATGCTAAAAAATGTATTGGCTTTTCTATGCTGTCAATATGAGTAAATGTACATGTGTATCTGTGATGGACCACCATCCCATCTAAGTGTGTTTTCTGACTTATTCTCAGTGTTCTTGATATCCTCAGTAATTCACTGTAACCCTTACAATGATTAAGTGGTTATTTAAGCTCATTGAATGGAAGTAATTTTGGACACCATTTTTTTTATTTTGGATTTTTCCCCATTTGGAACAAGTTGAAAGAAACATCAAGTAAAATGATGTTATGTTTCTAGAACATCATCATGTGAGGATCAGATAAATGTCTAAGTATGTCATGTGATGTAATAGTAAAAGCACAAGCTATAACAATTCTGTAGATCTTTAACCTACCATGTGTTACAGCTGTTCCTTAAGAGTTTTGTGCAATACAATCTCTCCATCCCACTGTCTCTATAGAGAGACCCTATAAGAATAAAAGTGGTATGAGTAATAGGGGTCATACATTCAGTAATTAGCAGCCTTTGAGCAACAGGTTAATTGTAGGTCAAAAAGTTGACATGTAGGTGGGACTAAAAATAGACAAATCATATCAAGGCAAAGCAGAACTGAATAAAAGTTATATTGTAGCAAGGCAGCAGATATTAAAACACACCCTTAAGCAGTTAGGGGATTGAAAAGGAAAAAAAAAACTTAATCCATAGTGCTTTGATGGATTTTCTTTGGAGGTTTAAAGCAATAGCAGCTGTACAAGGGTGAATCAGTTTGGATCCAGGCTTGTCCTGCAAGATCCCCATAAGGAATGACCCAAGTTTGAAACCATCTCTGAAAAGAGATGAAGTCATTTGTCAGTTTTCCATCTTGGGGGTTTTGTCTCTGTGTTATTGGGAAAATTGAAATATCTTTCTGCCAAGTAGGGATACACACCAAATGCATTATTCAAACTAAAAAGCTATTAAGACAGAGGTGCACTTTTTTTTCTTATCAGATGGG
Source organism: Silurus meridionalis (assembly GCF_014805685.1). Classification (NCBI taxonomy): domain Eukaryota; kingdom Metazoa; phylum Chordata; class Actinopteri; order Siluriformes; family Siluridae; genus Silurus; species Silurus meridionalis. Next base: position 13,820,529 of record NC_060907.1, read on the forward strand.
CCTACTGAGCATTCATTTTAAACTATAGGTGTTTATTAATACAGGAAATATGCAATTTCCACTTGCAAGACTTTTCTTTTTAATAACTTGGTGCAAGCAAGCTGTCAGATATATATAAAATAAATAAATAAATATATAATGTTTATACAATGGCAGGTAAAACAATTAAACATGAAACATAAATAATGCCAGGACCTTTTTAAATGTTACTGGAAAATTGTTAACTATAAATTCAAGTGAAAAGCTGCAAGAATCAGTTTAAAAATAATAATAATAATGGGGGGAAGGGGGTATATCAGTGAGGCTCATAATAGTTTGACCATATTTGGGCATAGTCTTTGCAAAACACATCCTGGATCAGTCAAATTATGAGGTATTTCCTCTGTACAACCTGCTTCAGGTTACTTCAAACATTTGGTTGGATGCTGGGAAAAAACTTGGATGATAAAAGAAAGTTTAGCCACCTTACCCCATAGACCAGAAATGTGAAGAATATAGAAGATTTTTACCACATGCATGCAGAAAGTAAACAGTACATGTCAGATATTCCTGCAGCTCCTTTAAATTTAGTAGTTAAGTACAATCCCATTCCTTCTAATGTCATTAAGGTAACATTTACATTTCATTACATGAATTTATTTGGCTAATATTTTATTTAAAAAGTGATAGATAGGACAGCTTTAAGGACGATACTCAGTAGAACTGCAATTTCAGATCAATACCTTCTGATCATTGGCATAAAGACAACAAAAAATCTAAGCCACAAATACAGTACATTAATAAGTAAGTTTTCAAGATAATTACCCAAAATGACCAACAGATTCCAGTTAGTCTAAATGTTAGGACGATTTAGTGTGGAAATTAATCTGACTGTTATGCAGTGTATACTTGGGCTGCATGCATGTTTACAATAGTGAGATTTTCTGTCAATGGAGACTGATGGAATTCATGAGTGTTTCCCCACACGCACATCACAGGCTGGGAAAACTCTCAAGGGCATGTGTTCTCGCTTACTTGCTCCCACACATACGCTCAAATACATACACACTTTTTTATATGTCTGGCTTTGAAGGTCCAGCAAAATGTAGGGGTGAGGTGACTTCACCCACAGCCTACGTATGGTAGCCAGAAGAACAGAAAATTGTGTTGTTTAACAAGGATCTGCTCAGGATATTTCTATGGTACTAGTGGTGACTTGGTTTCTCCAGTGCGTTAGATCTTAGTTTTGGTAGACAGTGCGCAACTACTTGAATTTAGAAGAGGATAGAGAAAGCCAATTTGTTAAAAATAGGAAGAGATGTATCAGGCAGATTATTATTGCACGATTTCCTGTCAGCATTTTCACACATGATTTTTTTTTTATTAAGAAGTCAATGAAAGACGTATTCAGGTGTTTCCTTAACTTAAACTCTTTCCATTTTATCTTGAGCATAAAGTTGCTACCCTAGACATTATATTTCCTATATTTCCTTTCCTTTTTATATTATCTAATAAGATGAGAAAGCTTTTAAGTGATTATTAAAATGTTTCAAAATATGCCCAGATTTCTGTGTGGCAAGTTACTCTTACTACACATTTCTTCACCAGCCCTATTTTCCCTCTCTTTTATTGTCAATATAACAAAAGGTTTCCTGGTGGTCTAGTGGTTAGGATGCGGCGCTCTCACCGCTGTGGCCCGGTTTCGATCCTTAGTGCCGGTCCCAAGCTCGGATAAATGGGGAGGGTTGCGTTACGAAGGGCATCCAACAAAAACATGTGCCAAATCAAACATGCGGATGATCCGCTGTGGCGACCCCTAATGGGAGAAGCCGAAAGAAAGGTTTTTTTTAAACTGTCAATATAACAAAAAATGTGTTGTCAAAAAAATGGGAAGAGTGTCGTCAACCAATCTATAACCTAGTTTCTTTTTTACAAAGATATCTGAATTGAGTATGTAGCCCACTTTTCTCAGGAACTGTTAACATTTAAAGGTAGGTAGGGCAATTTCAGCTGTGAGTCCCAAAATTTGGGCTGGGCTGGCCTGGAAGAGGCGAACCAGACATAGTCTCAGATAAATGTTCATTGGATTTAAAATATAATCTCATAAGACATGTGGCTTTTAACCCATTACTTTTCTGGATTGCTCCAGGACTGATTTTATGTATTTATATATGAAAAAAATTCATATTTCAATGCAGGAAATTTATATTCAAGGTACTTCATCATCTATAACTTATCTCTTTTAGCAATATCAACTTTGAATGAATGACAGTAAAGCTCAAAGTGTCTTCTTTTTAAATTTAATTGTGTATGTAACCCACTTTTTCAGGAAAGGTTAACATTTAAAATATAGATAGGGCATTTTCAGCTGTGAGTCCCACAGGTTAAGGGACTGTTACAAGGGCTGACACTGGAGAGCCATTCCATAAAATGCAAATAAAGACTACTTACAGGAAAGTCACTATATTGTCAGTTTTCCATTTAACAACCCATTTTGCAATTCATTTGCAATTATGTGGAGCATCTGTTATTCCAATTCTTGCTAACTACCAAAGAAATGATAAAACATGTTTCTGCATGTAAGTAATCTAAACCTGTGATTTGCTGTGTAGCCAGAGCTACTTTCAGAGTAAAAACATGAATCAACACCTTCTGAGCAATCTGATTTAAAAAATCAACAATGGTGTGGTATAACTGCACATATGTTACAGATTCTACAATATTTCATTTTGTTGCAATCAGATCTACAAATCCAACCTTAGCTTAAAGTCACATTATACTTTACACAGAGATGTGGTTTGAGAGTATTCATGCAGTTTGCAACACATTATTGGAAAAAGTGATTTTGATTTTCCAATTTAGAAACCAAAACAGTTCGAAAGGACAGTATACTTTGGAAGATCAGCTCAAATATGCGTACATTCTACTTTCATCCAAAATGTATTCATAAGTCTTTCCACTGAGATAAACGTGTTGAGGCAGGAAAAGTGCAGATCCTCCTTAACCAGTGATGGTGCAAGAGTAAGGGGGTGAAAGAGGAAAAAAAGAAAGAGTGAGAGACCGAACCCTCTCACAGTGAACGATGGCTGAAACCTGGAAAGCAGATCACTTGGCACTTCGCATGACATTCCTTTTGTCTTATTGTTCTCCACCAAAATGTGTGCACTGTTAACTCTAAGATCTTTGAGAGTTCTTTCTCTTTTCTCTCTCTCTCATTAGCCATGAACAGCCAAACCACTTGAAAGACTTTTTTTCCCCCAGAAAATCCTCTAGTATCTGTTCCTTCACAGGAGTCCTTGTAGCCTTTGACACCAACATTTACATGTAAAAAAAAAAATAAATCCAGATGGAACAAATATGCACTTATCTTCAATATGTCCTAGTACCGGACTCTCCAGGCTTTGAGGTCTAAATTATTCCTCCTTAGGAAATGTTTTCAGAGTAAAATTAAAGGGAAAAAAAAGTGTGATCGCAATTTTTCCATTTCAACTTGAGGATTTGCTGAGGCCACCAACACATTTTTGCGGAGACATATTTTTGCGGAGTGCTTTTGTTTCTGGTTTTGGTGCACAGTGGGGGAACACTGCACACAGCCATCGTAGAATTACTCCCAACCCTGTCTAAGTATTCGATTCTTGGTTTTGGCTTTTTGACAACCACTTTAATTTTTATGGGTTGGGTTGTTCACACAGTGGCTGTATAAAGTATCAGAGGATTTGGTGAGTGGGTGGAGAGGGGGATGTGAGTCATAAGAATGTTCGTTGGATCGTTAAACTCAAGTGACACTGGCAACCAGCGCTGAACACTGAAACTGAGCATTTTAACAGAACATTCTTTCGTTTTTGGCCTCTCATGTGGTATATCATTAGGGAAGAAGCCAGAGTTAAAAAAGAACTTCACAAAGTCTCTGACAAGATTCTAAGGTTTTTAATTACCCAAGAGTTAGATTTTATAATATATAATATTAAATTTTTATAGACTATGGAAAAGACTAACTGAAAATAGAATAACAAATAGTTTTTTACTATTATGACCAAGACTCAGAAGGCATAAATCTTAAAACCCATTCAGATTGCAGAAACTGTCTCTACAATGCTTTTTCCTCCTTCATAACCAGACATTGTCTAACAAAACTTAAAAACCATGATGAGTGTGTCAGGGATCAGGGATCCACCTGCCATGCCCCCCTCGGCAGCTGTCATGCTGCCGCTATCTCGGCCGCTCCCGGGTTACCTGTCTCTCGTTAACTATGCAACTATATACACTCACTTTCCCGAGTCACAGGCTGTTGGTTCTAGAAGGTCAAGCTACAGATCTCGTTGATCCCCGACCGCCAGCATTCCCCGCTGGTCCATGCCCGTATTACCGCTCTGTGGATCATCTTTGTTCCGTGGATCATCTCCGTTCCGTGAATTACCCCATTCCATAGATTATACTCTTTCTGAGGATCATACCCGTCTTCCGGACTCACTCCGCATCACAGTTCGTAACTTTATCTGGTGTTGTTTTGTTTAACAATAAACATGATAGAGTTATTCCAGTTGTCTCCACGTGGTCTGCATCCTGACACACAGAAGCTGACCAACATTTCTGAAGAGCATTAAATACGTCCCCATAAGTTCTTCATTTTAATGATGTTTGGAACTTACCAGGATGAAAAACCATATGGGCCGCATAGGGACTAGATTCTTTATACACACCACTCCAAATCAACCGTAACAGAGACTGAACTGTATTGAAACTCTATAAGTAATAGACAGTAGAACACAATAAAAGCAGCAAGACCATAAACATCTCTGATTCATCCCAATCATTTGCCATATTTGGTAATTGTACTGTGTGATCAAAGTAAAACTAGTTTCCAACTTAAACTTCTCTTCACTCCTCCAGAGAGTACACTCCCACTGTCATGTAGGTAAGGCAGGAATTGTATGTTTTTGTTTAAAAGTAGGACAAAAGTGTGGTTAATTCTGAAAAGATTTTTACGGATCAGAAAGCTGCTCATAGACCATTAAGCCTTTAAATTTTAATGTTAAAATCTAGCAGCCTTTTTGATTAAAGAAAATAATAACAACTACAAAATATAAAAATAAAATGTCTCTGTATTTGCACCTCATGGCTCCAGAGCACCTGACACAGTCCTGAGCTAGGATTACTGTCTATGTGGAATTGTACATAGTTTTCCCTGAGGGTTCAGTGATTTCATCGCATCCCTTGAAACATGGACAGTCTAGTTCATATAACCCCTAGTTGTGACTGGTGTCCCATCCAAGGTCTATTCTGGTATCATGTCCTGTGATCCTCGGATGCATTCTGGATGCACCACAACCCTAACCAGGATAAACTTCATATTTAGAATGAATGAATGAAAAGCCAACTTCTTACAGCAACTTACAGCCACTCCTTTATGAATCTCCATTCCTAAATTGCCTATTGGGAAAGTGGTTTAAAGGTAGGATCAATTCTTAGTGAATATTGGACCAGCAACGCCTGTTTGAAGGTAATGTTAAGTACATCATTTATTAAACCAGTTCATTGTCTAGATAACTTGAAGCTGACAAGCAAAGATTTTTTTCGTTTTCTTCTTCTTCTTCTTCTTCTTTCGTCTGCTCCCATTAGAGGTCTCCACAGCAGATCATCCGTCTCCATACTACTCTGTCCTGTACATCTGCCTCTTTCAAACCAACTACCTGCATGTCTTCCCTTACCACATCCATAAACCTCCTAGTTGGTCTTCCTCTTTTCCTCCTTCCTGGTGGCTCCATCCTCAGCGTTTTCCGATATACCCCATGTCCCTCCTCTGCACATGTCCAAACCATCTCAATCGGGCCTCTCTCACTTTGTCCCCAAAACGTCCTACATGCGCTGTCCCTTTAACAAGACAGAGCTTATTAAATATTCTGGGTGAAAATGGAGGACAGGGGAATGGAATTTTTTTTATAGTTATCAAATGTTTTTAAAGAAGTCTCAATCAATTGTAAATATAAAGTTTCCATTGTACCATCCAGTTTTTCCCTTTATGTCTATAGAGCATGCGCTGAAATCCCATACAGGATACAAGGCATTTTCTTTCACCCGCAAGACCAAAAATATCCTTTTTTTTTTTTACTCTTGTGATGAAAAATGCATTATGTACAAGTGAAAGTGGAGATGGGATGGAATGAAGGTGGGCAAAGTGCCACTGGAGGTTTGAAGAACCCAGTGCTGTTATTTGATTTATCTTGATGACATAATAGGCTTTATGGTTGGGGTTCAATGTCATGTCGAGTTAATGTTGAAAAAGCAAAAGTAATGCTTCAGTGGATAACTATATCAGAACTTGATATGAAAGGTGAACTTGATATGAAAGATGAAGACGAAAGTAACAACTGCCCTATTGCTTTCAAGGACCATTATGTTATGTGAAATTTGTAATTTCTACAGTATCAGTAATTTTATACAATAGGAAAAAAGGTATCAGGACAGACTGGCAAGGAGTTTTTCGCCATGGCTGCTCATCAGGGATAAATACACATCGTTCACCTTAACTCTTAAAATACTGTAAAGCTGCTTTAAAACAATGTCCTTTGTAAAAAGCGCTATAGATATAAACTTGCTTTGTCTTTTTTTTTAGTACGATTTTTCACTGAGAGAAAAAGTAAGGAAGAAAGCAATAAAGAGATAGAGGGATTGAGAGAGGGAAATGGGGGAAATTAATTGTTATTGCTGATATTAGGTTAGGGATTACAGAAATTTCTGTGAAACAAGTATAATTTTCATTTCAGGCCATCAAATGTAACTGGAAATTTTTTTTAATTGAACAGAAAAATATATATTTCAACAATATAGTTGTAGAAAAACTACTATGGTATAACAGAAATAAAACACTTCAGGGTATGCTATGGCTGCAAAATAATACAAAATTCAGACTAACAGTAAATCAGCTCCACATCTGGTCACATCACACCACCATGCTGTTGATATTACAGCATGTCCCAGCATGCTCTAGTCCTTAGTAGTGCCCTCAGTTAGTCTTTGTTGTCCTTGGTGTAGTGTGGTTGCTCGGTAACTATATTCTACATGCTGTAAGCTAAGTGAAGAGAATATCCAGCTAAAATTCACTCGCAAAAAACATGACCAGGCGACGAAGAAAGCAAACTCTGGGCCTTTATCTTTGGCCTTAAATCTGCTAAAACTGAGCTGTCAGCATTTCTAGACTGTGGTATATAGTATAATGGCATTATGATTATTACTTGATGTTAACACCTTATTTGGAATTAATTTTAAGGTCCGAGTCATGCAGTGTAAACAATCAGGTGATCATATTTCTCTTCTCAGACAGTCTAGATCCAACTAGAATTGGTTAAATTTTTCATTAAAAAAAAAGGTATGCTGAGTATGAATAATAAAAAAATATAAGGAAAAGGAGGAAGAAAAGAAGCAGAATGACACATGGAATAAAAACAGTGTTAACCCTACAAAGACTGTCACAGTACTTACATGTTTAAAAATAGAACAATATCACAGCACAGTTGTATTTTCAGGTCTGTGTGGTTAGAATAAATTGTAATTTATCTTCTTCTTTTTTCGACTTCTCCTATTAGGGGTCACCACAGCGGATCATCCGTCTCCATAACCCCCTGTCCTCTACATCTGCCTCTTTCAAACCAACTACCTGCATGTCTTCCCTCACCACATCCATAAACCTCCTCTTTGTCCTTCCTCATTTCATCCTTCCTTGTGGCTCTATCCTCAGCATTCTCCTACTGATATACCCCATATCCCTCCTCTGCACATGTCCAAACCATCTCAATCTCACCTCCCTCACCTTGTCATTAAAACGTCCTACATGCGCTGTCCCTCTAATAAACTAGTTTCTAATCCTGTCCATTCTCGTCACTCCCAACGAAAACCTCAACATCTTCAGCTCTGCTACCTCCAGCTCCACCTCCTGTCTTTTACTCAATGCCACTGTCTCTAAATCATACAACATCGCAGGTCTCACCACAGTCCTATAAACTTTCCCTTTCACTCTTACAGATACCCTTCTATCACAAATCACTCCTGTCACTCTTCTCTACCCACACCACCCTGCCTGCACTCTTTTCTTCACTTCTCTAACACACTCTCCATTACTCTGCACTGTTGACCCCAGGCACCTGAACTCCTCCACCTTCTCCACCTCTTCTCCCTGCAACCACATCACTCCACTGCCCTCCCTCTCATTCACACACATGTACTCTGTCTTACTCCTACTGACTTTCATTCCCCTTATATGCCTTTTCCTTGACTTTTGCCACATCCCTCTTTACCTGCTGCCGCATCTCCTTGTACTCCTGCCTACTTTTCTCATCACTCTGTTGATCCCAATTCTGTTTTGCCAACCTCTTTTACCTTATGCTTTCCTGCACTTCCTTTTCCACCTCCACATCTCTTCCTTTCTAATACATTTTAATTTATAATAGTGGTTAAGAAATTTCCCTATTTGATTATTAAAAAAAATTAATAACGACTCAGATAGTAGTTTTTTTTATTTAAACAATTTACACTAATGTGCTTCTTTAAAAAAAAAATATTTAATGTACGTTTTTTGTGAGTTTCAGTGCACAGGGTTTTCATTAATGACAATTTTTTGAATGACCTAAGAGAAACAAGAACCAGGTGTTTCTCAGACATTCCTCAACATTAAATGTAACCATAAACAACAAACAAATAAAATATGAAGTGTCATTAATAATGATTAAAAAGTGTTAGAATTGCTGTGGTGTAAGAGGCACCTCAGGATGAGCTTTAGGGAGTAACTCTACTCCAGGTGGTGTCCTATCATTAACAGTTTTATTCTATAGCAGATTTAAACAGGTTTTAGTTTGTAAAAAAAATACAGGATTTATTCTGAGAGGTCACTTTGCAAGTGTAAGGTCAAATCAATCATTAAGACATATTTTTCAGATTAGAGGTTTTACCATACATTGTATATAAGTCTTAGTCCAGATTGCATTATGATTGCATGCGTAGACTATTTCCAAAGCAGTTTTCCAATACCTTAGCCCACAGGAGAGACAAAAATCATTTTGAAAGGCACATCCCTGAAGTGATGGATCATCACTTGGCCTATATTTGCTGACTGTGAAAAAAATTAAAACAGTTTCCCCAAACATTCAAAAGTTTAGACAGATAGCACTTGGCCTCACAGTCTTATTGCCGTTTGCAAGAGTTTAGATGAATGCATGAAGCAAAAAAAATATTTGGATGTGGATAAACAGCATTTCTTTCCAGGGCTGACTCTTTCCCATCTGGATTAGAGGGCAGGAGTATGACAGTGTGCTAGCATGGTGGTGGCCGAGCAGGGAGGCACAGTCTGCTGTCACATCAGGCAGGTCAACTAAACACCTAGAACCTTTCAGGATTGTGAAAGGGGGAGATTCTTTTAACATGTTCTTTTGTGACTAATAAACTCTAAAAGTCCCCAACAGTTTGCACCTATTCAATCATTTGTTTTTTTTTTAAGTGTATAAATATGATCATAGATGGCTAATTATAAAAGGCCCTGTTAACCCTGCATATTCTTCAAATTCCAAACCCTGTTTTTACCTTTCACTAAGTTCTTAGAAATAATAATGAATTAATGTTGAAAAGTGACGGTTTAGTTGTGAACATTTCTGTGTAAAAACAGAGACTAATTGATGCTGGTGCATGTTTATGGCACACTTCTACTGCCCATTTCCTTTAGCCTTCTGGACCTGCCTGATTCACCCCAATGCTCTCATTCTGCTCTAAGCTGCTGAGCTGGTGACTCACGCCCTGCTGTTGTAAATTGTCCCACATGGAAATCTTAATGAATTGTTATGGATGGTCTCACAGGGATGCCCTAAAGATTCACTTCCCAAACAGTTTCTCTTCTACTTCATGTAGAGTTTGGCCATTGGGCCTCTTCAAATGTTTAAAGGCTCTGGCATGGAGAAGCTGGTGTTGGAGCTATGATGATCTCAATTGTTGAGCTATTTTTGAGTTGCTCAGTAGCTCCTGGTTTCACAAAGTCAAATGACTGTATAAGACTGTAAAAAGGACATTACTCATAATCACACACACTCCGGTGCTCATGTTAGTTCTCACTCTCCGGTGTTTTGTTTTGTTTTTAAGACTTATAATCACACTCTTAATATAACCCAAATGAGGATGGGTTCCCCTTTTGAGTCTGTTTCCTCTCAAGGTTTCTTTCTCATAACATGTAAAGGAGTTTTTCCTTGCCACAGTCACCCCAGGCTGCTCATCACAGATAAATACACACACAATTCACTTTTATTTTTAAGTTATTTAAAGCTGCTTTTGGACAATGTCTAACCTTTTATTGCAACAATCTAGACAATTCTCAACAGTATTAATTTCCATCAAACTGTCACTGTAGCCTAAAAGCAAAAAAACAGGTTTTGGATGAAACACGTAGCTATGTCATGTTCCACTTCATAAGTTTCTGCTTATATGTGGAGAACATGCAAACTTATTATACACATGTAAGTTAGATTTTGATGAAAAGTATACTAAAACAACATGGCTACTGTTCCATACTTCAATGCCCACAATTCCATTTGGACTGCAGCTAATTGGAACTGAGCTTCACTGTACAGCATCACAAAGACCCAAAGCATCCATCCAAGCTCTGTTATTCAGAGAGCAAACAGTCAGATGGAGTGTTATCTATCATGGAATGGCCTGCTGAGTAACCACCAACTACTGTAAATCCTATTGAACTGCTCTAGGATGAACTGGAATGCAAAAAATCTCCAACTAGTGAAGAACACCTTTGGTTTTATAAGAGACATGGCAAAGTATTTCAGGTAAATGTTTGGAGAAACAAACTGTTTAGATGCTAAGTGTAAACCTGTTTTTTATGCTAAAGAGGATTTTTCAAAAGAAACTTAACACTTGTACATTTATATATTTGTTTGGTCAAAAATCTTCACGCAGTTAAAGTTACTTAGTTTGTTTCATATAAACAAAAGAAAGATGCAAAAGAAGATGAGATGTTTAAACTTTTGCAAGTCACCCTAGTCTGAAGAATGCAGCTAAATGCTATGGCAACTGTTATAATGACATCTTTACATAGTAGTCAAAATAATTGTTATGACAGTTACCATGAGAAGTATTTTAATATGCTGCTAATGCACCGATTTAGCAATAAAATGTCATATACAGTAGTAGGATGTACACTACTGTATATAGACAAAAAATTGGTATTATCCAGTCATATGTGTTTTTTTCCCAAACTGTTTCCTCAGACTTTGAGGCACAAAATGACACAGAATGTCTTTGGATGCGGGAGCATTACATTTTCCTTCCACTTCACAAACTATCAGACCTAAACCTGTGCACAAAGCGAATTCCATGTTTATAGGGTTTACATAGGAAGATCTTGAGTGGCCTGCTTAGAGCTCTGGCCTCAATCCTATTAAAAACTTTCAGGAAGTTTTGGAACCCCAGGCCTCCTCACCCTACATCAGTACCTGACTTTACTAAAACACTTGTCGCTGAATGAACACAAATCTCTACCAGCACACTCCAAAATCTAGTGGAAGCCTTCCAGAAGAGTGGAGGTTATAATAACAGACAATGTGTAATGTGATGCTTACAAAGCAAATACAAATCTTATGGTTAGGTGTCCACAAACATTTGTCTGTATTGTGCATTATATTCTACAACAATATTTGATTTAGAACTATTCACATCTGTCTTAAAAAGCCTTCAAAGGTTTTGTATGATCCTAATCTTAATACATCTACAGTTAACATTTTTAGAAACTATTTTTAAAAATATAAAAAAAAAATTCCATCTCTTTCATCACCCTTGACAACCCAGTTTACAAAGAATGTAGTAGCTTTATTAAGTCAGTGCGTTTAAGTCTCAGTTCATTATTTTTGAAGAATGCGACAGGCATTTTGCAGATTGTTTCAAATTTCTGCTTTTTCCGTCCTCATGCTCACGCACTCCACTGTTCTGAGACCATGTTTCTAGCCATGCGCTTTCACAGGAGTTTCAGGAGATACTGACCTGAGGTTACGTTTAAACTTCATTTAACATTCAACTACTGTATAACATTTACTCTCTCCTGGTCAGCTTATATCATCACCATCATAATCATCATCGGGAGCATGGGTCTTCAACCAGGGGTCCATGACACAGAGGTACTGCAGGGGGTCCGCTACTTTATTTGGAATCACAAAAGATTTTTACATGGGTAAAAACAAAGATCAAAGATTTATTTAAAATAAATATGCAAATTATGACATTAAAGTTCTAGTCAAAATAAAGCTAAAGTTCATATAAATGTATAATAGTCCATCTAAGAATAAAAGAATAAAAATCTTTTCGACATTTTTAAAATATATGAAAATAAACAGACAGCGATGTATGTAAAACATTGTTCTAATCGTTTTAATTGTCTTAATATAACTAGCATGATATGATTGGTTTCTATTAATATCAGTGGCTATGTTTGACACATTTTGTATCATGTCTTTATCACCTCGAGGGGTCCTTGCCCTGAAAAACTTTAGAAAGACCCCTGATCTAGAGAGTTTTAAGTTTGCATATAAATGACTAAAGTGACAGTTCATGTACAAATTGTGTGTGATTCTGAGCAGTTCTGGGATGTAAAGAGTTTTATATCTTTATTCCTACATGCAACACCAGGTTAATTCTTTACCACCACAGGGGTTAAAATATTCAGTATTTTATTGGAGTTCACTATTATCACAGTTGCTCTTCAGTCGCTTTGTAAAAACCCACTCTGTTTCTCATGAACAATGTTAATTCAAAATCCAAACATTCTGGACAAATCACAAGAAGTTGCATCTGATTCATATTCATACTAAACCGTTTGCATCCTACGAATCTGAAGGATCTGAAACGTAGCAGATGAGCTTTTCATAAACAGAACTATCTAAAGGCCCAGATTATGATGGATAAGGAGTAAACAGTTTCTCATTTAAAAGGAATATGTTATGTACATTGTTTAAACAGCTCGTAGATGGCAGATTGCATTGTCATGAAGGCGAATGCCCCATTCTTGATGTTAATGCCAAGAATTCATATCATAAAAAGCTGTACATAATAAATAATCATAACTAAATAACTTGGTTCTGGGGAGGAAAAAAGCTAAACAAACCTAGGTGGTGACAGTGAAGACTTGCATTGTTGTTTTGCTATGCGGTATGGATATGTTTAGCGCTTTAGACCTTGAACTGTTTAGTGGAACAGAACAGAAAGCTGGCAAAAGATATAGAAGAAATATTCCTAATTTTCAAAATCTTACTACTGTAGAATCCACAAGTTGTTTATCATCAGTTTTTCTCCACTTACTATTTATTTAAATTTGATTCCAACCACAGTGAATTGATTTATTTCCAAATCAGTACAGAAGTGCAGATAAACAATATAAAAGTATGCACTATTACGTAATATTAGTCCATCAAATATGTTGTAGTATGGTTTTGCTACATGTTAATAAAGCAGGCACTAATGTGTTTTCCCATGGGTCCCATAGTGTATGTGTTGTGTTTGTGCCCTACCAGCATGTTGTTTTAGGTTCATGAGGTCTTCCATCAAGCAGATACCCAGTAGGATTTTGTTAGTGGGTTTCTGTGGCTAGTTTAGTTTTGTGGCTAACCACCAAACCCATATTGCACTGTAAGTTTGCCAATAAAACAGCGAGTGCAATGCTTTAATGATGCTTCCTGGCTAAGCCTTTTTCTCACTGATACCAGAATAGTCATAGAACAAAAATGCAACTATAAAAGTTTAATACCTAGCTATTTTTGTCTTTACTTTTGCACTGGAATTATAGCGCTTCAACAATTCAATAACATCAAACAGACTGCATACCAAAATCAATATGCACTTACAACAAATATGATCTTATATAGACTTAAAAAAAAAATACACTTTTCAACACAACATCAGCATCTGCTATTATAAAAAAACAAATCATGAAATATCGCCTCTGTGAGGTGTATTGAAAGGTTTTTTGGAGTTGGGACATTACTTTTAATGGTTTGAGTCGAGTGTTGTCGAGTATTGGCGATTCTGATGCATCTGGAGTAAAGTGACTCAAAGCCAAGGTCTGTGTTGGAAACTGTGAGTCAGTAGAGGGCTGTGGGCGTTCCCTTACAGAACCAGCACAGCCTTGGACATCACTCACCATGAACCACCATGCTTATGGCAACACTTTGAGCCTATGATAAACATCACTGGTTAGACTCACGGCAAGCCCAAGGTCATGAACAACACTGGTTGTCTGTTCACATTTGCTGAACAGGATACAGAATGTTGTAATTATAGCTGATTCACCGGCTATTATACACTTTTTAAAAAATGCATGGAGAGTGTTGTAAGATAAGATATACCTTTATTCGTCCCACAGTGGGGAAATTTCTTAATAGCTTATGGTCAGTAAAAAATAATTGATTTTAACATACCAGAATTTACTTCTAGTTTAAGTCCAGTATTTATTTCAAAAGAACGACAAAAAGTAAAAAAAATTGAAGATTAAAAAATAAAAATGCCAAGAATGTGATTATCACCCCTTTACTCTCCCTCTTTCTCTGCCGAGTTAAACATTCTCCTGAGGTACCAGCGACCACTGTTCCCATCCCTTTCCTCTCTTCGGACCTGCCCGATTCATCCCGACAGCCTACCTCTGGATGGAGTTCTCTTCAATTGGAAACACTCTGTGCAGCTGGGGATGCTTCCACAACAACAGCCTAAAGATGCATGGATCTGAGCTGTAATTAATATTAACAGTCTAATGCAGTGGCTAAGGATCACTGGTTACATGTATTTGCTTATCACTACACATGTTAATGATCAAACTGCAACAAATGGACATTCAGTGTCACCCAGATGGGTCCCCTTTTAAATGTGGTTCCTCTCAAGATTTCTTCGTTATACCATCTCAGGGAGTTTTTCCTTGCCACAGTCGCCACTGACTCGCATACTGGGGACAAACTTACAATTCTAAAGACTAAATGTATACATTATTTTATAACCACTTTATCTCTGTAAAGCTGCTTTCAGCCAATGTTAAAAGTGCTTTTTTTTTACCTTTTTATTTCACTGCAAGTTGTATCCTGCATATAACTTTATTTATATTTTATAAATAAATATTTTATGAATTTATAGCGCTAGCTTAGCCACTTCCTGGTTAGCGGCTAGCGCTACGGATTCGATGGCTTTTTCATGCATACACAAAACAAATCTTATTTCTGGTATGAAGGGTAGGAAAGGAGTAGCCACAGTGACACTGCACTAACATTGGTTTCTTTTTTATACCCCTTGCATTGTTGTGTATGTTTTAAAGTTTAAAAAAGAATAATAATAATTAAAAAAACTTTACATACTGTAAAAAGGATTGCATTCGGTACACATGTACTGTATACTAAACTGAAAACCCTGTTTGATACAAATATGTATAAGTTTGTATATATATATATATATATATATATATATATACACACACATCCTTTACTTAAGTAGAAGTACAGATACTCATGTTTTAAAATACTCGGGTAAAAGTTGAAGTACTGATTAAACTTTTTTACTTAAGTGAAAGTAAAGAAGTTTTGGCTATGACATGTACTTAAGTAAAAAGTAGTTATTACTGCTACCTGTTTTAGCTGTTAACTGGACCTCACATCATATAGATCAGGGGTGGCCAACCCGCGGCTCGCGAGCCGCATGCGGCTCTTTGGCTGGTTTCATGCGGCTCTCACGTTCATATCGAAGTTTGTGTTGGATTTTTAATGTGCGTGTTCGCTTCGCTTGAGTTCAATACGGTATTTTTAAGACTTAAATGAGCTTGCCCCTACTGGGAAACTTTGCGGTATATCAGACCTGGGCAAACTACGGTCCACGGGCCACATCCGGCCCTTTGTACGTCCCTGTCCGGCCCGCGTGAGGCCAATCATAAATTACATGGATGCGCCGAAAATTTTCTGCCGAAATACCTAAATCGCTGAAACAACACAGCAGAAACACAATTGTAATGACGCAATAAAAAAGCGCAGCCAGCACACGGTTATCTGGATAAGAGCAACATGTCTGCGGTGTGTGGATCGCGATTTGCAGAACATGCAATGCTGAAATTTCAAGAGGGGGGTGTATCTGCAAAGAGTTTCTCCAAGTCGGGTTTAATTTATTACCTGAAATCCAAACATCCCGATTGCCATTCTAAATATGAGAAGAACGCGGCGCAGAAAAGTAAAGTCAATCCGAGCATGCGCACTCCGTCTGTAGAGGACGTTTTTGAAAAGGCAGGAAAGTTTTCCAGTGATGGTGCCAAGGCAAAAAGCATAACACAAAAAATTATGGATTTTATTGCCTTTTGAATTCAATGTTCATTTCGGTGCGTCCCTAAAATATTATCGTTGGTGTGGCCCTCTGACACAATTCAGGTTTCTCATGTGGCCTTGTAAAATTAATTGCCCCCTGCGGTATATTCATCTCACGCACATGCGCATTTGACGAAAATACCGTATTAAACTCAAGCGAAGTAAACACGCATATAAAAAAAAACACAAACAAAGTCTGTGTTTTTTACCCTGAAACACGTGAAATCAAAGCATCTATCTGTTCTGATTGACACCCACGTGAAAGAATTGCTTCGAGTGGCAACAACGGAATACGAGGCAGATTTGAAGGGGATTGTTCAAGGCAAGGATGCCAAAAGTCCCACTAAGTAACATGCATAGTAAAAGAAAAACGCTATTGTGAATTATTATATTTTTGTTTGTGGAATTGGTTAAACTAAGAGTTTGTGTGTGTGAGACAGTGCACACAATATTCATTGTTAAAAATAACTGTCCTGTGGTCTTAGAACTGTAGAAGTCAATTTCTGTCATTATGTTGTTGTGTGACATTTACAATAAATCTGGCTGAGCAAAGGTGTGTGTGTGTGTGTGTGTGTGTGTGTGTGTGTGTGTGTGTGTGTGTGTGTGTGTGTGTGTGTGTGTGTGTGTGTGTGTGTGTAAGAGGAAGGGATGGGTGATGTTCATGTGTGCCCATGTGTATGATGTGGCTCTTTGCGGTAACCCAAGTAAAAAATGTGTCTCTCGGTCTCTGACTGGTTGGCCACCCCTGATATAGATAGATAGATAGATATATGATAGATAGATAGATAGATAGATAGATAGATAGATAGATAGATAGATAGATAGATAGATAGATAGATAGATATAGATAGATAGATAGATAGATAGATAGATAGATAGATAGATAGATAGATAGATAGATAGATAGATGGATGGATGGATGGATGGATGGATGTGATAGCCTAGTGGGTTAATGTCAGTATCCCCACGAGGATGAGTTTGATTCCTGGTCGAGCTGGTTGCTTTGTTGGTAAATAAAACTTCTGGACCTTGTCCCCTGTAAAAACATTTCAATTTTGTCCTTTCTGTGTTGGATTAATTTCTTGATTTCCTGGTCTTTAATGAAAGATAACTCCACCAAAAAAAAGGCACTTCTGTGGTAGCTCAGTGGGTTAAGGCTTGTGCCTGAACATGGTCCTTAATATAGTCTATGATGGCGATAAAGTTTCAAAGCCAGTCTTACATGCCGTCTTTCTTACTGCGCTGGCATGAAACAAAGTATGAACCCTCCAAAAAGCATACATGCTTTTCAGCAGTGGTCGCTCAGTGGTTTAAGGCTTGTGCCTCATCTAAACATGCTCCCCAGTCTGATCTCTTCCATGGTTCAGTGGGTTAAGGCTGGTGCCTTGCTGAGAGTAAGGATCAGGGTTTGAATCCTGCTAGTTGCGAGGTAGGTTATGTTTCTGCTTCCTAAATCTTTCTTTAGCTTTATATTCTTGTGTTGATGGTTTAAAGGTAGATAGACCTGCTCTAAACAACCTTCCTGGCCTGTCTTCCCTGATGGTTCAGTGGGTTAAATCAGGTTTCTTGCTTTTGGTGGGGTTCAGGGTTCGAATCCTGCTTTCTGTCTGCCAGTCACGATCAGGATTCACTTCCTACATCTTTCTTTAGTGATATATTTTTGTTAGTAATGGGTTGAAAAGAAAGATAGACTTGCTCTAAATAAGCTTTCTAGCCTGTCCTCACCAATGGTTCAATGGGTTAAGGTTGGTATCTCGCTGGTGGTGGGGATCATGGTTTGAATCCTGCTTTCTTCCTGTTATTTACAATGTGGGTTCAACTTGTGCTACTTACATCTGTATTCGCTTCCTACATCTTTCTTTACCGTTAAATTCTTTTGTTGATGGTTTGAAAAGAATGATAGACCTGCTCTAATCAAGCTTCCCATCCTATTTTTTTCTGATGGCTTAATGGGTTAAGGCTGGTACTTTGCTAATGTTGGTGGTCAGGGTTCAAACCTGGCTTTCTGTCTGCTAGTCATGAGGTAGGTTAAATTCCTGATTTTTACATCTTCATATTCTTGTTTTGATGGGTTAAAAAGAAAGATAGACCTGCTCTAAACAAGCTTCCCAGCTTGTCCTTCCTGATGGTTCAGTGGGTTAATGCTGGTTCCTTGCTAATGGTGTGAATCAGGGTTTGAATCCTGCTTTGTCCCTGCTAGTCACATCTTGGGTTTGCTTCCTATGTCTGTCTTTAGCATTATATTCTTGTGTTGATGGTTTGAAAGAAAAGATAGACCTGCTCTAAACAATTGTCGCAGCCGGTCCTTCCCGATGGTTCAGTGGGTTAAGACTGGTATTTTGCTGTTGGTGGGGTTCAGGGTTCGAATCCTGCTTTCTGTGTTTCTGTCTGGTCTGAATTTCTTGTTTTGAAGCCTGAAACAAATGATAAACCCCCCAAAAAAAGAAGGTGTGTTGTGGGATTTGATGGCTTTGTGATAAAAGCCTTGCCTCTGAGCTCAGAGGTTGCTGGTTCGAATCTAACCTGTCCCCACACTGGGTAAGCTGGGTGGAAAGTAGTGTCTGGTGAGCAATGAGGTAGTTGACTGTAAACAAAGGCTGTGAAGACCTGCTGCTTCACAGCCTCAGAAAAAGTGAGGGTGATAGGTTTTTGGCAGAATTTTTCCCTATATATGCAAAACTAAGTCGATACTTTTTTGAACGCTTTTGCTTCATAACCCCCTGTTTTCAGCTACTCAGACACCGGGGGGGGGCAGATGCCCGGATGTTGCCCCCCGCTTTAGGATACGCCCTCCGAAACCACATCCAACCTTCCACGCAGCCATTTCTGACACCTTCCTTACTACTGCCAACAGAACCTTCCACACTCTTAACTTTGAGCCCTGGCCGGGATTTGAACCGGCAACCTCTCAACCCAGAGGTAAAGCTCTTCCAATTGAGCCACAGGACTTCTTGCAAGAACATGTTTTTTAGGACCTTTTTTGATTCTTTTTAAAAACTTTTCAAACAATTTAAAGGAAAGCTAAGGGGTAAGAATCGAACCAGGAGAGTCAGATAGCAGCGACCACTTCACTGACCATTACACCAACACAGGAGAGGCAAACACGCCTTTGCTTATTGGACTCTTGGCTTTTCTATAGTTAGGAGACCAGTGTTTTCTCTTAGATCATGATAGTAGAGGGTCAAAACTTCTCCTTCCTGTACATTCTCTCAGTTAATCGAAGTCTATGAGAAGTGACTCAGGTACAAGAACCACATCTCCAACACCTGCACCACTGATATACCATGATTTGCCAGCAACCAATTTTAATGATCTTTCATTGTTCTGTTTTTAAAAACTTCTCATAATGTTCAATATGAAACTAGAGGTAAGAATCGAACAAGGGAAGTCTTTCATCATAGATCACTAATGGCATTACTTCAAAACTCAAAACTTTGTTAGACATGTAAATGAGCAGGAAAGACAGAGACAAAGAGACACAGACACAGCTTTAGAAAGCTGTACCCCGCAACAGTCATCACTGTACCCCGCAACTTTGCATATATGGTTCAAATGGACATTTGGTGCAACCCAGATGAGGATGGGTTCCCTCTTGAGTCTGGTTCCTCTCAAGGTTTCTTCCTTTGCCATCTCGGGGAGTTTTTCCTTGCCACAGTTGCTCATCAGGGACAAACATACTTACAAAGAACATATTTACATTTAATCACCACATTATCTGTGTAAAGCTGCTTTGAGACAATGTTCATTGTTAAAAGCGCTATACAAATAAAAATGAATTGAATTGAATTGAATTGAATTAAGAAACAAATAGAGAGATAGCAAGAGAGAGACATATACAGTGAGACAGAGACTTTTACTAAAAGAGACACAGAGACAATTAGATAAAGAAAATAGAGAGACAATGATAGCGAGATATAGCCACTTCCTGTTGGAAGTGTTTATCCCGAGCGACTCTTAATGATCTCATTTACTAAATGAGCAGTAGTGAGTTAAGTGCTTGCTCAGGTGCAATTGTCTCTAATTTACAAAACTGGCAGCTTGGAGGTGTGAAACATGTATCATATTTACAGCATGTGATATATATGTAAGCATATGTGCAGTGATTAAATATAAAGGCTATATCAGTGCAGAGACGTGTGGACATCATTTAGAGCCTTTGCTATGTTTCCACAGTTAATGAGGTGATACCGGAGAGACTGCACCTCTTCAAGTCAAGTCAGGAAGCTTATATATATATATATATATATATATATATATATATATATATATATATATATATATATATATATACATATATATATATATATATATATATATATATATATATATACATATATATATATATATACATATATATATATATATATATATATATATATATATATATATATATATATATATATATATATATATATATATATATATGTACTATGAATATAATATACCGATGAATATATATGTACTATGAATATAATATACAGATGAATATATATGTACTATGAATATAATATACAGATGAATATATATGTACTATGAACAATACTATACAGATGAGTAAATATGTACTATGAACATGATTTACAGATGCCTTTTACTATACTATACTATATATATATATATATATATATATATACACACACACACACACACTTTACATCACTGACTCCCTCTGTCTCATCCACGTTAACCCCAAACTTCTAACTGCCTTCTGTGGTGAGTAATGAGCTGGTTTTGAAAATGTAAGAAGTAAAAAGTACAGATATTTGTGTAAAAATGTAATGAGTAAAAGTAAAAAGTTGTTTGAAAAATAAAAAGTGGAGTAAAGTACTGATACCGAAAAAGTGTGTGTTAGTGTTACTTCATATCTTGAGATAGAGATTTTCCATCCCATTTACAATGCTATGCATTTTTTATCCTGGATCATAATTTAATGGATACTAATAATTAAATATGTACTAAAACTATGTACATAAATAGGACTAAAAATAAGTCTTCTGCTGGTGTTCTAAAGCAGGTAATTAAACAATGTTAACCAAAATTAGTTTACAAATCAGAGGCAAATACAGACACTTAGTTTTAGTCATCTCATAGAACAGACGTGGCTCTTCTTTTAGGAAAAGAAACGTAAAAAAAATAGTTTTCAAATTATTATATTTTATAAAGCATTTTAATTGAAAGTGCTCTTAAGGACATGGTATTCGGTATTAGAATAAATTTTTCTTTCACCCTGCATTACACAAATGTCATTAATATGTTGTGAAGGACTTTACATTACATATGTTCATTACAGTTTATTATAGTTTATTAGAATTATTACAGTAATGACAATCCATGATGCTGTCAGAGATGCCAGTAACATCATAAATAAGGAATAGCAACAAAATAGCAATGAGTTGACCGAACAACTCCGATCTGTCCTGGTCTTTTCCGTGTTTTTTTCCTCACAAACCACAATATTATTCGTTCAACTATCACTTACCCTGAGGTACATTATTTTTTATGAATGGCACTAATTTTACAGGGGTTATCTGGTCAAGAATGTCAAGAATTAAATTCATATAAGTCATATAAATTCATCATACAAATATGAATTGCAGGAGTGTCTAGCTCTTTATTTTCCATTCTCCACATTCAGGTATTAACTTGTATGCATGGATTCTTACCTCTAATTATGTTTATAACTACCAAGTGTTTTTTCCACTTATACAGTGTACACTGGAAACACTTCTTTAAATTATTAGTTAGTTAGTTATTCATTTAAAGGCAAATTACTATGATTTATTCATTAACTACAGTAAAAAGATGTGGTTACAAAAGTAAGATCAGAACCTCCTGCTACCAGAAGACACTTATTATATCTGGCTCTGTATCATGTTCCCTTTGAGCCACAAGCACAGCTCGCCATCCCGGCACCACGGTGGTGGAAAGAACTTGCTCTGGCTGTCTGAACATTTGAGTCATTCGCAGTCTTTGCCCTAAAAACTAAATTTAAACACTTCTTTGCTTTTGTAGCTTTACTAACTCTTTTGTCATCCCTAGAAAAAGTCAACTTGACTGTTAACTTGGACTTATTTGTACGAGAATGAGCATGTTTTTCCTCAAGTTACCAGAAATCACATGTGTAAGCTGCTGTAGATAAGAGCATCTGACAAATGCTGTAAATGTAACCAAGAGTTTGAGATTACAAATGAGCGATACCACATATTCTCATTCCGCTGCAAAATTAAGTACTTTTGAGACCAGTATTGTCGATACTGATATCCAGACCAGCACTTTTGAAAGGCATCATTATTAATATTAAATAGACTATCTTCTTCTTCTTCTTCTTTCGGCTTCTCCCATTAAGGGTCGCCACAGTGGATCATCCGTCCACCCTGTCCTCTACATCTGCCTCTTTCACACCAACTACCTGCATGTCTTCCCTCACCACCTCCATAAACCTCCTCCTTGGTCTTGCTCTTTTCCTCCTTCCTGGTGGCTCCATTCTCAGCATTCTTCTACCAATATAACTCATGTCCCTCCTCTGCACATGTCCAAACCATCTCAATCTCACCTCCCTCACCTTGTCTCCAAAACATTCTACATGGGCTGTCCCTCTAATAAACTCATTTCTAATCCTGTCCATCCTCGTCACTCCCAACGAAAACCTCAACATCTTTAGTTCTGTTACCTCCAGCTCTGCCTCCTGTCTTTTACTCAATGCCACTGTCTCTAAATTAAATAGACTATAATGTACGCTTTTGTTATTATGTCGTTATTCAGACAAACTACACTCAAAGTTTTTGTATGTGGCCCATTTGTACAGCGAACAAAGACACATTGGAAAAAGAAATAGCTCCTATTCATGTTAAATAAATATTTAACTCACTTGTTTAAAAAAAATCCCAGCTATGATCGATATTGTAATATACGAATCAATCCTTTTGATTCAACACCAGTATGGGAAGTGTCGATAATTCAGGATCAATCCACATTCCTTATTTTAGACTACAGAAAAAACCCTCTGTAATATATACTTACTTGTTTTATTTGGCATATTAGTCATCATAAATAACCCTTAGCAAAGCACTGAACACATGCATTAAACTAATATTCATAGCAGCAGCGAGTAGCTCACACAGACCAATTTTCAGAACTGAGCCATCATATCACAAGGTCCATCATATGCAAGTGTCATCTTTATTTACTTCTGGGGAATAGTTTGTAGTCTTAGATTGAGAAAACATTCAAATCAATGCAGGGATAAACATAAACACATAAAATATAGCAAAATTATATTAATGCTCATGAATATTCATGGTTTATTAATGTCAACTTGTACAGTAGATAATAGGGGTGTAACGGTTCACGTATTTATACCGACATTTTGCGGGACACGGCTTACACGTGTACCGAATGCGATCTTTTTTACGTGTGGAACATAGTGAGTGGTGGACCACAACTTTGTTTAGTATCTGCCTCGCACTTTAAACTTGAAAACACACAACAATGCCAGGGGTATAAAAAAGAAGACACTAGAGTTAGCGCAATGTCACTGTGGCTACTCGCTCCTTAACGGAAATAAGATTTGTTTTTGTGCGTAAAGGAAAAAACGCTAAAGAATCCATAGTGAATTCTTTAGCATTTTATGTCCAGCTTCAAGAAATTATTGAAGATCTTTCTTACAGTATGCTGAAATAAGTAGAATAGTTAAATTATAATATCTTTAGAAAATTAATAATTAAATGTAAATCACACACACATACACACACACACACACACACACTCTCATGCGTACACACACATTGAGTCTAACAAATGTAAACTATTTAATTAAACTTTTGCAATTATTTAATTGATTATTAAATTGATTCATTTAATCAATTTAATTTGTGGCAATTTAATTGGTAACTCAATTTAATTAATATAAAAAAGTGTGTTGCATTATTTTAATTTATTCTATTAATTCTTTTATAAAATATAATTTTATATATATTATTTTATCAAGCAGGTATTTTATTTCAAATTGTTTTAATGTAAACTGCTAATGTTTACAAATGTTAACAAATAAAAATAAACTGTGTTATTAAAAAAAGGCAAGCAATTATATGTTTTGGATTTCTTAATCGTACCAAAATTGTACCAAACTGCGACTTAAAAACCGTGAATTTTGTGTACCGTTTCACCCCTAGTAGATACTATTAGTTAAAGAAACCCTAATATATCATTATATCCTTAATATATTTCTCTAATTTAGTGCACCAACACAATCATCTGACTCAGCACTACCTCAAACCTTTAATAACTTTACTGCCAAGTTCTCTTTAAGTAATTTTTTTTACTTGGTTTAACATCTAAAACTGCCATTTTTAAGTAACTGGTGTTATAAAGGATTGTTGGAGTGAGATGAATTGCACTGTAGGGTGTTAACACCATTATATTGCATTTGCCTGCACTGGATTAACTTCATTTCATCAAACCAGCAATATGCACAGTCTTTTCCATGAATCATTCCTTTTGGTCTTGTAACCTTTCACCACACCAGAATTTGTAAATGGAAGCCATGTGAAGTTTTGTTTTCTCAGCATGAAATGCTGACTCACTTCTCAAGGGTTTCATGATTTGCCATTTGAGATATACTCCAATGTCGCAGAAGGCGGTAGGAAATGCGGCTCTGAGTGCTGTGAATAAGGACAAACAGCTGAGAACGGGTGTAACTCTCCCAATCCGTTCTTTGTCAAGGCTAGAAGATTTATAGATCAGTAATATGCATTGCTTTATTGTGGCTTAAGGAGAATATTCACTGCTTAATTCTCCTTAGTAATAAATGTTAGGTGCTGTGTGTGTCGTGGGATCCAATGATAGGGAACTGAACCTGAATTTATACTCTGTATTTGCTAAGGCATTCTGGTCTCATGCAAAATTCATAGAAGGGAAAGTGATTTCTTCAGTGTTCTTAAATAATTCATATAGTAAGGAAAGATTTGAAAGTTAAAAACATCTCAATGCAACGATTGATTTTGTTTCTTTGCTTTTTTAAATGTGTATTTTTAGGATATATTTGACCTAAAATACTTTAAAGCCATAAACACCTCTAATAAATTGGTCTCATGCAATCATCACTGAATTGGATTTAAATACTTAATAGGATTAACATATGGTTACAATTAACAAAGCAATATAAGAAAAAAGCAATTTAGAAATATTATGGTGAAATATGATTACACAGACACAGTCATTCCTCTGGCTGCTGTTCAGCTCAGTATATTTTATATGATATATAATTTAATGCATTAACAGAAATTAATTTTAACTGTAGAAATGTTATTAACACTCAATGAATACAGCATGCATGTTTAACCATTTATTTAATTACAAATATAAATAAATAAAAAGTGACAAAAGTTAAACCTGCAATGCAACACACATTTATTCATGACAACCATTCTTTACTCAGATACAAAAAATTCATTCATTTTAATCAATAAACATTTGTTTTGCTGATGCAGCAAGTTTTAAATCAAGCATCAAAATCAGTCATGATGCACATATCCGACAATTAAAACCTTAGTGTAAAAACATGATGATTTACGTAAGTTAAAACAATATAATTACTTACATTTACAATAATATTTTGTCTTCATGTTCCATGTTGAGTTTGGTTTCAACTAAAGCATTCATATTCATATCCATGCCCATGTTGATTAGTTTTAAATCTAAATATAAAAATAAATATAATTATTTTACATACACACACACACACACACACACACACACACACAAACACACACACACCAAGGCTCATTGCTCATGCAGGCCCGTGTGGTCCGATCCAACAGACGAGCTCCTGTAGCTCAAACTGCTAAAAAACACAAACTTCATTTTGTTCTATTTTTACTGTCTTACAGTTTCAGGTTTGTTTGCTTAAGCGAAAAGTTTATTTCAAGGTCACTGATATTTTTTTAGCAGATTATTATTGCTTTGTCTCATCCTGTCAACATGCTATAATTATGCAAAATTTTTCCAGATGTCTTTTTGTTTGTCCTACAATACTGTATGGAGAACTGTAAGACTGAAAGCCTTTGGTGTAAAGAACACAAAAGCGGAAGGTATGCGTAAAAAGATTTCTGTTGCTTTGATAATTACTTAGATATACTGCAAATCTCAGAGATGTCATGGATCATCTGCATTGCATGTTTTTCTCACATGTACAGCCTTCAGTGTTGTGCAAATGCATGTGTGACATGTGCAGCACTAACACTGGAAACATATGCGGATCTTTACGAGTGTCACATGGCTTTCCAGACAGAACCCATTTCCTAGTTTAGCTCCATTCTGAAAAAACCCTAAAAAAAAAGTGATACGGCCATGTTTACAATTTCATGGAACACAGAGGCAGAAGTTTTTTGGTTATTTTTCTTCAATTCACTGAAGAACTGGGACATTGTTTCTGAATATATATGATTCATTGTTACTTAACTATATTAAAAGTATATGTCTTTTACACATATTTAGAAAATGAGTAAATAAATGCATAAAGAAAAGCTGGACACACTGGTAAATCCTTTTGTCTAAAACTGGCTTTGCATTTGTTAAAATATGTAGCATTATTCCTTTACTTCATAAAAAACTGCATGGACCTGAGGGGATTAAATTAAATGTTTTTTAGCTTTTATCTGAATTTGTGCATTTTAAACTTTAAAACAGAGAAAGCTTGTATTTTGTCCAATTGCAATTTAAGAAATCCTCACCTTTAGACAAAAATAAATGAAAATAATTGAACAGACAACAACTGCACTGTACTGCATCCAGTACATCCATATATATATCATAAATATCATCAACTTCCAGCTTCACGTTCATCACCCTATCAGAAACTCTCTTCACCTCCACTACACTCTTACTGTACTCTTCCTTCAGAATCACCCCTACACCATTTCTCTTTCCATCCACACCATGATAGAACAGTTTAAACCCACCTCCAATGTTCCTGGCCTTACTCTCTTTCCACTTGATCTCCTGAACACACGACATATCTACCTTTCTCCTCTCCATCATATCAGCTACCTCTCTCCCTCCACTCTCCTACACTTCTCCTTTTCCTGCCGTCTCTGTAGACGTCTTCCTCCTCTCCTTCTCCTCCTTTGGCCAATGGTTGCCCAATTTCCGGTACCCTGTTTGCTAACAATACCTGTATATGTACCTTTTATATATTTTTTCAAGCTCTTGTTAGCTACAACTTTTTTAATTTCTTTAACGTATCAAACTGCCATTTCTAAGAATCCGGTGTTATAAGGAAGTAAGATTATTTGAACTGTAGGGTGTTAACAACATTATATTGCACTTTCCTGCTTTATATTAACTTCATCAAACCAGATATACTATATATAGTATAAAGTAATGTCAAAGTCCCATTTATCATTAAAATTATGCAATGTAATTACTCATACAGAATATTTCAAACAATTAAATAAACGTAATGAGCAATGGTTGTGCCACTTTGTCATTTTCAGCTCTTTGAGACTGGGCTTTATGAAGTGGTGTTACATGTTTTGGCATGTAAGAACATATTCATAAGAGAATGGTGAAAATCAGCATTACCAAATTTGTAAATCTGGCTGAATTTTTTTTTTTCAGCTTAGTTCATGTAAATGTTATAAACACATTTACATACATTTTTACAGTTAAACAAATAATAAATGAGACTTGAGTTCACATGACTACATAATGGCTTTTATAATGGAACAACTATAATGTTGTAAATAAGTGTTTTCTAATTATGCCCAAGAACTCCTTTATCTAGTGAAGCAACTAAAATGGGTGCCAGTGACCAGGAATAAATCATTATTATGATCTTTTAATGACTGGTAACCCAATACCAGGAACACCATACCAAATAAGGTTTTAGAAAATGCTCTGAAACATCAACTAGTTCAAATTATTTGGTTTTATAGTGTATAGACCAGAACATGTAGGGTATTTAGTGATACTGTGCAGACTACCTCTCTGGTCATATATAAGGCACCATATGGGTCCCATAAAAAACAATTGTAGGACTCATATAACTACCAAGAATTCTGGTAGTGTGGACTTCATAACATGACACATTCTAATATCCAAATTGTCTGGGGCTTTTTGCTTAACATTTGTGAGAAACACCTGAGGGACAATAAATTGGTAAATAAAGTGTATAAAATTCAAATCAATATTGATAGCACAGAAAATTAACCAGTACATAATGGATGATGCTCTTAATTTTTAAGTCACAGCAACACATTAATTGTCACCCAACTTGAACTATCCAAAGAATAAAATGACATAGTAAATTCCCTTCCACAGGAAATCCTGCATTCTTTAATACATTTGGC
Organism: Silurus meridionalis; assembly: GCF_014805685.1. NCBI lineage: Eukaryota > Metazoa > Chordata > Actinopteri > Siluriformes > Siluridae > Silurus > Silurus meridionalis. Next base: position 13,849,216 of record NC_060907.1, read on the forward strand.
TATGTGCATTTATTAATTTGCTGTATTTTGGCATTGTTTTCTCACACTGACCTTCACCCATCTGCAGTATGGCCAAACAAGAGAATGCTCTCATGCAATACAGTCAAGCTGTGCAGAAATGGCTGCACACTGGTGTTTGGCAAAAACACTGGTGCTTTGTGAAGATCCTAAGATGTGTTTATGTGAAGCTCCCCAAGTGGCTATTTGCCCTTTGTTAGGAATTTGAATCGCCAAAAATCAGCAGTGTGTTTGAATGGGATGCTGGCATGCCAGAAGGCCAAATGTCAACAAGAGCATAATAACCTCTCCGTTTGAGACCTGGAGAATGTAGAGGGTAACTCTGGGTTGGCACTGTAGTCTGTCAGATCATTTACAAATGCTTTCATTTCATCAAAGAAATACAAAATAATGAAAGAATGCCATATAAGCCTTTTTTTTGTTACGTTTTATTAATTTCTGACTAGTTAATTTTAGTCTATCGATCTTAATCCCTTTTTATAACAAATTATTTACATCACAGTAACAACATTTCGAATTAATTAAATGCTACACATTCTATATCCCCACCTAGATAATTACTGCTACTGTACTTGTATAGATTTATCCAACGACCTAGCATATAGGTGAAATCAAAAGTTTCGAGGCTCTGTTTATAATAAAGTACATTATTTATCTACATTTACACACTATAACCTCCAAAACAGTGCCCCCAGCATTCCTGCCCCTCCTGAAATGTGTACTGGAAGTTTTCTTTTCGAAGCCTGTCAAGCCCCTTCTGCGATTTGCAATAGATCTCTGCAATAGTGTCAAAACGGCAACCTTTCAGCTGGATCTTCATCTTCGGGTAGAGGGTGAAGTGAGATTGTGTTGTTTCACCCGAATAGCAGAGGTGGTAACGCACGTGGTCAGAACACCACCAGTTGCACAGATCCCGACGTACACAGGACGACATCTATTGGCACACTGACTTATGAAGGTCGGTGCTCCCCGTGACTGTGCGTACAGCCTTGTGCTGCCATCTGTTGGCGTGTTACTAAACTAGCCTTGAAACATTTTGATACCACCTTGTATTACTATTTACCTGCAGCTGTGAGAGAAAATAGGATGAATCAGTAGATAACACATGATTCTCACTTTTTATATTAAACCCATCCTACATACTGTATCTGTTTCTTATGTACACATTAGGTCACACTAGCAGCTGCTGCATTTTGAAGCCCTTGCTTAGGTGCAAGCCAAGAATCAGCAGGCATTCAAGAAGCTGGTGCATTCCACAACATCAAAAGGCTTTTATTGGGCTTTTCGATTATGCAGCAGATGTCAGGGTGATCACTGGCTTTGCAAGACCTCCTCTTTTTATAGAGGGGATTCCAGTTGCTGCCCAGCAGATGCCAACAAGGCAGTACTTGGAATATCCAAGGGTTGGTCAGACACCAGAGGTTGGTCTCTGCAACTCACCAAGGTCGGTGGCCCTTTTGCCTATGCACAGCATCTGAAATAGTGCTGAATCTAATTAATTAAGTAAGTAAGTATTAAATTCATTAATTAAGTAAATAATTCAAATACAAAAAATCTTTGAGGCAAATTATTTGCCTTGATGCTTCGTTTAGTCCATTTAACTACAAACGGAGCACCATGTTTCCCCACAAACCATTATTACTGGCGCACCACCCGCTAAACTCTAGAGCGCTCTGGACATGCAAGCACAGAAGATGCTGCAGAATAAAATATGGCGGAACAGGGAGAGAACAGCGAAGAGCGAGAAGATTTATATGGAAGCCCGTTTTCGCAACATAAAAAATAAGGTTTTAATAAAGTTTTTTCCCCTCACAGTTCATTTCTGCCAATTTCTATTTTTTTTCCTCGCAATTCAAACATTATTTCTGGCAATTCTGAGTTTTGTTTCCCACAGTTCCAACTTTTTTGAGCCAATTGTGCAGCGTCACCTGCTCTTTAGTGCCAGAAAGTTTTACACATTGAAAATGAAATGGTCTACAATCAATAGAATCACATGGTATACAGATAAACTAAGCCTCTGATCCCTGGAGAGAACTCTGTCTAACAATCAGCTCTGGAGGAGACAGAACAAGACAGATAAAGCAGAGGAGCCTTTTTCATACACCAACAGCTTCAAACTACAAACCAGAGATGTTTACAACAAATAAAGTCAAAACTGCAAAATAAATGTCAGAATTGCAAGAAAAAAGTCGGAATTAGGAAAACTTAATTTTTTTGTGGAGGAAAGAGGCTTCTATAAGATTCAGGCCAAAGAAAATACAAAAAGTTTCCAAAGTTTGGGATAATTTATGATTTTTTATTTATATATTTGTATTTTGATGTAATATGGCAATTAAATGCATTGCCACTGATACGATACATATGAAGAAGCTACATATGCGATACGATTCACCGCTGTTACAATGCAGTTAATTCAATTCAGCACAATGTAATTTAATCAATACGATGCAATAAAAAAACATATAATGCTATCCATTAGAATATGGAACAGATAGTTTGCTTTTATTTCTTTGGTTTAGACAGACAGCAAATCATAAAGTTACTTAAATGCCTTTTGACTACAAAGACCCTTTCACAAACAGGCCTTTGTAGTGTTAAAAAAGAAGATAAAAGATTAATCAAAACCAGACATTATTTTCTTGTTCTGTCTCCAGGAAGTTGCAGCTCTTCCGCTGCCATGGTTATCTGTATTCTATAAGACTTTCAGCACATGCCTCAGTCTCCGTAGTGTTGTCATGCGTCATATTTGTGGTGCTGAGAGAACGCACTTGGGAAACAGTTAAGCGAGAAGAAATCAATCTACATATAAAATATTGCTCACAAATTATTAGTCCCTTTCTAAATAATAAAAGTATACATATAAAAATTATGTATCAATAGTTTGTACCAATGCAAGTAGGTTAAAAAAACAATGCATCGCAATACAAATGCCAACTTCTATCTGATGCACTTCTTTTAAAAAGCATCACATAAATTTTATGCCAATGTACCAATGCGAATTGGTCAATCTTACTATTCCTTGTTCTGGAGTACAGTGACTCATTAATATGGCAATTGTGTAGAATCATGTGGGATTCATCAACATCCATTCACATGTGCTAAATCTTTTTTTTTTTATCTTGTATTAATTTCCAATTATTGGCACAATATTTGGAACAAATTCTGAACTTGTTCCAAAAAAGATTTGATAAATGAAACCCTGGGCAATTAGTATAGGTTATACAAATATAAAAAGTGAAAAATGGACACAAACTTATAACAAATATTTTCCCAAAATGCACCCAGGCTGCACCAAATAAAGATCAGAAACTAGCCACTGTAGCAAATGCTTTAGTTCTTAAGTGATTCTATAGGTTCGGGTACCAGCCAAGTGCAGTCATGGAAAATTATGGCATTCTAATATGAGCTATGCATAACTCTTAGCATAATGATCAATCTAAGCTTTTTAGGATGACAATTTGCTCCAATTCATTCACAGAAGAGATCTTACACAGGTGCTCATTACTTTTACAAATTGTCATATTACTTTTTTCATTTTGTTTTGGGCAGGAATTTGGACTAACTCGACTTTTGACTTGCAGTTCTGCTACATTCAAATTGGTGGTGAGTAGAGTATTAGTTACTTAAGCATTAACTAGTTACTCAGGGCATGTGCTGAGCAGCTCGCTGGGGTCTTTACTGACATCTTCAACATCTTCAACCTGTCTCTTGCCCAAGCAGCTGTTCCCACTTGCTTTAAATGCACCTCCATTGTGCCAGTGCCAACACACTAAAACCCAACATGCCTGAACGACTACTGCCCTGTAGCACTGACACCCATTGTCATGAAGTGCTTTGAGTGGCTGGTCCTGGCTCCCCTGAAGGCCTCTCTGCCATCCACATTAGACCCTCACCAGTTTGCCTACCGAAGCAATAGGAGCACAGAAGATGCAGTTTCCATGGCACTGCACTCTGTGCTCACACACTTGGACAATAAGAACACTAACGCACGTATGCTGTTTGTTAACTTCAGCTCAGCATTTAATACCATCATCCCATCCAATTTAATAGCCAAACTTGCAGATCTGGGCATTAACACCTCCACCTGCAACTGGATCATGGACTTTCTGACCAACAGACCCCAGCAGGTTCTATCTGGCTCTATCTGCTCCAACACCATCACACTCAACACTGGTGTACCACAGGGCTGTGTGCTGAGCCCCTTCCTCTACTCCCTCTTCACCTCCGACTGCAGGCCTGTTAATGGATCTAACTCCATTATCAAGTTTGCAGATGACACTACCGTGATCGGTCTCATCACCAACAATGATGAGACTGCCTACAGGGAGGAGATCCAGCAACTAGCCACATGGTGCAACAACAATAACCTGCTCCTTAACACCTCCAAGACAAAGGAGCTCATTGTGGACTTCAGGAAAGAGTCAAGAGGCACACACGACACCATTCACATCAATGGAATGGCTGTTGAGTCCGTCTCCAGTTTCAAGTTCCTGGGAATCCACATTTCAATGGACCTGTCCTGGACTATCAACACCTCCAGCCTGGTCAAGAAGGCTTACCAGCACCTCTTTTTCCTGAGGACACTAAAGAAAAATCAGCTCTCCTTGGATATCCTTGGATATGCTGCGCAGTAGAAAGCATCCTGACCAGCTGTGTCACAGTCTGGTATGGGAGCTGCTCTATAGCAGAGCGCAAGGCACTGCAGCAGGTGGTGAAAACTGCCCAGCGCATCACAGGGACTCCACTTCCAGCCATAGTGGACATCCAAAAGAATCGCTGTCTGCGTCGAGCTCGCAGCATTCTTAAGGACTCCTCTCATCCCGCCCATAGACTGTTCTCTCTTCTGCCCTCCGGCAGGCGTTTCAGGTCCCTCTGGACCAGGACCAGCCGACTAAAGAATAGATTTTTTCCTAGAGCTGTCTCTTTACTGAACTCCGCCCCTTGCTGATACACTACTACATTTCCCCCCACACCTCACACTTCGTTATTTCGCTAATGGACTGTCTACACAAAAACTTATGCTCACTTGGACACTTGCTGACACTTGCTGATTTCTCACCTCACACCTTGTTATTGCACTAATGGACTGTTTACACAAAACTTTGCTCATTTGCACACTGCTCTCTTTGTATTTCTGCTCACCATTAACTTATTACCATTGTATATATAACCGTTTTCTGTTTATAGTAATAGCAATATATTATGTTTACCGTTCACATCCTCTGTAAATCTCTGTTATAGTAAAAGGCATCTGTAAATCATGTTCATAGTACATATTTACTCATCTGTATAGTATTGTTCATAGTACATATATATTCATCAGTATATTATATTCATAGTACATATATATTCATCTGTATATTATATTCATAGTACATATATATTCATCTGTATATTATATTCATAGTACATATATATTCATCTGTATATTATATTCATAGTATATATATTCATCTGTATATTATATTCATAGTACATATATATATATATATATATATATATATATATATATATATATATATATATATATATATATATATTCATCTGTATATTCATAGTACATATACATCTGTAATTACTGTTTACAGTCCTATATTCCATTCTATTTAACTTATGTAAATCATTTAACACTATATTTCCTGCACTTGCTGTTAGTGTTGGAGGCAACACATTACCTTGTAAAAATACATTTGATTGCAGTTGACCAAGGGACAATAGATTGCTTAAAGGTCAGTTGGTTTAGAGGACAGAAAATGGGATCTGGGGTTTGAATAACTTCAAGTTTTAATAGTTCAGTACAACCTTTTGGATAGTGTAGGCTCACTAAAATGGATGGATGGATATGCCATCTGTGGTGAGACATTCTCCCAGGGCTCATTGAAATTGATGCTTGCAACAGTGGACCCTGAAGTAATGTTATGCCATTGGGTTGCTGTAGTGCATTTTAAAGAGTTGCTTGTTTTAGACATAGTAACTACTAAAGACGTGGCAGCTCCTCTAAAACCTTTCCTGGAACCCTTGGGCGATACTGACAGAAGTTGATGGTGTACAGCCTAAGGCTGTTTTGCCTTTAGTAAGTACCCCATTCATTACAGCCAAGCAAGAGCATATTTAGATTCTGGTCTCTTTGTTGTCTTCTTTACATCGGAAGGTTGTGAGCAGTTACATATAGTAGTTACAATCTACAGTATCATGTGCCATTTTCAGAGAAATGCATTACATGTTTTGGAATGACATAAGATAATACATTTTCACAGAAATTCCCCCTAGTATGGTGTAACTGCATCAAGCCATGATTGTAAGTTGTATCATTGGAACAACTTAAAAACATTATGTTAAATTCAAACTAACATCTGCATAAGTATAAAATATTTTCCTGTAAATATTTCATTAAACTACTTGGGCCATCAAAAGGCCAATAAGCTCATAATTAGACTCAAGATAGATGAAACAGATACCGTATTTAATTCTTGTTTATTATTGGACTAATAAAAAATTATATTTTTAATATTTTTGCCATTTGGGCTTGGCTCATTTTCGAAACCCAGAGTTTATGGGGTTTTTTTCCCTCTTTCAAGAACTTTAATTGTACCCACCCAGTAAGCTCTTCAGGCAAGTTTTTTTGTTAAAAAAAAAAAAAAAAGTGGTTTTGCAATGTTAATCTATTCAGCAGCCCATTTCATTCAAACATCCTTGGGATGCTTGCCATTTTTTACATTTTCAGATTTGATGATTCATGAGTCTAGGGGCATTGCAAGGGTTTGTGCCATTAGATCTAGAAGTGCAAGGTAATATCTGCCTGATGCCTTGAATCTTTATTATACTGTAACTATCTATTGGATTCTCATTAATTTTCTTTGCAGATTCAATCATCTGCTGCTCTGAATGACTGTTCACTCTGCTGCTGTTTCCTGCTCCTTTACTTTCTTGATTTGCTGCTCTACTATTTACTGCATTACAAATACTTCCTTCAACTGCTTTGACCGGAAATGCCTCACGGTGCAATTGAGGCTTAGCTGTATTTGACCCACAGTGCATCTGCTCCTTGCTGGGTTATAATCGCTGGTGAGTGCATTTGCAGTGTAAAACCTTCTGCTTCATTCATTCTCCAGTGCAAGTTTATTGGAGTAGTAGTGTATGTTCATTCATTTTTTGTTGGTTTATAATAGTGAGATGTACAGCATGTTTATGCTCATTATCTGCCTAATACAAAAATCGGTTCAATCTTACTATTTTGTAATTATTTTCCATTTTCTACAGTATTTCTTCTCCCATTTCCGTTTCTTCTATTCTTTGCTTTTCTTTTATAATGTATTATTATTTTTTGGATGAGCTTTATCGAACCATTTCAAAAACCTTATTATTATTATGATTATTATTATGATTATTATTGTTGTTGTTGTTATTATTAATTATTTATCTATTTACTTTTGATGTTAATGAAAGCAATTATAACTTGTTCCTTTTATTTTATTTATTTTTTTTATCTAGCGTTTTGGAGAAGATTTAAAAGAATTTTGCTGATCAAGTTTATAACCTGCTTCTGTTAATAAATAATAAATATTAATAATAAATTAATAGAATTAACAAATTTCAAGGCATTTGTTATGGTCATATGGTGTACATTTTGCCAACACTTTGAGGAGGTTCTTTCTATTTTGTCTAAAGGTCGATCGATTGATCATCCAGACGATTAAGAATAACTTAATGAAAATAACTCATGAATAACAAATGAGAATAACTTTAGAACTGTATTGTTTGAATCTTCAACCAGCTGTAGTTTAGGTTACAGGTACACAGGGACCAAAAACTGATTAATGCACTAATTGGGGATAGGCCTGTGTTGTTCAATAACTGTTTAATTTAAGCAATTTTCAGTATCATGTCTTAAGCATTTGATTTTATGAGCTCAAGGGGAAAACAAAACTAGAAAATCAGCCAAACATATCGGACAAAAAAAAAAAATTAGCATAATCAGCAAATCAATGACCTGCCGTGATTTCTAAATATCGGCATCGACCGTTTTGCCCCCCTCGTATCATGCTGTCAGATTTCTCTACTGGTAGGTTTACAATATGGCTGGAGCCAAAAATTACATAGTTAATTTATGCATTAGGTTGTAGTACATAACACGTGTTCTACATTTGTTTAAATATTGTATTACCTTTAATATGTCTGCTTCACATGAAGTGTTTATTAAATACATTTGAATTAATTCACACCTTTCATCCAGATGATAATTGTCACCAGCTGAGTGTTTTTATTTTATTTCCTGGCTAGTGTAATACCTGCATAAATAAACGGCTTTTTTTTCATGTATTTGTTGGTTAATTTAAGAATATTGTCTTCATATGGCTTTTAAATAAGAAACAATCAACCAGAAGCTGTTTCCTCTTGAATATGTTGATTCCGGGCCATTTAATAAATCAAGTGTGTTCATTCTCACGTTGTTCTATTTATTTATTTATTCATTGAGCCTGTACACTTGTTTCTATGCAACCTAAGGGATTTTGTGAATGATTAGGAATTAGACTGTAAAGTATTAATGCACAGTTTTGTTACTATAAACATCTTATTCAGTTCAAAAGTAGATGCAGAGACGTTATTTTTTCTGAACATTTTGTTGTATAGTTTCTGTTTAAATCTAAAGCCTTTGTGGTAACATTTGTACTAGTTAACGCTGCCAAAAACCCTAAATACTGTGGTATATTTGCAAGGTATTACTGCAAAGATAATTTAAACTGCTTTTAATTGGTTTCTTGGTTACTAAAATGGCTTCATGTTTAATAGTCAGGTGTGTAATGAGTAGCCTTTAATTAATGGTTTAAATAAACGTAATAAAATAATACAAATAATGAAAGAGTATCGAAACCGTATGTTCTACAGATGCTATTGAGAACCACTGGCCAGGATGTTTATTTGAATGCAAATGTCTGCATCTCCCTTATGTAGTAGGTATGTACAGGAGTTGGGGGGTTATCTACCAAGGTTTTCCTTAAACAAAACCACTGCAGTCAGCTGGTTTAAAATTTGAACCCTGACTGGTAGGTTATATTAAATTTGTTTTTGGTAAGATGTATAAATCCATTGTAGTAAACATGTTGTTTTTAGGACATGAAAAGCTCAACAGTCCAAAGCTCTTGAACAGTTTCCTCTGAGCAGTTCATTTTAACAATATAGCTTCCAGCCTCATTATTCAGTGGCTAAGAAAACAGTATGTGATTTTTTTTGTACACTGAACTACAATTACAACAGCAGAACGCATGGCGGGGTTGAAAAACACAACAGCTGTGGTTGACAGGCTATGAAAAGTATTTATTTGTATTTTTATATTGTGTATGGCAGGTAACTGCGCTTAATGTAATACAATGAAATACAATGGACTTAAATTCAAGTGCATCGTGTGACCGAGAGCCAAATTTGTTTCGGGTACACTTTCGTCATCTTGCACAAATCACGCATAATAGCCCGAAAGTCCAGTCTGTGGTTTGAATAATGATGCTCAATTTTGATATTGGCGCAAAATATCAATTAATCACCTCATATCAACTTGAACATGGCCCTTGTTGCTTATTCTTCTTATAATGCTTCTTGAAAATTCGTGGACAAAATGGAGGCAAAATTTGGGACAGCTAAAAGAGGTTATTTAAATTTACTTTTTTTATATATTTGTATTTAAATTAGGGGCGATGTAAACAAATGTCCATCACTGTATCAAAAATAACATTGAATGAATGAGCAGCAAATAAAATGCATTACTTCAGAATTTTGAAACTCATCAGGTTTTTCACAACAGAGCTGCAAGCAGAATTCACTGGCGTGAAGCTCTGACACTATAAATAAGTCTCTTCTTTGAGGTTATTTCCCTGGCTTGGTACTTGGTACAGACATGATTTAGCATGAAATAACATAACTTTGGTCTAATCACTTACCAAGATAAAACATGTCTTTGGATGGAAAATGAATGCAAAGGGAAAGTTTTTGCCTCATTATCGTATGAATTTCTTTTTTTTTTTTAAACCAACCCTTATCTCCCCCTCTTTGCACCATCTAATTTGCCAGATTCTTTTTACTTTCAACTTGCTTTAAAAGCACTGAAGACATCACAACTCTACAGTAACACTCAAGGAAACATGTTATCTTTATAAATATTAAAAAACTGCTTTTGTATCTTTTTAAAACAGATTTTATAAGGCTTTTTGGCTGCTTCCTTTTCTGACGACTACCACAATATACATTAGAGGTTTCTCAGAACTGTTCCCGGCATGTATTCTGACCAATTCCAGAGTTATTATTTCTGTTTGCACCTGACTGTGATATTTTCTATTTGGTCCTACTAAAAAAAAAATAATAATCATTCAAACATCCCAAACCCTGAGCAATTATTGAAAACGAATGCATGAACATGCTCAATTTTGGCAGCACCACATGAGTACCTAACTACATTCCAGTGTTGTTCCAATGAATGCAGCTTTTTCTTTTCTCATGAGTCTTATACAGTATGTAAGATCCATGCCGATATATAAGCTCCCACATGTTTCGGATATAATAATAATAATCATCATAATCATAATAAATATTAATAATCAATATTAATAATAATTAATGGTAATAATTATAAAATGTGATTTTATACCAAATGAATTATAATTAATGCCAAGAATAAACCCTAGACAATTCATATGTCTTACTCCTACATGAGCAGTTCAGTATAAAGCTATACAATGTTATTAAAGTAAATTTTTATCAGTTGTTTCGAAACAAAAATGTTCAATATTCCCTTGTTGAGAAGGCATTACAGCAAGTATGCTCTGAAGTGCAAGTGAAATTTCCGATTAGGGCTCAAAGTGCAACTACAACACTATCTTGCCTTTGACCCATGGCAAATGGCCTGCTTGTAGTCCCAGACTATGAGAGAACCAGATTAAATTTTGGCTCAAGACTGGCATCCCATAGCGATCATTCTGAATAATTTTGACTAGTTGTAGGACATATTTGTGGTGGTGTATGTGTATCGCCATTCTTCTAAAATCCTCAGGGATTGATGTTATATATTTTTATGTATATTCTAAGCTCTCCCACCTATATAATACAAATCAATATCAAACTGCTACCAACTGCCCATATTGACTGTACTATTCTATGCGAACAGAAGCTCTAACATACTGTACAGTGAGCCATATACAATGTGATAAGCCCTGTCTGCCACTGTGTACCCACCAGAGCCTTCAAGCAGCCAAATGTTATTTCATTTCAGGTCAATGCTCATTGTTGGCTTATCCAGCTGACCTCACCCAGTGCTTCTTTTTTCCATTCACAACTAATTAGAAAGCAGTCTGGAGGTTAGATAAAATTAGGTCATTTTTAGCTGGCAGAGTCTGAGAGAGAGAGAGAGAGAGAGAGAGAGAGAGAGAGAGAGAGAGAGAGCAAAGATGCCATGCCATGTGCTCCATGACCTTCTGCCCATACTTGCACTAGGAAAGGGTGTGTGTATGCTTTAGAGCATGTAAAGTTGAATAGATAGTGTTTGGTAGTCTCAGATAAAAGCACATGTACACATAATGAGTTCTGCTTTAGATGTAGAGAGGGAAGCATTAAAGTATGGAATTGAAGGCTTGTAGAGTTATTGGTTAGTAGATCTGTGAATAAACGAATGTATTACTATAGCTTATTTTAGAACCCTTGGGAGCAGTTTAATCCGATAAGTGTTGGGTATTATCTCAGATTTGTGCATAATAAATTGTATAATAAATTGCGTTTTATCACAAGCATAAACACGGATGCTGCCTCGTAAACTGAGGCTGACATTTGAAAAGTCATTACATTTTGCCATATATAAACGTAAATGTCAGGCATGTGACTTTGAGTGCACTTAAAGCATTATAAAAAGTGCGTGTTGAAAGTTACAATTCTAATGCCATTATATTTTAACGGTAATCGCGTTAAATGACGGTAAAAACCTTATACAGGCATTTCTATACTTCTTGCTTCATTCGCCTGGGACCATTTGGAATTCAAAGTTAAGGTGTTGAGTTTTTTGCTGCAAAATGACCATTGTATGAAAAGCCAAGCAGGACGGTGAGCCAATGACATTTTAGGCCACTGAAGCAAACAAATCTCACTGTAATAGTCTTTGTGACATAAGAATAATAGGCTAAATAATGGTATCATGCTGCAAGTGTTTGTCCAAGTGTAGCGACTACAGAGATGAAGAAATACAGATATACAATTCAAGCATTCTTCACTGGGTGCATAACGGCTGTTGATGTGTGCCAGAAAAATCACATTTCCTACACCATCACACTCCCAGTCTAATTAGTAAATAGGCTCCATTAACACTTCTTTCAATCAACTTGATGCAGATGTGGCCTGTCCAAACATGCAATTTCTTTCTAAACCTTCTTCTCAGCTGTCAAGCTTATGCTTCTATTTTTACTTACAAATCACCAGCTGTTTTATTACAAAAGTATTTCAGACAAAATATGGTGCATTGCTGGATACTACTCACCAAAACTGAACATGATATAACTGTGATCAAGAGAAGGTAGAAGTAAAGAGTCTTCCTTTTCAGGATCCAGTGTATTCAAACTCAAGGACTTAATAAACTATTTTTATATAAACTTTTCCAAAACAAGTTTTTTTTTATCCATTCAACAGGCAAAGACAAATATACCATCTGATAAGCTGATCATCTAAATGATACTACTTCTCTATTAAAGCAAACCTTTAAAACTAATGAACACATGAATATGTCCAAGCTGCAATGACCATATAAGGAAAACAGAAAGCCAGGACAATCTCATACAGGTGTATACAGGGTGTGGTTTGCCACTGGGATCAAACAGGGTGGACATTACATACTAGCAAAAGATATACCGCATGTTTGGTTGTACCTCAACATTTTAGGAGTAATTCTGATTACAGAATTTGAATCTTTATGGGTTTTCAGTTGGTGTATTATATTTTTTATGAAACCTTTTTTGTGTAATCCTATTTTATCTGAGGGTTCAAGTGTTCAGTTTAACCAAGCCCCGTATTTTTACATTTTCTCAATTGTATTACAGTCAATCCCAGATAATTCGCGGTTCAAAACTAGCAATTCCCGGGCTCTCATTTGGAACCTAAATAACAGCAAGTTGCTGATTATCTAAAAATTTGCAGGAATTTGCAGGTTTTCACTAAACAAATTTCATAAAAAATTTTTAAACACATTATTGTATTAGTAATTTTAAGTGATAAATAAAGCATTTATGTCCATTACTTCACATTTTCCGTTGAGTAAGCATCAAAAAAGGAACCAAGTTACTGGTGTAATGTCTAGATGAATTCCCTAAGGTTTCATTGGGGCTGCGGGGCTGTGTCTAAAATTTGCGGATTTTTGGAACTCGCTTTAGAATGTAACCCCCGCAAGTTCCGGGGGACCACTGTATTGGGATTTAATATTGGTTTCAGAGAAAGCTTGCAACCATAAGAAAAACACTTGTGTTACTATTCATTCTGATCTTTTTTTAATTCACAAAGAGGTAACATTGCTTCAAGAATCTAGGCCATCCCTTTATCACCACTAGGTTGAGAATAAGAGTTAATTCACTGATATAGTTCATGTAGTTAATTGGGATTTTATTGAAATTGTAAAATTTTGAGAGGTTAGAAACTTCTCTTGCTCCTGCACAATTATGTCTTTTAGTGTAGTATGTATCATCACAGTGTTTAAGGCTTTAAAGACATGCACATAAAAGTCACAAGAGTTAGCTAGATGTATGTGGCTAATGGAAATAACAGGTAATCCACAAAAAAACGAATACAAATGTAAAATAATCATAACAAAGACACTATGCAGGGCATAACCACATTGGATAAACACATTACCCAATAACCTCCTTCTCATGTAGCTCAACACTCTTTTAAAGCTCAACTTGTATGACAGCTTTTGATCAATACATTTCTCACAGTACAGTGAGTAAAAATGAAAAATCTGTAAGCATTAAATGGAATATTGGATTTCATTACAATCCATTTAATACATTGAATCTTTTTTGCAATAACCTCTAAGCCTTTAGAACCTCTGTTGGGCACTTCAGGATTTTAATCAATAGATGGTCTCTAATCATTCGTGAAATGATTTGAACAGCATTAGCAGTATTTATCATAAACTCCAATCTGACATTGTGATTTTTCTATCTTCTTTTAAATGCCATGCTATTTACAGATTACCAAATGCAACAAGCTTAAATGCTCTTTATCAAACAAATGCAATAAACAGTCAGGCACTGATAGGCCACTTATATCATTATCTACAGACATTTCCTTTTTTTTATCTTCTTCTTTTTTTATCAAAAATTGAATTGCACCAAAAAAACAAAAACAAACTCCAACCAACTCTACATGCCAGACAATTAAGCCAGTCAATATTGAGATAATGGGCATCTCAGCATTGATAACTGTGGCGCCAGACTTCTCAGAGTGAATCCAGCTGCTCTCTCTCTTCCTCATTGTGAAGGCTGATGGAAAGTTCTCCCCAGGAAACCCAAGCTGTGTACAGAACAGTTTCACCCACCTCCCACTAAGTTTCCCGCCCTTTTGTCTGTGGTGTAATGGGATGACTGCCATGTTCTGCTGAATGAGGTGTCAGGCTCTGAAGTGAGGGGACGCCCAACATAGAGTGCCTGCTTAAGCCCTTTAGTCTGTTTTTATGCGTGTCCGAATATTGAGCCAGGAGAAGAGAGGGGAGAGAGAGAGTGAAGAGGGAGGAGGAAGGAAAGGAAGAACTGCACAAGTTAAGCAAGTTTTCCCTCATGCTCGATGTTTTGGAATCAGCTGTCAGGTTCGTAGGAGCATCATTAACATCCTGGGCATTCTCCTCATGGCTCCTTCTGCCTTTTACATTCTCTGGTCAAAGCTATAGCATGTGAGTATGAGGTTTTTTTTGTCAGTCTAGCATTTCCTGATTAACTGGGAGTTCTGCTGTATCAGATGAAAGGAGGTGTTGGTGTAGAACAAAAACAGTATTCATGCAATCTATTGCCATTTTTCTGTGTGTTTAATATGAAATTAAGTTTGAGCCACAATTTATTTAAATTTAATGTTAGTGTTTTTTTGTAAACTAATTCACCATGCTTTTTTTTATTATGTTTACTAATTGACCACAGGTTTTACTTTAATTTTATTACTACTGACATGGACAATAAGTATAGATTATTCATGATATACAGGGCATCATGCAAGTTAGAATTTTTCGTTTATATAATTTCCCCAATCATATTTTAAGACTCTCACACCATATGTTCACTCTGCAGGCAATAGTCATGTACAGCCCAGACCAAAGAATAAACACAACCCAAAAATGAGTTGTGAAGCTGCTTTGTATTTCTAATTCCAGCTGAAGATATAATATATGACTTTTTTATGTGAATATATTTATCTGTGTTAGGCAGTCACAAAAAACATTTCTGCAGTCCAAGAAACACTATATCAACTGTACATACTAATTGCTTCTTTGGTGGGGTGTTTGTATTACTGTGTATGCAGAAGACACCAACTTTGCAATGAACAAACACATTATTAGAGGCATCTATTATACATAATTAATAATAATGATTTAACTGAACAGCCTAAAATGGTGCCAGCATGTATGGTTAAGCATTTTTGATTTTTTTAAACGCCAATCTGAAAGTGGCTTCCAGATTACTTTCTCAACTAAAACAAAAGATGCATGTTGGCATCTTGTAGCCACGAATGTGAATTTAAATGTGAATCAATAGAACCCAAGAAGGCAAAACTGTTGTTTTTGATTGCCTGATGTGTTTGTGGTCAGATCAAGATTTTGCCATGCTATTTTCTTACTAATGATACTCATCTAACAACACAGAACAAATTAGCTAGCTAGCTACTGTGTTATTTTTACAGCCCTTCCATGGCACTGGAACTGCATATAGTTGGCATTTAATTCACAGTTTTAATAGTTTAACACCCATCAGAAAAATCTAATGTTGTCTACATGTTACCAAACAAATTTTGCTTGATCTAACATAAATAAATCAGTTTATGTGGATGAATAAGATTTTGTTCCAACATGCAATGTACTGTATGCTAATATATATATATACATTTATCAAATCTATTCGGGTGGTTTTTCAGCTAAAACTATGGTCAAAACAAAATAATTCCTTGTAGGCAAAATATGCATATTGGCATCTTGTAGCCACAAACTTGAATTTAAATTATTCTATTTTTTGAATCAACAGAAACCAAGATAGCGATACTGTAGTCTCTGTTGTTTTCCTTGAAAAGATGGAGATGGAAATGTAATCAAATCATGATTTTGCAATGCTCTTTTCTTACTAATGATGTCTGTCTAAATACACAGAACAAATTAGCTAGCTAGCTCCTGTGTTATATTTCCATTCCTTCAATGCCAGTGGAACTGCATATAGTTGGCTGGATTGAACAAACATCTCTTTTGTCTAACTGGGAGAAATGTGTTATTTGCTGGATTAGATTGTTTCAACGTGCAATGTATGTTAATATATATATTTTTCTAATATATTTGAGTAGAGAGGTTGTGTGATTTGTTAGATGTATTTCTTTTATACCAGTAAACCATTTGTGGTCAAATTACATGCTTAGATAACAAAACAAGTCAGTTAATCAACACAAAATCTAAAGTTTATTAGTGTCTGCATGTAGTAGAAAGTTTAAATAAGATTAGCTTTTGTGCCACGTTTTTTTTCTCTCTTTCTGCTTTTTAAATTAGCAATATTAGCTCTTCTACTGTAGTTTGTGCATTAGACATGTTACTGTTAGAATACGTTGTATACTCTGCATAAATTGCTCCTAAATATAACATCGTCATATATCATATTTCTACAACAGTATTTCGATTTATTTAAATGAATAGAACTCATAACTGTGCTAAAATGTCCTTGGCGTCTTCCGGATACATTGTATCAAAGTAATGCTTAAGCCTGAATAAAAAAAAAGGTCAGACTGAAGCTAAAACTTACCTTTAAGGTGACACTGAGGTACACTCTGTAATACATCTGAGCAGTTGTTTTACAAGAGCCTGAAAAAGAAAAGAAAAACATGCCAACAAATAGTGTTTAACTAGATAATGCATAAATGTTCAGTGTGTTGGTTCCCCAGGCCTTGAACAACCACAAACGCAGAGAAAAGTTAGCAGGCTTAAGCTCTATGCCTCTCAGTAATGATTAGTCGGCGCCATTGCCCTGGTTGGATACCAGGCCGTCTTCCCAGCACGATTTTGGCCTACGTGTCAGATACGCTCTGTGATCTATTCACGGTGGAACGGTCCTTCTCATTCTGAAATGAAAGGCTTCCTTGTCCCTCTGCCATGGCTACTCCAGCCTGGCAACCATTCTCAATCCTTCCTCCCTAGACTGATACATTCCACACATCAGTCATGAGCAGAATTTACAATAAAGTTGGAAAGTAATTTGTTTTGCCATGGCTTTTCCCTCACATTTGGGTTTCTTCAGTCTATTGAAAAGAGATCTTGAGTGCTCTCCAGTGACCAAGCTCACAAAAGGGGGTGAGAGTGATGGCTCCGATTCATAAAGTGCATGATAAGGCGGCATATGACAGTGTGGCATCTATTCATCACTACTATGAGATTCTTTTGTATGTTTTTTTATCTTTTTTTTAATTTTTACTTGAACACATTTCACCTAAGGCTCAAAGAACTGACTCTGCTTGTTATCATTTTATCACATTGTATCACCATTAATGAGAATATAAGGCTTGGAAGACTCCAGCAAAACATACCCAAATGTTTTCCTGAAATTATCACAATATTTCCTGCATTCATTTGAAAAATGATTTATATCAGACATGGCTAACAGTTTAATGGGTTGTAATAACAGTTGAAGGCAGATAATGAAACATGCTGATTCGATTAAGCTTGTCATTTTTTTCCCAATCCAGCATACAGTGTATATCAGTTTGAAACAAATAACCTTAGCACTTTTCTGTTTCTAATTAAAACAAACATGAGCAGCAAAATCTTTATCTTTTATATGCTGTGCTTAATATTTACAGTGGCTCTGTAATTTAGTTAAGTGGGATCCAACAAAAGCAGACAAAAGCTATGCTATGCTCTGTCAATATCAAGCTCTTGATAAGTCATGGTCTAACTGGATGTTACATATTTGCATCGAGTATGTCAGCATATTTTTCAACTATAGTCATGGCCATTAGGCAGATGTCCGCAAAACAGATGGTCAGCAAAGCTTGTTCTTCTGCGGTCTGCTGGGTATCGAGTGAACCCACAGAGATTCGGAGCAGAATAGAAAATGACAACGTCAGTGAAATAAGTTTGTTTAGAAAAGGACAGAGCGGAAGTGTGAAGTGCAAGGTGTCACGTAGAGGCAAGCAGGTGCATTGGAAAAACACAGAACAACACAGAACAACAAGAAATGCTTGCCATATAAAAGAAAAATGTATTTCATATTATCTGAGAGGAAATATTATCATTTGAAAGTTACAACCCCAATTTTTAGATAGATTGATTTTATTTAATAATTAATGCATCCATCTGTGCCCTAATCTTAATGAATGTATACTGTAAATAGCCCAAATGTTAGTTTTTTAACACAAAACCAAAACACTTTTTCAGCTCTTTTTTTCCCGTTGTTTCTGCCTTAGCAGGACAATTTTATCCATTCGTGTAGCAGAAAGTGCTTTCGCATTTGCATGCAGCCCCATGCTCTGTATACATCTAATCAAATTGCTGTTACTCTCCAGGAGCAGCAAAACTAATCTTGGTTCTGTCATCCTTACCATCTATCCTATTTACTCAGCATCCTGTGAATTTTCAATGATGTTCAATGATGTCGAGCTGAGTCATTCTTGAAGGGTAACTTGATTACGGTGCACGTCCGAGCTCAAAACAAGGCCACGTGATGCGTACAGTGAGCTCTATAATGTGTGCAGATGCATGTGTAATTTGCTGATGTATTGTTAATGTCTCCAACATGGCTGGAGCTCCTTAACCGGTAGTCTTCCCATATTAAATCTGCTCCCTCAAGGTCATAATCACTGTGCTTGTACTTTTGGATCATAATAATAAAAAAAATTACCCAGGGTGCGTCTTATATTAGAGATCAGCCTGGAATGACGTGAAGAAGGAAACAATCTCAAGCTGCTGGATGCACTGCATTATTCAGGATAATTCCAATGATGAGTTTCAGGCACAGTGCCGTGCAGCCGCAGAACAACTCGCGGAAGTGGCGGAAAAATCAAGTCTTACAGACGCTATGTTGGAAGAGAAGGCACAGGAGTGTAGGATACTTTCAGAGCTGTGTGTCAGAGTGAAATAACTCGCAAATTACTACAAATTTAATGTTAACACTGGTTAGCTTTTTGTAAAAACGAACTACACCCCGCACGTTTTTTGTGATTTTATGAGCGATCTTTGTATTTGCAATGTTGGAGAATATAATAAAGGTTTGTTTTAAGAATCGACGGTGGTTTGTATTGTATACTGGTAAATCTCTGCTGTTAGTTGGTGCACATATGCCTTTTGTTGTTAGCAAACATGTATGTACATTTTTATAGAATGCCTTCAAACAAATCAAACAAATCGCAGCAACGCTGTTGTGTAAAAAACCTCCAAAAACAGGTGCATGCACATTCTCATTTATTAACGCACATCATGTACATAAAGAAATTTTAAGCACGTTAATATATTGCCGCCATTTTGGATTTTGTTTATCTCGATCATCGGTTATCTTGACGCTTTTTGGCAAACCCCCTAGGCCGGCGAAATAACTGCATTTAAGTAGCTTTTTCACGCATTTGCAATTTTATTGAATTATTTCTATTTGGAGAAACCTTTACTTTAACTTCACTACATTTCAAAGTCAAATATCATACTTTTTACCCATCTACATTTTGCTAAATTAGA
This sequence comes from Silurus meridionalis, assembly GCF_014805685.1. Taxonomy (NCBI): domain Eukaryota; kingdom Metazoa; phylum Chordata; class Actinopteri; order Siluriformes; family Siluridae; genus Silurus; species Silurus meridionalis. Next base: position 13,869,155 of record NC_060907.1, read on the forward strand.
CGTTCCTTTTTATTTATGAGTGGATAAAAACTTATAAAAAAAAAAAACACCAATCAGGGTAGAGCACATGCTCTGTTTTGAACTTGTTTGATTGATGCTTGGTGATATCAATTTAGCACCAAAGATAATGGTAGCTCATATTATTTTTAATAGATATCAATCAGTGTTTGACTAATTAATATAATTCTCTTAATAGATTGTTGTACTAAGAATAACATTAGTCTTTTTTCATATAAATGTGTTTATTAGGAGTCTTGTGGCAAAAATGTTAATAGAAACATTATAGCCATAATAAATCATAGTATTTTTGGATACTTAAGTACATTTGAAGGCAAATACTTTTGTAGTTTTACTCAAATAAAAGTTTCAAAGGAGCACTTTTACTGGATTCAAATTTTACCTGCTGTATCTCTACTCCAACGAAAGTACATGGTTTGGGTATTTTATCCACCACTGTTAAGCACATTCATGAAACAGTCTTTTACTAATACAATTTTCTAATTCAAAAACAGGCAGATTCTGTCCATATATATATATATATATATATATATATATATATATATATATATATATATATATATATATATATACCATAAATAAGCTACATCACCCAACCATTGATCCAAATTAATTTATGAAATTAATATGAATAAAAGGGTAACAAATTTACAACATATGTAATTAATTAGACTCATGTGAACCATTATAAGTATGCCAGGCAGCCAGTTATTTGTGCTTGTCATGGCCTTGGTCTCCTCTCTTCCACCTCCCATGGTGACAGTGCCATTGTTTCAGAGTGCCTTAAAGGTCAAGTTACACTGAAAGCACTTCAGAAGCTGTTTTGAGTTGTTCTCAAAAGATGTGCAGCTCTTTTAACAAACATTTGAATACAAACCATTTCTGTGAGACATACAACTGAGTTGTATGTCTCACAGAAATGGTCTGGATTTTTTTAATTCTGTTGTGCTTTCTTTTATTTGCATGAACGATTTAAGCAGAAATTTTATAGAAACCTTTTCCAACCATGGACTACCACTTTCAGTTTCATGGTATGTATTTATACAATTATAACACAAACATAGTATAGTTACTTTACTCATTTTTTTATTCTCTGGACCTCTTTCGCAATATTTTTACTGCTTGATTTTTTTGGCTTTTAAAACATTTTTTGTTCGTGAGTTCAAGTTGCTGTATTTATTACACTAACACTAAAACCATGCTGTAAAATTTATAATAAAACTGAAAACTGAAAATGTATTTGATGATGTAAGCTAGTTGGTAATTTATAACCTAAAAAATACATCAAAAATCTATTAGTCTGTTATTCCAAAACCATTACTTCACATGCCACACTGCATACACACATGCCATACTAAATGCACACATTTATAATCATTTCATACATATTTTTCATCCTAACCTCAGCTGTGCAAGAATATGTAACTCTATAACATTATCATGATAAATCAAATCATTCATCTCCATTTGTTTGTTGGTGCCATTAATCATCCATACAATTATATCCACCCTCCTAATAATGTGTAGGTCCTTCTCTGTTCTGCCAAAACATCTTTACAACAACTCTAAAACTGGATGTTAGAGTCAGATCCTTTAAGTTCTGCAAGTTGTGAGGTGGAACCTTTATGGATCTGGCTTGTTTGTCCAGGATATCACACAGGTGTTTAATCAAATTTGGAATTAAAAAAATTTGATGGCCAAGTCAACACTCTGGACAATTCAATCAAAATATAGATTTTTATAAATTTTTTGTAGTGTGGCAGGGCGAATTATCTTGATGACATAGGCCACTGCAAATAGAGTATACCACAGCTATCAAGTGTATTTAGACATGTGCTACATGGCAAAGTAACATCCACATGGATGCCCAAAGCCAAGGTTTCCCGACAGAACATGCCCGGACAATCTTATTGCCTTTACCAACTTGCTTTCTTCTAGTAGTACATCCTGGTACCAACACACAGTCACCCCACCATTTAAATCATGTAAAATAAAGCATAAGTCATGAGATCAATCCATCTTCTTTGAGTTCTATAGTATCCTGTTCTGATGTTTACATGGATGTGGTAGGTGCTTAGGTACTAATCACAGCATGCCAGGAACACCCCACAAGACCTGCTGTTCTAGCGATGCTCTGAACCAGTCATCTAGTTATCGCAGTTTGCCTATTTTTAGTATCAGTCAGATCTTAACACTTATCCATTTTTCATGCTTTTGAAGGGCTCAATCTTTCTATAAAATATGGGTTTAGCCGAAGGTAAAATTTCTACAATTTCTACTTCACTTCCAACACATCACTTTCAAGAACTGACTGTTCACTTACTGTTCACCTTTACAGCCATCACTGTAATGAGATAATCCATATTACTTACTCCAAGTGTCAGTGGTGTTTGGTGTATATGTTGTATATACAGTAAAGACAGTAGCATTGGCAGTTCTTGTTTCAGACGAGAGTGCTTAAACTGAGAAGAAGACAGAAGACTGGCTAGTGGGATTTGTAGACTTAGAGAGTGTAGACTAGCAGTGCAAATAGCAATGTATATAAATGAGTATATATATATATATATATATATATATATATATATATATATATATATATATATATATATATTACATTAATACAAGTATTACAAGTATTACAAAAACTGGTCAAGTACATGTTGTACTTCTTAGTGTCTATGTTCTCTTTTTACCACTTAACATACTTTCTAACTGACAGACCAGATATTTAAAAAAATATATATTTTAAATGCATCTCCAGACTCATGTCAGAACTGCAGTGTATCTAGGGTTATGCCACCCCAAGTCTTTGACTAGCAGGGTTGTACAATAAAAGAAATTGGACAGGTTGATTAATGAGGTTTGATTTGTGACTAAACAGCTCATAACCAAATTTCTATCTGGTAAATCCATGTAACTAGTGAAGAAAAAACTTTCCCAGTCTACTAAAACTCACTGATATTGAATGCATTATTCATTAATCATTTCATTAGATAGCATTTATAAGAACATTTGCTTTGGCACCAGCAGAACTTTCTTCTTACAGAAAACTTTTTTATTTATTATTTTCTTTCTGTTTCATCTCAGAAAATCAGAATCCAACTGGATAGGGACTGATTATCAAATCCGGAAATTCATATGCTATCAATGGTTTCTGATTAGACCATCAAAAACCTCTTCTGCTGGAACCAACCACTAACTGCCCCTGAAGAATGGCTCTAATGATGAGGTAATTCACAACTGCTTGCGCATTCCATCAAGTGATTGGCTTGTGAGTCTTAAAAGTGTTAAAAGGCCGGTGCTAAATGGTTGCCAGTTGGTCAGTTTGGATAGAGACGAATGTATGAAAGTGGACACTCAGTTTAAAGGCATAAAGGCACGAAATATTGTTAGTTCTGAATCCAGGTGTACAAAATAACAATAAGACTAAACTGTGCCTGGTGAAAGATTTTCAGGACTAAGGATGCTTTGAGATATACAGCGGATTTACTATAATTAATGCGCTTGCACTCCAAAAACATGCTCCGAAAAAGTCCCTTTCTTTGTTACCAGGATGGAACTTATTATTTGTATCTCCAATGTATATATCTTTCACCTGAAAATGAAAATAGTGTAGCTTTAAAAAAAAATTTAAGGCACCTAATTTGACTGTAATTAGGAAGGTAGAGGTAGGAAATACTAACTTTGGTAGTATTTGGTAGAACATACACACTAAAGAGGTATGCTTGAAGGTATCACTGCGGCAGCAAGGAATGGTTCAATACCATAAGTATAATTTTATCTGGGAGTAAAGAGTGCGTTTTTAAATTTTTATTTAAAATCCATAGTTTGTTTTTATTCACAGTATGGACTCTGAGCATGATAGCTGTCTTAACCATGTCCATATTTTACTTTGCACTACAATCTTAGCCAGTGGCTGAGGATAACATTATCAAGAGCTTAGTGGAACATTATGTTTTGGCCACAGAGTGTGGTCATGGGAAGGTGCAATGAATCAAAACCATCTGAACGAGGCCAGAGAATTAAACCCTTCATTACTGTTGCTCACTGGGAGAACCAACATAGCTGTGGGGAGAGAGTAAAGAAGTGTTACTCAAGATTAAGGCATTTATTACACAAAGAGAAACTTAGATTTGGACTTAGTATTTCGTCTCTTCAAACAATACAGTTGCTCATTTATCACAGCGACTCAGTTGCTGAGGTGTTCGACTACTCAATAAAAAATGCTTTTATATGAAAATATTACATGGTTCACAAAAATCCTGGGCAGAACGCACTTCAAACCAAAGCAGTAAATAATATAAAACGTTTGTTTTGTATAGTATAATAGTGAAAACTATTATTATGAGATATTATTCTAAAGTAGATGACCTTTAGTGAGTGGTGTATTCTATTACAGACTCTTACTGCAGAGCTGAAAACAATAACCTTCATTTAATCACTGTAACTCTGGTTCTGTATTGTACTCGATCTCATAATGTATTTTTGCTGAACAGCTCATGTAACAGGATCGAAGGATTCCATCATGTGTGCTGTGTAAAACAATACACATTATCAGATGTTTTTTGTAGTGTCATAAAAAGACCTTCAGTTCTGGTTCAGAAAATATTCACAAATTTCCCAGTTGAAAGAAACCTGAACCAATAGAAGATTTTATATATAAATCACATATTGTTGGCCCGTTAAATTTGCATTGAATATCATTTTCATATTCTGAAGGTAGGAAAAATGATGATGTACTGGATTTGTGTGGTTGGTGAGATGACTGTATTATGTGTGAAATAAAAAGGAAATCATTACATTCCTTGTTCTGATTAGTGAGAAGCTGTAGATCTTTTTTTAATACACTACCTCTGACAGTAATTTGAGTTGCATAGCATGTAATAGATTGCCACCCAATAAAGAGAAAGGCAGACTATTTTATCAAATGCGCTGGCAAACAGAAATTTAAATAAAGGTGCTACCAAGGTGAGACAAAGAACAGCATGAGTGCTCAGTGACATGTGACAAGGTGCTGATACATAATGCTGATCCTTCTCTTCAATGAGTGGCTCCTGTTGTGCAAAAGAAGTTTCAAGGACAGCCAGATAAAACAATCCCTACCGGATTTGTAGGTTATGCAAGAGCATCATTTGTCATAAAGCTGGCAGATGCAATGCCCCCAACAGGCAACAAACCAGAGCAGTGTCCTTTCAAAATGGGAAGGAATGGTGACTTCCAGAGCTGGAGTTTGAGTGTGGACTGATGGTCACTGCAAAGTAATGGAGGGAGCGAAGCAACATTATTCTCAAAGCCAGGGGGCCTGTCAGCTGAACAGAAAGGCAAAGCATCACCCGCGGTGGAGAAAGGAGGCACAGTGATGTGACAGAGGCTGTCCACTGGGGGTGTCTGGCATAAGTGCAGTGGGCCAACACAGCCGAGCACAAAAGCAGAGCGATGTCCTTTAGCAGACTAATGAAGAAGAACTACATCATCAGTTGTAAAAACAGCAGAGTGATATACTCAGTAGAGTAGTATGAAGAGAAATGCCTTTAGTGGAAGCTGAGTAACAAGGCATGGAAACACACAGAATAGCACCAGTTAGTACCATTAGTCTCGAAACTTTTTCATACCATCTCAAATCCAAAGCGGGGCAGGGAAATTGGTGGCTTCCAATCAAAATAAATGTACTTCCTCAAAGAGGCACCTGACATATGGCTCCTGACAGCCAAGGATTGTTATTCAATGAAATGGAAGGTCAATGTAAGTGTAGATTTTATTAACACAAAACAACCAAAAAGTATGGAAACCAACACCATAAACCTAAACCATGGATACAACGCAAAACAACTCAAAGACTAGGACAAGACTGAGACAAGTTTGACACATAGGAACGTTCTAGAGGAACGTTGTCTCATTTTTACTGTGTACTGTGTACCATTGTGTATAATAGAAATAACAATAAAAGCCTCTTGACTTGACTTGACTTGAGGTCTGGAGACATACTTGGCCACTCCATCACATTCACCTTTAGCAAGGCAGTTGTCATCTTGGTGGTGTGTTTGGGGTCATTATTATGTTGGAAAACTGCCATTTGGCTCAGTTACTGAAGGGAGGACATCATGTTCCGCTTCAGAATGTCACAGTACATGTTTGAATCCATTTTTTTTCTTTAATGAACCGAAGCTCTCCAGTACCAGCAGCACTCATGCAGCCCCAGACCATAATGCTACCACCACCATGCTTGACTGTAGGCAAGACACAATTTTCTTGGTACTTTTCATTAGGGCGTCGCCACACATACTGGACACCATCTGAGACAAACAAGTTTATCCTGGTCTCATCAGACCACAGGACATGGTTCCAGTAATTCATGCTCTTGAACAGGTTGTCTTCAGCAAACTGTTTGCAGGCTTTGAGTCAGCTTCAGGAGGGGCTTCCTTCCGGGACGACGGAGATACAAACCGACTTGTTGCAGTGTGCGGCGTACTGTCTGAGCACTAACAAGCAGACCTTCCGCTTGTGCAACCTCTACAGCAATTCTGCAGCACTCATACGTCTGTTTTTTTTATGCAGCTTCTGCTCCTGACACACAGCACGAGGACTCAACTTCTTTAATGGACCCTTATGAGTCTTGAAAATCCTCTGTATGACCCTGACCACTGTGCTGTAACTTAGTTTCAGGGTGTTAATAATCTTTTAATATCCTGGGCATCTTTGTGGAGAAACACTTCTTATTTTCAAATCCTCAGAGAGTCTTTGAGGTGCCATGTTGAACATCCAGTGGTCAGTATGAGAGAATTGTACTCACAGCACCAAATATAAACTGCTCTGATACACAAATTTGTATGGTCCTGTTAAGCAGACAAAAACAAACATGATGAATAGATATATCCAAGTTTATTTTCGATAGTATTGTCCCTTGAAAAGAGATACTAAAATGGTTGCTGAAATGTGAGGAGTGTACTGACTTTTGTGAGATAATTAATAGCTATAACTATAAGAATAATGCAAAGACCTCTAAAGTGTTATTTTAGGGCAAATAAAGTTCTCATGACACTTCAATAATATAAATATCTATATTTTTCTTTACTTATTTTAATGTAAATTAAAAACTTTATATTTAAGGGCAAATACAGTTCTCATGTCACTTCAATAAATATCTATATATTTTTGCTTATTTTAATGTAAATTAAAACCTTTATAAGACTTTTGATTATGCAGTTGTTCCAGTTGGAACAATGTGGGACAGGCAATCCAGGTTAAGATTTAACAAAGCTAAAGGACAACTAACTAATAATAGCAATAAATGCCGCAGTAGGAGACTGTGCTGACTATTCTACTTTACTCATGATCTTTCAACTTTTATGGGGCAGTGAACACCCATAAACCTTACCCATGCATGCAAATACTTTGTGTCGAGTGATTTTATAACGAAATTCACTTACAAGCTATAAATCATGTTGGTACTAGCACTTTTCTTCAAATATATTGTTAGGCTGATTTTCAGATACACATGCTGCAGATAATCAAATCTGAGAATTCCCAGGAAGGGATCAGGGATCCTCTTGTTGTTTATTCACTTGTTTCATGCTCTGTTCCTGATTAACCTACACCTTGTGGAAGGAAGGCAGCTTTGTTTAGAGAGGTAAATCTGATGTGTTCCTTCATCCCGACAATTTCTGTATTGTGCAATATTTATTACCAGATTGACCTAGATAAAACAGAAAGCTAAGAATTAGCCTTGCGTGGCGTACTACTTTTCAGCTTGTGGTAAAGACAGAGGCTTATGTAAAATGAATTAAATAAACAGAAGGTCATACTATTGCATCTTTAATGCTAAAATTAATAATTGAATAGCATGCTGACATTTCACACAGCATCTTTTTTTACTGTTCTTAAAGCAGCTGTTCAAATGTCTGTTAAACTGTTTTTCCTTACAGTAAGTCGAAATAAAACTATAAATGCTAAATGCAAAACAAATGAAGCACATTATGTGTTTACAAAGACATCTGTTCAATTGAATGGCAAATCTATTATAATAGGTAATATATCAAATTTAAACAGAATTAGGTTATTAGATTATAAAAATAGTACATAATAGCCAATGCAAGCAGTAGACATAGAAGGATGTGCAGAGTAAGTTTATTTATGGTTGTGCATTATTATTAGTACACTTGAGCAAACAGTTAGGTGAGTAATTGATAACTAGATAAGACAGTATATAAAAAAATTGTTTTGGGGACAACTCGAATGCACAATACTCTGGTGAGGATTATTAAAAAGTAGAAAAATTAGAAAGTAGGAAACTATCTGCCCTAATGAGTGTCATGTAACACAAAGACAGATGAATGCAAATGCAGGTAAACAGTCTTTATTAATCCAAAGCAACCAAATTCCACACCGTGACAAAACCCAAAACAGGTCAAAATATAAGCAGGCGGTAGAACCGCAAGGCTTGGTAATGAGAGTAATGCAAATACAGAGACTGCGCAAATACTTCACAGTCAGCGAGTGAACCAAAATTTGTGGTGTGAGTGTAAGTTATTGAGCTCAATTAGAAACTGGTTGAATGGGAGCACTGAAGAGTATGGAAAATGTAGTCCATGGCAACCAATTTAGTAGTGTTTTTCTGGGAAATGGAGTTTGTTTGCTGTGACCAGACAATAAGCACAAAACTTATCCATAATTTATAGAAAAGTCAAGAGTCAAGAAGCTTTTATTGTCATTTCAACCATATATAGCTGACGCATTACACAGTGAAATGAAACAACGTTCCTACAGAACCCTGGTGCTACATACAACAATCACAGAAAACAAAGAGCTAGGACTAGTAAGTGTCCTCACCACAAAAAATGCATCGTGTAAAACCTGGTGCAAACAGTGCAAATAGCCCGATGGCTTGAGGAAAGATGCTGTTAGACAGACCAATGGTCCCCAACCCCCGGGCCGCGGACCTGCACCGGTCCGTAGGTCAATTGGTATCAGGCTGCACAGAAAGAATACATAACTTTCTTTCTGCCACGTCTGTCTATGACTCACTCTTGATGCATGTCATGATGCCTCGGTCACATGTCTTACCTCCACCTGCTACCTTCTTAAAGGCTGCTCCGGCCACTAAGACACAATACATTAACGCTAAATTGAAATCCCCAAGCTAGCAAAAAACACCACAGTGGATTCACGTTTATTATTATATTCAGAAAATACCAGTTTTTATGCTGGTCATATTATTTTATTTTGTTGTATTTATCCGCCACACCTTAAAGACCGGTCCGTGAAAATATTGTCTGACATTAAACCGGTCCGTGGTGCAAAAAAGGTTGGGGACCTCTGTAATAGACAGAGTGTGTCATAAATTCACTATAGGATGTTTCTTAGTAAATAATGTTTGTAGTAAATGTCTAGAATGCTGGATTTTATTCATATGAATATCTTTGGACTATTATAAAATACAAGTGTGATATTTAAAACACACATAGTAACACTTTAGAATCCTGTTCCATAAACTCAAATGTAACAAATTAAGCAGGAATTAGTTCTAAATTATTACTTCTGCACAACATTTTATTCGTAAGTGTTTAAACGTGTGCTTATTATTACATTTGTTCAAATTTACGATTAATTGTTTTCTGTTTTAGAGTGCAATATTTAAATGAATTTGTCAGCCCTGCCTTGTTATTGTAAAAGCTCCAATTTGTATGAGTCACGTTGAAACTGTATAATCAATACATGCATAAACAATGATGCGAAACTCATTACTATTGAATAAACCATTACTGTGTAGCTTCATGGTGATCTAGAACAATGTCGAAAAAGTAAAACACATAGAAAGTCATTGCTCATGAAAAAAGTGTAACTCTTTCATTAATCTATTGGAAACATGTTCATGGAGAATATGTGCTGCTCATTGCTAAGTTTGCTGTTCATTTGTAGGTTACAGTTGTTCTTTTGCTTTTTTAGACCTTGACGGGCTAAATAAAACATCACACTAAAACTGTGCTCTGAGGAGACCTATTTGTAAGGACTATAATAAATCATATAGACATTTACAGTTTAGATAGTGAGGTATAGGGGTAGGTTTAGGTATATTAGGTAGTAGAGCTACAGGAAGAAGGTGGTTTATGTATTGGTATTTAATGTTGATGTATTAATTTATTAAACAGTCGTTATATTTAAAAAGGACATAGTTTGCTAGTATAAGAAACTGTTTAGTTAATAATGAATTCTTACTAACATATTTCCCTGTAAATTATTACACAATATGGACAAATGTATTGAGACAACAAAATGATGTTTGGAGTCACACATTGGAGACACACAGGGTAGTAGGTCTTTGGATGTGATACCATTTAATTTTTCCATCCCTTGATGTAGAGACCTATACCTGTTCCCAGCATGACAATGCCCCTGTGCATAAAGACACATAATTAGATATAGTTTCCGTGGGTTGAAGTGGGAGATCTTGAGTGGTCTACTATAGAGCTCTGACCTCAACCCTATTGAACACCTTAGGGATGAATTAAAACACCCAGGTCTACTACTGGCTACTGGTTCCTGGCTTTACTAATGTCCTTGTGGCTGATTGATCATAAATCTCCACAAGCACACGCCACAATCTATTGGAACATTGTCTCAGAATAGTAGAGGTTATCATAACAGCAATGAGAACCAAATGTGAGTTGGAACTTCAAAAAGATATCATTATATATAGGCTTGGAATGTATGCTTAGCTTTGCAATTTCAATCACAGCCCATAGAAGACTGAATAAATCTTTTAGTGGCTCTGTTGCTCTAAAAAATCTGTACTTTAATATAAAATCTCTGTCAAGCAGAGATCCATAGCTCTAAAATGATTTTTCAAACAGTGACTGCTGACGGACATGTGATCCACTCAGATGTGCTAAATGTCATTAGAGGTGTAATCACTGCTGCTCCAGTCACACTGCATTAAGCATGAATTGTGCATTAAGCAGAACTGAAAGGCAGCATGCTAATGCACCCATGGTGATCCTCTCGGTTGGAGAGGATTAACTGAACCGCATGTGTTATTATTGGAATCAAGCAAACTCTTTTTAAACTGCCAAAGCTCTGTGTATAAAATAAAAAAAATGTTTCACAACTTTATTGGAACATACAGGGGGAAAAAATGGAAAGTTTGGGTCTCTGTTAACTATTTTTCATTGTTTTAACTTACTTTGGACTAAGCTTGTTAATTTATATTAACCTTGGATTGTCTTCGTTATTCGGACACTCCGACGTAGTCGATATATGCGATATACAGTAGCAATTTGGGCGAGTCAACAACTGCTCGCGGGGCTGCTTCCTCAGTTAATTTGCTTTCCAGTAGAGACTCACAGGCAGGATGCTGAAACACAAAACAGCAATCCTGCTTTTCTAATGGACACTAATGACATACACATGAATAATTAAAATGAAAAATCCAAGTAGACATTTTCCTTTTTTTTTTTTTTTTTGCTTGGATCCAGTGCCATATGTATATCTTGCAGCAATATATTTATTGCAACTTTTTGCAAGCCATCTGAACTCACTTTTGTGGTAAAAGTCCACAGAAAGAATTAATATACTACAGAAATGACAGAAAAGACATTAAAAGACAAAGACAGATTGTTTTTTTTTTTAGGTTATTTGCTGTTCAAGATGACCTCATGCACCTCTGGGGTCTTTGTAAACAGAATACCAATTAATTACAGAAGAAATATGACCAGTCTGTTTTTTCGGACGTTTACAGCTTGAATTGTGCTGTCAGATAACCTCTGGGGATCCTAGTGAAAGAAAGCAGGGTGTCTTTTAAAGAAAGGCAGGAGAAGGACAAGGGAGTTCAATTAAACAACATTAAATGTCATTGAAATGTCAAACCAAGAGACTCTGTGAACCTTCTTTTCGAAGATATGATCTGAACCTTAGTATTGATGAGAAGTGCTGCCTTTCCTCCTTATCTGAGAACAGCTTAAGTGTTTTTTTCTTTTCTTTTTTTTTCAACCCAGGACCATTAGTCCTTTAATGGGTTTGCCAAGAGAAAAGAGGCAAAGACCTTGAAATTCCAGGCATTCTGCGAAGCTAAAAGCACAATTTAACCCTCAGAAAAAAAAATCCAGTGCAAACTGGGTCTGATCCAAAACACACAGCAAAGAGACAGAAGACATTAGGTGTGATGAATAAAAGGCCACTCTAGACTTTTCATGCGGATCATAAGGCCGTCCTTATCACGTTACAGCTGAATCGTGCTCTCTAAGCAGTGATCCACAACACCGTGTTAAAGAAATCGAGTCTGAGTCATGCACAAATTTCCAACTTTCATAAGCCATATGTGCTGAATGCTTATTTAATCCTTTTTTTCTAAGATAATGTAATCTCTGGAGATCTTCCCTTCTTCTGCTTTCCACAGTGCATCAATACAAAAGCTCAGTTTAGAAGAGTACCAAAATATTTCCTTAACCACTGACAGTTTCTTATTATTATTCAGTTGAAAGTATCTAATGGGTTCAGTATTTATAATGCCAATACATAAACCAAATTAGACTACAGAACATCTAGCAGAGTCTGAAATATTGATTTATAATAAAGTGTCTCATAAACCAAATATTGTAACATGTATGTTTAATGATATTATAATGTCATACAGTATGGTCATGTTTTTTAAACTGTTTTGTTGCTAGGCATTATATCAGGGCTGCTAACACTTTTTCAGCTTGTAAGCTAATTTTAAAATTCCCAAATAAAAATGATCTACCTACATTAAAAATGCTAAATATCTATTTATTTAAAGTATAGTATACCGTATTTTTCGGATTATAAGCCACTACTTTTTCCCCATGTTTTGAACCCTGCGGCTTAAACAACGAAGCGGCTTATTTATGGATTTTTCCTGGGTTTTTCCCGGTTTCACAAACTTCAAGACAAAAAAACGAACCCCATAACATTAGACCAATTACATTTCTGAATGGAAACGAAAAAACGCACCTCACCTGTGTTCTGAGCTGCACGGCATCGGGAGAAAAAACCTTTTTTTTTAAACGCACGACGATGCCAAAAGATAAACTCTCGAGAGAAATAGTTGTGAAAGGAAGGAGAAAGACAGTGAACAATGACTTACTTGGTCGGCTACTGTTTAGATACAAGCCGTTGTAACGTGTTGAGTCTGGATGAATGGAGAGCTCGCTAACTCCAGTTGCAACAGAAATCATATAAGCACAGACAGGTTTCCAAAACTCGTGCTTTTTTATTAGTCTTGGCAACAGCGTTACGGGTTAGTCAAAGAAACTTAGAAATGAGCATCAGAAAATAATAGGGACATATTCCTCAGTCTTGCACACATGCAGTAATAGCAGAAAAATGCAGTGCCAGGCTATTCCCAAAATACCGCTATGCTCCTAAAGGAAGCGCAACATTTTTCACCCGTTACACCGTGTACCAGACACTGTCTTTCATTAAAGCCTGTGTAAAGTTCATTAGTTTCAGTGTAGACACCTGCGGCTTATAGACAGGTTAAAAATCGAAATATTTGTAAAATTCAGTGGCTTATATACGGTGCGCTTTATAGTCCGGAAATTACGGTACATATACTCTAATGCAGGGGTGGCCAACCAGTCACAGTTTTACTGTGTTACCGCAAAGAACCACATCATACACATGGGCACACATGAACATCACCCATCCCTCCCTCTCACACTCACACACACACACACACACACACACACACAGACACACTCTCAGTTCAACCAAGTCCACAATCAAAAATATAATAATTTACAATAGCGTTTTTCTTTTAATATGCATGTTGCTTAGTGGGACTTCTGGTCTTCCAGGTCAGAGTGCAACCGATTCAATAGCCGTGTTAATGTCCGATATTTTGTGTTCAACAGTGTGGCGGGACAGTTGGACGTCTGATACCATGCGTTTTAGTTTGTTGTTTTCAGAAGACAATATTTCAACAACTTCACTGAGGCATTATTTAACGAACTCCCCTTTATTGTATGGCTTTTTAGCCTGTGCAACGTTCCAAGCCAAATTTAAAGCAAAATTTTTGGGAAAACTGTATCTGTTTTTTTGCCTGACTTTTCAAAGTGACCAACTTGTGTTTGTGAAGTTTAGTCCCTTTTGGAAATTCCTGGTTGATGTTAGCATGGGGTGAACTGAAGTGGTGCTGAAGATTTGAAATGCGCTAATGACGCCTGACATAAGGCAGAATGACTTGCCATTACGTTCAACATAATAAATATAAACCCTCCCACTCTGTAAAAATGTCCTGTGTTCAGCTTCATTTTGCTGTGCATTTTATCCTGCCATTTTGAGAGCGAATTTGACACATTGTTTATTTAAAATTTAAGTAAACAATTTGCATATCGAAGTTTGTGGGTTTTTTTTTAATGTGCGTGTTGCTTCGCTTGAGTTCATTACGGTATTTTCGTCAAATGCGTATGTGCGTGAGATGAAAATACCGCAAAGATTCCCAGTAGGGGCAAAATCATCGCAGTCTTAAAAATACCGTATTGAACTGAAGCGAAGCGAACACGCACATTAAAAAAAACACAAACATCGATATGAACGTAAGAGCCGCATGAAACCAGCCAAAGAGCCGCATGCGGCCCGAGAGCCCCTGCTCTAATGTCTTGCACTGAATACGGTCTCAGGCTTTTTTGAATGGCATGCGATCTACCCATACTACCTTTGGAATCGCGAACGACGTATTGGGCACACCTGCATTAAATGGTATAATGTATGCTATATAACACATTATTGTTGAGCGGCTTACATTTATCTCATTCATACAACTGAGCAGCTATGGGGTTATGGTCCTTGCTCAGGAGCACTAACGTGGCAGCTTGCTGTGGCTGGGATTTGAATTTACAACATTCAGATCCAAAGTCCAATGCTTTAAGACTAAGCAACCACCTCTAAAGAATGTTTGTTTCTCCTTGGTTGCTAGATTTTGAGCTTTTACTCTTTTAGAGTTTTACCTTCACACTTTTGGAAGCACTTTTAGTCTTATCGCAATTAAATTCGTAGTCACTCTTTTTACTTCTTAGCATGTTTTATTTTCACCACAGAGCTGTGCTTTTATCGTCTACTTCGGGAATACTTTTCACTTTGGCGATGAGCACACTCAGCAGCCAGAAGATCTTATCGCAATCTAAATTTGTGCCTGAAGGACATGTGGTAGATGTTAGGAAGTGTTATGGTGGTCTTCAGCGCTCTCAATCAAGGGTAGCGTCAGGCCGTCGTGACCCGCTATTGACCCCTGACATTCCTTTCATCTTGCTCATGGAGTGGCTGGAGGCTGGTTAAATTATGTGCAAAAAACCTACAGACTAGATATTCACCTGAAGCATCACTTAGGAGTAGCTAATAAAAACTCGCTTAGTTCGTCTGCAAAGATAAAAAGACATTCAGACTGACTGACAGTGGACATCAGCATCTATAAACCAGGATGAAAAGATTTCAAGAGGAAGCAGGAGTTGTTTTATTTGTTTCTTGTCTGTAAGCTGTGAAGGTATAAATGGAGAAAAATGAACTACAATTATGAAGCTCTATAATCGCAGGTTTATGACAGAAGCTAAAAAACGTGAACAGAGAGTTATCAGATGAGACAATATTATATGAGATTACTGCAACAATAGTGAGAGTGAAAGAATGAGAGAGAAAGAGAGAGAGAGAGAGAGAGAGAGAGAGAGAGATGAGAAAATCTAGCCTGAGGGTGGGAGACATGATAAATCCTGCCATAATAATTCATCAGCCTAACGCCCCCGCTCCATTGGAATATCACACACCATCTAGATTATCATTGGTCCCTTCCTGCAAACCCGTCCCACTCCATATTTCCCATGCCCTTGGCTGGAACTGGATGGAGCGAGAGAGGGAGGGCTGAGTGATTTGGAGGCGGACCGACAGGCTAGGTTTGCTCCTCCTGAGCACTTCAGGGGAAGCTGATGCTCCATGAGAGCCAGTGACACACTCGAAGTCGGACACGCTACACACTCCAACTTCCCTGAGCAGTGCACAGTGTGCGAGGCAAAGCCACCAGAGTGCATTCTCACAGGGAAACCTGAGCATTTACACCTCTTTTTCACTCTGCTTGCTGGATGATGGAATTTTAACCATGTGGAAGGTAAGTAGAAACCTGGCTGAGCAAAATTTGGTTGGATTTTTGATTGTCACGCACAAGAGATCCTGATTTATAGGGTAAACGTTCTGTTGACCGCACTTGTAGGACAACTTTTAACTTGTGACATTCCAGGAAGCAAATTCATGAATAACAAGTCTGTGCTGTCCTGAATTGAAAAGCCTGGGAGAGAAACCTCAGCAAGTCCAAACCAGAGTAATCTGAGCAGACCGAGCTTGTTTAAGTGATGTTGGATGTGCATGATGTGTCAGCGCTTGTAATGAACTTGAAGCCTCCTGAGTCAGCTTGGGCCGACCTCTTTTTATTTCACCTCAGATGCCCTCATTACTTAGTTTTCTGTCTCGAGTGTTTAAGGGTCCCTATTGAAAGTGTTCAAGCATTAAAAGAATTTGCATTGTGTATATGTGTGTGTGAGTGTGTGTGTGTGTGTTGCAGGAATATGTTACTGATTAAACTCTGGCCTCAGTAGCAGGAATTCAATGCCACACAGTAATGCCGTGTTTGGTGGCTTATCAGACTTCAGCCTACAGTAGGGAAAGAAGAAAGGAGGAGGATTTTGTAACAGGCGAACACTGCACTCCTTTGTTTCTTCAAACTGTCACACATTTCACCCTGACAGTGACAGGAGCTGACACAGATCAAATCCGACCATCTCTGGATGGATCCAGTCCGATCAAGACAAGCTTGTCCCACTAGTGGATGTCAAGTATCCACACACTGCCATCTATTGTTATGGAGAGATTTTGACACAGATGTTTTTTTTATTTTTTTTATGCAGAACTTGACTAAGAGAGTCAAACCCCCTCTTAAAACTGTAAACCTGTCAGGGCACATGGTAGCAGTATACAGCAGTTGTTCTGTTATTCCTACTGTCTCCTTTTCTCTCCGTGTCTCAGCCGTTGTAACTTGTTAAGCATTGCAAGTTCCTCATGAGTCAAAAGATTGCTCTTGGCTACGGAGTCATTCGCTCTGTTCATATCTTTGACCTGATGCAAGCGAGCGGCTAATTTTAGCGCACAACTAGCTTTTTGTGAACTGATCTGAACTTTTTTAAAGTTTCCATATGTAGCAAACATTTCGAAAACCTTTCTTCTCCGCTTTCGATCTGGCCTCGAATGAGCCAAATTTCTTAAACACTTCTGCATCACTACATGACTACATGAAACATTGTTCATGCGCCAGTGCTCTGCTCTCAGGTAGACGTTCTGTGTAAGCAGAGCTGTTGCATGGAGTCAGACTGGTTTCAGGTTTTTCTAAGTGTTGATATGTCTTTGATAAGTCACCTAGTTGGGTATAAGTGGTTCTTTGGCAGATGCACAGTCTTTGTGTTCAATTGAATTTTTGCCACTAGAGGGCATCCGTAAAATCCCCCATTCACAGCAAATTATTTCTAATAGAAAAGTAGGCTATGTGGCCTTTTTGAGAAACTATGTATTAGCCTTGTTTGTGTCCATGAATAGAAATGTATTAAGATTTTTATGGATGAATTTGCTTAAACAAATATTGTTGTTGTTGTTGTTGTTTTAATGGCAGATAGGGTTAGAAGTCAGCTTTTATTATGACTTCATTTGTGTAGAGTAAACGACTCTCACTTGTTAGAATGCCTTCAGATTTGTGTGGAAAGCTGAAAATGGCCTGACCTACCGAATAGAAGAGGAGAATGCAGATGAGAAAGAAGTTCTTACTAAATATAATACTATAAATCCCAAACTAATCTAAGCACTCTGATCTCTGGATTTCAAAAGCATAAGGTCATATGAAAAAAAATCGCAGGACCAAGTGGTGGGTTTAGCAGATGTGCCTTGTCTTAATAAATCCACCAAAGTCTTGATCGGGTTGTCAAACAAACGCAGGCTGTTGAGGAATGTAATCCTGTGTCTACCGCTGCAAGGAGCAAGGTGTGGGGGTGATTTGTACAACCCTGAAGGCTGATGTTCGGACACGCCCAGGCAGCGTGGTGTCGTGTAGAATGTTAAAAACTCTTGTCTGCTGTCTGTCAGACGATGCGTGTTTACTAGGAAAGGTTTCAAAAGGCTCATGCGGAGAAATGTAGACCCGAATCGAACTACTTTTAGCACTATTAGTATTTAGTTTAGTATTTGAGGTTGCATAATATGACCTTTCTTTTGTCATGAATAAACCTCTCAAAATATAAATAAAAAAATTGGAACTAATGAACTAAACAGTTGCAAGAATTGTGAATGCTTCATTTTGAATAATGGCATGGCATCACCCATTTCCTTGTCAATCTTAGTTCCTAGAATTCATTCATTCTGCAGTTTTGTTGGGATGTCTGTTTCAGAGGAATGCACTTTTACGCCCGTGAATCTCGTATAAGCTCTGATGGAACTCTTTTTTTTGATCAACAGCTTGAGCATCGTAGCTGATTTATGCCTTGAACTCAATATCAACAATAGATCTTTCCATTCCCGACATTTTAATGGCCGAGCCAAAGAAGCAACAGGAAAATCTATAACCAAATACCTGTCACTGAGGTATGCAAGTGTATAGAGGAATGAACAGTCGATAGATATGTAACAGCTTGCAGCTTAGTAGAGCAGTTTGAAGGTCTACATGTAGAAGCCGTATTGAGTAAGTATGCTGAATTATTTATGTTATAAGGTTTGCAGTTTTGATTGACTGAATGTTTTGAGATACGTCAGCGTGGCAAATATGAAATTTTGGAAAATGGATTTGCTGCCTAGATGACTCAATGTTTAAAACAGCTGGTGCCTAAAACACAATAAAGTCCTGCAAATACTAAAAGCAGCTATAGCTACAGCTATGATCATTTTAACATAACCTTAATAAGGGTTGTAACTATTTCTGTAACAATTTAGCAAAGATTTGTGTGGAATTTTTAGGTTTTACTAGAACACTCCCTTTGAAAATCCCCTTTTTATGGGAAAAACAGAACACTTCATTATCTGAAGACCCCTTGAGAATCCCTGTTTGAGAGTGTGATGATTAAAGCACATCACAGGTATAACTCTACATATAATCATCAAAATGATAGTAATAGCAAGGAAATACCAAGGAATTAGTTTCTATATTGGTCTCAGATCTGTGTTACATTGTTTCCAAGATTTGGTAATGTGATTATGCTGGTCCATTTAGAAAGAAAATCACCACTAAATCCGATCATCCATCCATTTATTATCCAGGAGATTTTTAATATGCTTCAATTTTGGAAATTTTTTTTAAACATGTTTCGACATAAAAGATCTTTCACAGCTCTGGTTGCTTTTACAGATGTCGCCTGCGTTTTGCCGTTCAGGTTACGGCAGGTAATAACAGGTGCCCTTCACCTCCATGTGGTAAAAAGCAAGACGAGACAGGAAGTGTGTAATTTTGTGATTATAGCTCAGGTAATAATGGTAGCTGTAGATTCTTTGATGTTGTATGAAATACATATTATATTTTCTGGGAGGTAAAATATCAAAAAACAAAAAAAGGCTGATTGATGCCTCAAACTAAAGCTTTGATTCACATGAAAGAAATGATATAGTACAAGTTTTTAAATATTAGCATATTTATGAGGTTATGCAGCAATTCCAGATTCTGTACGCGTCTAAAATCTTTAAAAAAGACTGTTTTATAGCACATTTGTTAAATGCATCATGCCTGTAATACAGTTAACACCTATAACACTGCTCGATTAGCTGGAGTTATTAGTAGGTGTGAATGAAATGTTGAATGCTGTTCACTGGCCCACCATTAGGTCATTAGATCCATCATCGCTGACCTTTATATGTGTAAACAGACCCTCTGTAACATGCTTTCATTAACCTTATTCTGTCTGTCACAACATACTGTTAGCAAACGTGTATCTGAATAATGCTGTACACTTGCACATATGCAAACACGAATATATTAACCTAGGTAAGTTCTCAGATGCCCAGACTTTCAAACAAAGACACAGACTGATGAATGGCATTAGCTCAGCAGTAAATACCACTGTCATACAGCCATCATGTGCTTTCTCCTTCTAATCTCGTACACGTCAGACCACATGTGCACCATATGGAGCTATGCACTTGGCAGCAGCAGTCAGAGTAACAGGTAATCTCTGTGGTATGAATGGTAACTTTGGCCAGAAATGTAATGTTTGGAGACTTGGGTATTGTAATAAAGTGTATAAATACAAAGCACTACTAAAATGCTGATCCTGTGCTCTGACCCCAGCTCAAGATAGAATTTAACTGTGCTGTAATGCACATTATAAAAGTATAAAGCACCCTTCTTTTACTCTTCCCTGGTTGGAATGCTGGCCCATGGACTATGTACTGCTAGCAGAACTGGTTCTCTCTCTACATAACATCCACTTTGAATGCTGGTCCTTTTAAAGTTCCCCTAACACACAGTTCTGGGGTTGGGTTTTGTTAAGTCAAAGTGCTCCACTGTCCAAACTGTATGGGCCATGGATACAAAATAACAGCATGCTAAATAGGTTTCCCCCATGTTGCCAGTTTTTGAATGCTCCGGAAACTGAAACTGGGCACCAGCTACACTTTGACAGTGTCAGGATCAATCTTCAGGATGCTGGAGTTTGGATTGGACATCTTCTGCTCTGACTGCTTAGTGATGCCAATAGTCGACATGGCTGCTTGGCTGTCAGATACAGAGTCTTATAAGGAGTTGAATCTCATGTATGAAGGCAGCCTAAAGAGCTCCCTAGCAACAAACTTCATATCTAGAAACAACTATAGATGAATAGTTGCGCAATGGTATACGGGAGGAATAACATGGCGATGGGATAGTGATGCCTATTCTTATATCCCCTTCACTCTAGACAACAAATGCTTTTTAAGGTTTGCCTTCCATTGACAGTGTCCATTTTAAAGTTTTGTCCTTTGGGCTTTCTACAGTATATAGTGCCACATATATTTTTTTTGAGATAAATGCACGCTGCCTTGTCTCCTTATGTACTGGGACAGATGGCTGCTGTGCTCAAACCAAGATGCAAGCAATTTAGGGCACATCCACCCTCCTTGCTGACGCACAATATGTGTAGCAGACATTATTATGCTTGACTATCAACTTCAGCCAGGTTGCTTTGCGCTGTACCAGCTTGAACCAGGACCGGGAGGAATAACATGGCGATGGGATAGTGATGCCTATTCTTATATCCCCTTCACTCTAGACAACAAATGCTTTTTAAGGTTTGCCTTCCATTGACAGTGTCCATTTTAAAGTTTTGTCCTTTGGGCTTTCTACAGTATATAGTGCCACATATATTTTTTTTGAGATAAATGCACGCTGCCTTGTCTCCCCTTATGTACTGGGACAGATGGCTGCTGTGTGCTCAAACCAAGATGCAAGCAATTTAGGGCACATCCACCCTCCTTGCTGACGCACAATATGTGTAGCAGACATTATTATGCTTGACTATCAACTTCAGCCAGGTTGCTTTGCGCTGTACCAGCTTGAACCAGGACCGGTTCTGGGATTGTTGATGACAGATGCAACAGTAGTGCCCTTAGGCTTGCTTTAATTATGAGGTTTTTAGGAGTGGGTTAAATTTGGAGTTACGACAAACACCACAAGGAGAGACATGTCCTTGTCCAAGCAAAACAGGAACGTGCTTTAGTTTGCTTGACATGCATGGTTTTTTGTAATGAATTGGGTTCACTTGTAAAACTCTGCAAACAGTCACCACAAATTCTTCCCTTATTGGCTTGGGTGGGTGGGGGCGGGGGTTGTTGGGGTGGGGGTTGGGGTGATAGTGTGATGCCACAGACTCTCAGCAGATGTACGTCAGACATTATCACTGAATACACTTTTATATCAAATATAAACATGTATGTTTATCTACAGTGCATCTATTCACACGTGT
The DNA here is from genome assembly GCF_014805685.1 of Silurus meridionalis. NCBI lineage: Eukaryota > Metazoa > Chordata > Actinopteri > Siluriformes > Siluridae > Silurus > Silurus meridionalis. The sequence goes on from NC_060907.1 coordinate 13,891,132, forward strand.
ACATATCAGTATATGCTCATAAATACATACACATATATACATACACTTTATATGTGAATTCAGTGAAGTGAAATTTACTTCCCTTTTTTTTTTATAAACAATTTTGTGTATTTTACATTGTGCCCTCTTTTCACTTGAATTCTCCACACACAACACATCCCGCCTTTAAAAGTGTTAATTCTTTGCCTACATTTTCCTGATAGTTCTAGGTCGCAAAGTGCGGGTTAGGGAGCATGGCAGATGTTGTGCAGGCTAGATGTGAGAGATTAAGACATTTTTTTTCTGGCTTGCCTCGTGCACATCCTCACATCGACATCCAATCCCATTAATTGTGACAAGCATGCTCAGTTAGAGCTGATTTCAACATGAAAGGGTTTGTGATTAGTTGCAGGCACATCAGTCTGGGAGCGATGCAGAAGGAAAGTGCCTGCCTGTCAAAACAACAAGTCCAGTAAAATAACTAGGAATATACAAAGCAGAGTTAATAACCAGAGCTCACTGTAATGCAAAACAGCATGAGCAGGGTAGATTAGATAGTGATTTGAAAATGCTGACAGTGAATATTATGAAAAATGACTGATTTGGGAGTGTTGACTGAGTGGTTGGCATTGATATGTTGATTTATGTTTTAGTTTTAAGTGCTCTGAATGGCGCTTATGAATGAAACAATTTATTATTATATTATTGTGCATATTAACAATGTAAGAGTGTAGTTGCATGTATAGAATACAGAAAAGTTAAATATATAAGAAATGTCAAGTATAAAAAAAAAAATGTAGAGTAAAGAAATGATTTCGTGAAAAAAAGATGGTTAAAGAGAGAAAGCAGTTCAATGAATCAGCAGTAAAAAAGTAAACATTCAATCGTACGCTGTGACTAAAACGAAACTGTAAAATATCCACCCTAGTCCCCATGTTTAATCCTTCTAGATTGTGTTGCAAATAAATTCGACATCCATCGACTATTATTATAGCAAAACTCAATATGTACGCATTGCTGTAAGATAGGACAGTGTCATTGACCTACTTTGCACACTGCTTTCTGTAGCATGCCATATCCACTTGCATCATAAACTACACAGATAAGCAATACCTCTTCTTTTCCTAAACACACAGATCTCTGGCTCATTATTTCAGGCCTTAATTAAATACATTTACATTTCTTATTGCGTGTAACCCAATTACAGCAAATGCATTTGAAAGAGTAGTTATGGATTTTGTCTGATTTATGTATTAAGACTGTAAAAAATGATATGCCTTATAACGTCTCCACCTGGTGGCCACTTCTCAACAGCAGTGTCATAGCTTGTTTTTTTTTTTAAGCTCAATAAAAGTAACTTTTGACACATATGGAAGACATACAGGCAGTAAAGGAGTACAGTAGATTTTGTTCATGTTTACATTTAGGTCAAAAGGTTAAATGTTATTCTTTTTACACAGTTACTGTAGTCGACGCAATTCCCCAAGGAGTCTTCAAGCAGTTTTCCAACTGTACTTTGAATGGATTTTGCTGTGGGTTTAATGTCTTAATAGTGTAATAAAATTATAAAAACCTCGCAGGGGTCACAAACAGTTGGAGGGTTATATGGAACGAACATAAAACAAGCATTAAAAATAAACCAAGCATAAAAGGCAGGATCAGGTGAAAACCAGGGAAGAGTGGTTTCCCAAATATATACGAGAAACTAGTAAACGAGTGCAAACAAGGGAACTAGATGACTCACCTCTTGAAATGCATTTCTTAAAAATGTGGGGAAACAAGAATAGGGGAAAATGAGTGGTTTAAAAAGGAAACAAGAACAAAGTGTTATTGCCAAATCAAACAAACAAGAGAAACACAAAAACGTTCGGTTGATATACAAAGTATGGAAAGTACAAAGTTTTCGAATCGAAGTGCACAAGACATTACTGAAATTCCCTCACAAATACTTTTGAACCAAACACCAGTCAGCTGCTTTTAGCATGTTTTGTAAAGGCAGTGACCAGGTAGGAAAATGTGTTTATCAGGCCGTGTTAGTTCCAGGCAGACTAGCAATTATATACGAAAGGTGGATATTAAGTGTAATTTTCCATATTTTAGTCAGATTTTCTTCTATGTCACTGCAACCAGATGTCATTCATAAAGTTGAATAAGTAGAAATAAATATCCAACCTGGTATTAACGGCATGCTTTATGAATTCATCTAAATTTAAAAAGTGCAGGATTTGCCTCATGGGTATATACCATCCTCTTTTCGAAGGACAAGTAGCTGAGCTCTTAACAATGGCTAGACTTTCCTATGTTCTGTAACATGTGAACAAATGGCCAGAAATGCTTTCATGCTACAGTATTCAGGTGATCCTCAGAGAAAAAGCCAAAAGCAGTGCATGCACAAGATTTCTGATGGCTGCTGTAAAGAAATATACCTAGATATACAAGTTTACTATAGGATGCGGCGCTCTCACCGCTGCGGCCCGGGTTCGATCCCCGGTCAGGGAACCGACCCCAGCCATTAGGGTGGCACAAGCCTTAGTGCCGGTCCCAAGCCCGGATAAATAGGGAAGGGTTGCGTTAGGAAGTGCATCCAGCGTAAAAACGTGCCAAATCAAACATGCGGATGATCTGCTGTGGCGACCCCTAATGGGAGAAGCCGAAAGAAAGTTTTACTATATAGACAAAGGTATCAGGAAACCTGATTTCTTTTACTGCCATATTTGCTTCTTCTGAATGTTACCACAAAGTTGGAGGCACCCAATTATATAAGTTGTCTTTTAATTAATTAGTTTACCCTTCAATAAAACCGGAAGACCCAAACCTGTTTCAGCATGACAATGCCATGTGCACAAAGTGAGCTGGATTTGGAGTGAAAGATTTTGAGTTGCCTGCTACAGAGCTCCGAACTCAACCATATTCAACACCTTGAGCAGTACCTGGCTTTACACATGTCCTTGTGAATAAATCTCCAAAATCTGCAACATCTAGTTAAAAAAATCTTTCCAGGAAAGTGGAGGTTATTATAACAGCAATGAGGTCTAAATGTGGAATATGATATTTAAAAGGACACATGAAACTCTGGTGTTCATAATTTGTCCAATTATGTCCATATTGTGTATGTTATGAAATACCATAGAATATGGGTTATGTTAATGTCTTGGCATGTACAGCACTACAGAAATATATGCCAGGAAGTCAATATTCTCATATAAAGTCAATATTCAATATTCTTACTTAGAGCAATTTTAATTCTTACTTGGTAACTTCATATTTTGGCTTAACGTCAAAGTTCAAAACCAGGTTCATTTTGCTATAGAAACCATAGTTGCTGCACAAGTTAATATTAAGTGACATAGGTATGTATTTAAGTACGCCTGTTTTATTTTACGAATACACAGCAGAGACGTTTCAGCTGTTAATCATTCATGTGCAATTAAATCAAATTAAACCAGAGTTCTAGATAACCATCTCAATGCAACAGTGATTACATCAAATCAGCCAAGCATGGGTTGAATAAAAACGGTTTGGTTTCTCTTGTTTGGCTGAATTTTGCACGGATTTTGGCTGTAATTCACGCCCACTCTAAGACAGCGCAGTGATCACAGTGGGCTATAATAATGCTCGATTAAAAGGTCACTGAATGTATTTTATTATCCATTAATTTTTCCTGCTCAGAGGGCGGCAAATGTGCTGTACGTGAATGTAAACTATACAATAGTTTAAAATTGATTCCTGTTTAAAAGTGGATTCAAATCTGTTTGACCTCAATAGGTGTTTATGAGCTCCTTCCTCTGCCACCTGTGGCCTAATTGTTCATGCTGTTGTCTGTTGTAAAATTCCACTTGAACCAAATCACTGACAAAAAAGAATTGCAGAAAGAAAAAAAAAAAAACACAGGAAAGCCGGACACACTTAGAAGTTATTTGTGTGCACATGCCAGCTTAAACTCCTGGTGTTATTTCCTCTCCGATTCAAACCCTCATTCACACACAATGAGCAGCAAGACGGCAACTCATTTATCCTTGTTCTTTTCTTCACCTTCGCAAAAGATTTTCACCAGTACGCTGTGCGCCCTAAATGAATTACTCTCTGTGCTGGAATGCACTTCCAGTTCTTCACGTATCTTTGACTTTGTCGGTTCCTCTGTTCCCTACCACCCCCACCACATGCACACACCTCTGGCTGCCCAAGCCACAGGGTGGAGGAAACTGACTTTCCTGGAATTGTCGGGATAAAGCTTATTTTTCCTGTTCGGAGGTGAAACAAGAGACGGCCTGAAACAGACATTAGACACAACTACCATCCCAGAAATAAGCCAATTAGAATAGGAGATTGTGTGTGTGTGTGAGTGCTGAGTAGTGGTGAACCGATGCAAGCTGTTATGCAGCTTTAGCCAAAGCTGTCTACATGAGGCTCTGTGTCGAGCCTCTCGTCAATTTTTCGATTTGGGTCGCTGGGCTTGATCATCAGGAGAGATGTCGCTGCTGCCTGGTCTCAGGAGGGATTCGTTGGTGGGTACTGATAAAATGTGAAAAGTCTGTGTGCTTCTAGGTGCCTCTGCTAATGCGTGTGCACTGTGGGCAGAAAGAGTAAATCAATTATTCGAGCTGCTATCAGATTGCAGCATTTTCTCAACTGTGGCTATTTTTCTGTATAAAAACTACTTTCTCTCTAAGTTTTTTTGGCTTTAATATCACTTTTTTTTTTTTACAGGAGTTCAGTTTAAATTGTATGTACTATATGTATTTAAAGGCTGTTAACAGATTTTTATTTTTAAATCATTTTTTGTTTTTTTGTTATTTCAATTCTTATTATTTTTAACGTGGCACAGAAGGTGGGTTTTGAAGGCCAGGACGGCTCATCTGAGATGTAGGTCAGTCACGCCAGGCTTTGAAAAACACTCCCAATGAGTGACAGTATCTAAATGATCTGTGCACTTTTTAACAATCCCAACTGCCCCCAGTTTAAAACTCTGGCAAATGATCCGCACAAAATGAAATCCACAGTATGACGTCATAACATCATCTATCTCCTCTGGTGAGTGTGAGTCAGAGTGGCTTGTTGAAACATTTTTGTGACATTTAAATATCAATGGCGTGGCTAAGGGTTTTGTCACGTGTGCAAGCATCTGGTTTGATGTAGTCTTGGTGGGTGCAGGGGGTGGAAGTGGTGGGGTGGTAGATACACAGATAGAGTGTTTCAGTGATGAGAGAAGAAGTGTCATGGCTAATTAACACCAATCGTTTGGCTTGTTTAGGACGTGCCTGACATAGCTGATGGAATTCTTCTTTGGTAATCCTCTTACCATGTGATGTTATTGTAAAAAAGGAAATATAGAAGTAGAAACTGCTCGTTTATGCCAATATATTTTGGGCAAATGTGATAAACAGAGAGTAATTAAACCATGATTAATGTGCTTAATTGTAAATATAAGTGATTTTCTCTTTTAATCTCTTGATGAATCTACAGATTAGTCTGTTGAAACCCAAAACCAAATCACAGAGGATTATGTTATACTTGGATGCTGGACTTTGCACCCCATGGTGTGTATAATGCCTGATAACTGAACCCTTTTACCTAAATCCTTTTTGTTTGTTGTCTTTCCCAGATATCTGCCTGGCTCTCCTGGATTTTGCTAATGCCCTTCCCTATTCGCTCCACCTAAAAAGGATGGAAACCTTGGAGTCGGAGCTGACGTGCCCGATCTGCCTGGAGCTGTTTGAGGACCCCTTGCTGCTGCCCTGTGCCCACAGTCTGTGTTTCAATTGTGCTCGCCGCATTCTGGTCTCGCATTGCACTTCAGGTGAGCCAAGCGACTCCATCTGCGCCTTCCAGTGCCCTACGTGCCGCTATGCCATCTCACTGAGCCCTCAGCGTGGCCTGGACGCACTTAAGCGCAACGTCACACTTCAGAACATCATCGACCGTGTCCAAAGGGCTTCGACTTCAGCCACTCTCCTTCTGTCCTCCAGCGGGCACAGTTCCCCAGGTGACAGCCCTCTCGGCGCCATGACGACTGCCACTGCACCTTCCTCACCCACTGAGCTGGTGCAGTGCCAGTTTTGTGAGCAGGAACCCCCACAGTGTGCTGTGAAGACCTGCGTAACATGTGAGGTGTCTTACTGCGAGGAGTGCCTGCGTGCCACCCACCCCAACAAGAAACCATTTACTGGACATCGCCTCATTGAACCCATGCCTGACTCGCACCTCAGAGGCCTGCAGTGCCTTGAACATGAGGAGGAGAAAGTAAACATGTACTGTGTCACAGATGAGCAGCTTATCTGCTCCCTCTGTAAGCTGGTGGGCCGCCATCGTGACCACCAGGTGGCAGCGCTAAACGAGCGCTATGAGAAACTAAAGGTATGTAGAAACTATGTTGGGTTACTTTGTGTGAGCTCTTTCTTTAACCTAAATTGATCTGTCACAGTTGATCCCTGATCGAGCCTGAATTTGGTTTAGTGTCTGTGCTGAGTTAGTATAAAGTTCTCACTGCATCTGTGTGGGTTTCATCTGGGTTGTTTGGTTTTCTCCCACTTTGTGAAAATATGCCAGTTGGTGAGCTAGTCAAAATAGATTCTCACTAGGTGCGAATATGTGTGCAAGCTTTCCTGAAAAGGACTAGGGACCCATCCCTAATGCATTCCAGTCACACGCCCGGTGTACGCCCATTGCACAAAACCACTATGATCTTTGATCCACTTCAAATAAATGAATGTTTAAAAGAATAACTCATCATTTCCAAAATCTGATCCAAAATGAGTCATTTAGTAAAACATAGTTTTCCAGTATTCTATCACAGGCATGAATATGGGTCCCGTGATTGTATTCATTTAAGATTCGGCAGATTAACTGTCCTTTGATTTGACGGTAAATACTGTGTGACACTTTTTTCTCTCGTAGTTATTTTTTAAAAACTGATATTTGTTAGAATGACGACTCTTTTGCTAGACAGTGCTGTGATGCAGCCCCAGTTTCCTGAAGGGCACTGTCAGGTCAGGGAGTTTATATTTTATCGCTCGTTCTTGAAATGATAGGAAAAATAAAAGCATCTGTGAAAGCAGAAAGGCTCTGAAAAGAACACTGTCTCATGTTTTAACAACTAACCAGTTATTGCTGAAAAATTTTCACATTCATTCTAAATTGTTATTCATAACTAAACAAGTTATAATACTCGGATATTAATGACACAATACCAATGCACATGGGTGTCCTTTTAATTTCTTACTTTCTTTTGCTTTTATAATAACTGACCTTAGTTACTTCACATGTAGGTGTGTATAATGTAGTTATATGATTAATGGGAATATCAAGTACTAAACGATAACACAAGAATGTCTATTGAACATAAAGCAGGAAAATGATGGCTCGTGCTTACCAATCGAAAAACGTTTATAACACAAATTGTAAAACTGTACAAAAATTTCTAAACTTGAATCAAGTGTAATTTAGTAATATATAATATAATTAAAATATTAAAAAAATATTAAAAGTTCAATAGTTTAATTCTCTAATTTTCTGAAACTCGAATTCCCTAATTAAGGTCTTCACCTGGTTCATTCTCAAAAGATGGGAGTATGTAGGACACTTGTTGGGGCTTGTGCTCGGTTCAGCCATCTGGCCTTTTGTTTTCCAGAGATTACGGCTCTGACTCGCTTATCTTCTCTGACCTCAAAACACTCATTATGTGTAAGTTTGGTTCTGTGATTAAATGGATAAACGCCAAGAGCAACACTGAAAGTACTGGCAGAAATCTTGTTGTGCTTGTGCTCTGACCGAGAATTGAGTGTAAAAAAAAAAAAAAAAAGTTGTCACCCTGAGATAGATAATGCATGTCTGAGAATTTGAAAGTCCTTTTTGCACAACACTGCCAGAGGCTATGCTGAAAGCACCAGTGGTACGTGAATATGCAGTCACGAGGAATCTGAAGATGTATCAGTGCAGCAGATAAGCATTGTAGAGCAAACAGAAAGTAAGAAAACCACATTAAGAAAGAGAAAAAAATGCTGCATTGATCTCAGAACATTAGATAAGCATGCTTATACAGATACAAAAGGATAGACATATTATTCAAAGAGAGACACATACTAAAGTGTCCCCGGTTCCAGCAAAGGACTAATGGTTCTTAAAATATTTTGTTCCAAACATGACAAAAAGAAGCACTTGGCCCATGTACATTACAGCAAAGCGGGATGTGTTACTGTGTATATTGTTATATTAGTTGTTAATAATTTGGGGCTAGAATAAAGGCAGTTATGAGATAATACCCCTTGAAGAAGAGAGGGTTAATGGCGCTGTGTAAATGCAGCATTGGCAGCTTTTAATGGCCAACTTAGGGCTAGTATTCTTGAGCTTCTTGATTTCCTTTTGTCTACTTTGAAAATGGGGCCTTAATGATGAATCCTGGTCAGGTGAATACTGAAAAAACGTTTAACTGTTATAAATTGCCTCTTACAAAAAAAAAAAACCACACACTAATATTTAGTCGGACCGCCTTTAGCTTTGATTATGGCATGCATTCGCTGTGGCATCGTCACAACATTTATTCCCATCCAGAGTTGCAGTAATGTTTCACCAAGATCTTGTATTGATGATGGGAGAGTTCTACTGTTGTTTTTTTACGATTCCATTTCACCGAAAGTGATCGCTGATCGAAATCGTTCAAGAATGTTTTTCAGACTACATTTTGAAGATGTTGGTTCCCCACTATCCTTCCAGTTTTTAATAATGCGTTGGACAGTTCTTAACCCAATTTTAGTAGATTCAGCGATCTCCTTAGAGGTTTTCTTTGCTTGATGCATGCCAATAATTTAACTCTTCTGAAACAGATTAACATCTTTTCAACGACCACTGGATGTGTATTCCGGCATGGTTTCTTAAGAAATGAGAAGCTGCTCACTGCATCAGTTCGGGGTAAATTACTTGTTGCCAGCTGAAACAATCATCCATGCAGTGATTATCCAATGGGAGGCTCTGACCTATTTGCTTTGTTAAATCCAGTTGGTGACTTTTTTTTTTGGATGGCCAGTGTATGTAATGAAGAACTCACACCTAAGTTAGTTATGGAAAGCGCAGGAAGCTTACAGCTGTTCAGTAGTGGTTTAGTGGGCAACTAATAAGAAGGTTGTAAAGGTCCAACCTTGTCTGTCCTTTAACACTCATCTGCTTAGTCTCTATCCATTTTTGCCAAATCAGTAAACATTTCAGCTCCTGAGAGTGGAAGATGAGAGCTGAGCTTTCTGGTGGCAGAGCTGATAGAGAGGCCTCAAATGACACGTTGCCATGGAAAAGCATTCATCTAGTGTCAAAGACCTGACCAGATACTAGAAACAGGTGGTCTATGTTATGATGACATACCTCTGGCATAGTGGATCAGGGAAAAAGCAAGCATGACACCGGACTGACAATACTAATGGTTGTCCCACTTTGGTTGCCAGTCACAGTCATAGTTTGGAATAAAATATCAGTAATGTCAGGTATTAATGGGTCTATGATACACCAAGGCAGGTGTGCCAGTGTTAGCCACATAATTCAGAGTTGTTGCTGTATTGTATAACGGTGACAGCAGCTCCACTGTGTGTCCCATGGAGCACTACTTTTTTTTTCTCTCTTACCCAAAATTGTTATATGCTGGTCACTAGGAGGCTTTCTTCGCTTATGGAAAATGTTCTTTGCCATGGTTTTCACGACAAAGCCCAATTATGTAAGGTCAGGTCCACACTACTAGGTTTTCATTTGAAAACACTACAGCGTTTTCAGTGAACCAAAACATACAGTAGCTTTTGTAAACGCTTTCGTAGACTGTGGAAACGGAGGCTTTCGAAAACGCTGAATTTTTTGTCATTGCCACATTTCAGAGAGCTGGTGGGTAAATAAACACCAGATAGACGCAGGTAGAAGCGTTTTACGATTTGTACAGTACGTAAGCATTTTCAGTTTCAGTGTTGATGAGCAACTTTTGGAAATTAATTGAAATCGAAAGTGTGGACGTGGAGCATTTTTAGACAAAAAAATCTGTTTATATTATAAATTATTATATATATATATATATATATATATATATATATATATATATATATATATATATATATGTTATTAATTTACATGTTAATTTACAGTTGATTGACTAGGGATTTATTTTTAAGGTTTTTATTGAAATAATGATTCAGAAAATGTATTTATTAGAAATGTGTATATAACTGTGTGTTTTGTATTTAATATTGAATTTTCCAAAGATATGATATAAATAACTGTTCTACTTATTTCAGCATACTTAAACATTCATTCCATTCATTCCTTCATTCATTCGCGCTCTCTATATGCGGAATTATCAGGATTTTCTCCCTTTAAGAAAAATGTTAAAAGGTGGACATAAAATGCCAAAGAATCCATATCGCTAAACTGGTGCAAAAATGAAATTGGCAGCGATTTTGCGCACATGCCAAACAAATTTTTACAAAAGTTTTACAACGCACTACACATCGTATTTCCGGTACAGAGTGAGTAGCCACAGTGACACTGCGCTAACACGCATTTATAGTCCTGTCATCGTTGTGTATCTTTTCAAGTTTAGTAGTAATAAAAATAAAACAGTGACACTGCGCTTAAAGTGCTAGGCAGAGTCCTCCACTTAAATCTTTGCAAGGAAACTCAGATTTTGTATTTATATATGTTTTACATTAGCACATTAGCATACATTCTTCATACCTTTATTGCAAGGACAAGACCCTCTACATAGCTTGACCTGATGTATTTATAACTCCTGACTGTTTAAATCACCAAGATTCTTTGCAAATATAATGACTTCCTGACACTTTGTCGCATTATGTCACCGCCTGTGGTAGTACCGGAAGGGGAACAACAAAGACAACAAAGCATATTGGGTTAAATGATTCATCATTGCCAAGCACAGTGCTCCCTTATGGGTTTTTTGTGTTATTTTTCTGTTATATTTTAATACATAGGCATTTGTTAGGCATTTAGTGCATCCCTAATAATCATTATTTCATTAACCACTGAAATTATATTTAACTAGTTCATTCATTCATCAAGCAGACTAAGTGTTATAATAGGGATAAATCTCATAGTAGAGACTTTGCTATATTAATGATATTTCAGTGATATTTCTGCCTGTTTTTAAATGAATCCATATTTATGCTACTGATTTTTAGCCTTTGTATATACACTATGTGGAGAAAAGTTTGTGGACACCTGACTATAAGGTTCGCATGTGTTTTTTTGAGCATCCTATTTCACATTTAGTTCCTATTTGATCTTATAATAACCTCCACTATTGAAATTTTGAAGTGAGGTTGTAAAGATTTGTGCTCATTCAGCCACAGGGGAGTAACATTAGATACTGATAGGTGAGGTGAGGAGGCTGGGGTGCAGTCATCATCCAAATTAATCCAAAAGTTGCTAAACATTTTTGATATCAGAGCTCTATAGCAGGCATCTCAAGATCTTCCACTCGAAACCATGTAAAGTATATAATAAGATAAGATATACCGTTATTCGTCCCTTGTACACAGGGGCATTGTGATGGTGGGACAGGTTTGAGTCACGTAGTTTAAATGAAGAAAATTTTCCATGCAACCACATCCAAAGACATCCTATACAAGTGTGTCCCTCAAACTTTGTGATAACAGTTTGTGGAAAAAACACATATGACTAGACAAGTCCGGTGTCCCAATACTTTTGTCCATAAACAAAAGCAACGATTGTACGCTCGCCCTTGTCGTGATGATATGCTATTACAATGACGCTTGGAAGGGAGGAAACCAAAAGGAAATGGCCAAAAATAGAATGGTCTCTCCTTGGTTGGCTATTGGCCTAGGTCACTGATTAGTCCTGTTACTTGGATTGGATTGTCATTTGTCATTTACGCTGCTTTTGTATGAGTTATATTTATAGAGCTATATATATTTGCTGTAATGTTGCCATTTATCATTGTCATCAAAAAAAGGAAAAGAAATCGTAGTTATATGTTTTGTGTTTGAGCGAGACGTGTGTAAGGCGGATGAACAGCGAAACAGTTTACTGGAAAATGAAGGAGTAAAGCACAGCTCTCATTTCCTCACCATCTGGCCTAGCGCCATAAAAAAGTCGAGGATAAAGGCTTCCTTCCTAACATATGGACACTCACGCACACACACACACACACACACACACACACACATATGCACCAGTGATGGGAAGTAACAAAGTATTTGTACTCTTTACTTTAGTTTTAATCTATTCAGTGACATCAATATTTTTTTTCTTCTCATTGCGTGCCATTTTTAGCCCATCAATCTATTTATTTCCATTGTACGGCTTTTTCAAGCTGCCACTGCTGTATCATATCCTGGCTCTCACACACCACAGACGTAGGCTAGTTCATGAAGCAAACAATGCGCAAGGCAGAAGGCAGCAAGAAGTCCGGGGTTAATGTGGATGAGACAGAGGGAGTCCGTGATGTAAATATGACTGAGATCAGAGACCTTCCTGATCACTGATCATCTTTTCTTTGCTTGTGTTCTATATAGTGGTTGTTCAGCCTGGATACATTCATTAGATAACAAAATTTGAAATTGAGGTCCAGATAGTGACACTTAAACAGGTAGTAGTAATGACTATTATTCTGCCTTTACTAGTGTGTGTGAACTAGCTTTACAGATAGCGAACAGTCTCCAATAAAGAACTAGGAAGCGTCTTGCTCATTTAGTGTGTTTTACTGGAAAGACTGTAAAACTGTAACATACAGAAACCAAGAGAATGCACATTACAATCTCAATAGGGTGAATAGACAATGCAATTATAAAATAAGTAGCTTAGAATTAACTAAAAGACTCAAAAAACCGATCTCATTAGCGAGCGATTAGCACGATGCTAATATACATAGAAAATGCCATAGAGAAGCTAACGGTAATAGCGCCACATATTTTCTTACAAATTAGAAATAGAAAACATGCAAAAAATTACTAAAATTGGTATCTAATGTAAGCCAAGATCACTATCAAACAAATACTTACAGACAGATATGTTTAGGAGCCAAAATATTATTTTAAAGACTTTAACACTCTGCTAATGACTTGCTGTAGGAATGTTAAGAGAATACCTGAACTACGGTGCCTCTGCGTGGACAAAACACAAGAAACTCAAAAACACAATTAACTCTTCCCACAAGGGGCCAGTACACTCCCCACCTGGTATACTACTATAACACTATTAACCTTTAACTAACAACACAATTTCTGAAATAGGTCTTGTGTACACCTTAGCTGTACCTTCTTTAATTACTCGTACATCTACTTTACGTACTCTTTTATCTCGACCAGGATAAGTGTCCACAATAAGTCCAGTAGGCCATTCGTTTCTTTTGACCTGAGTGTCCTTTAGGAGAACAACATCACCAATGGCCAAGTTTGGTTGATCTGCTTGCCATTTTCTTCTTGGTTGAAGGGTTGCAAGATACTCTTCTCGCCATCTTTTCCAGAATGAGTTAGCAAGACTTTGTACCCGTTTCCGTTGCTTACAGTACAAGTCCTTTGGATCAAAGTCTCCAGGTGGAATAGCGACGGGACAGATTTTCTGAGTGAGAAGGGCCCTTGGAGTCAACAAGTTGGGTTGCTGAGAATCGGATGACACAGGTACTAATGGACGACCATTCATTATGGCTGTTACCTCTGCCATGAGCGTCACAAGTACTTCATGAGTCAGATTTGGAGAGTGAACTTTCAGCAGCATAGCGTCCAAAATACGTCGGGCCACGCCGATCATTCTTTCCCACACCCCTCCCACGTGAGAAGAGTGAGGTGGATTAAACTTCCAAGTGCATGTCTCGTTTTTGAGGTAGGATTGAAGCTCTGGATCTTCTGAACTTATGTGAAGCTCTTTGCACGCTCCAACGAAATTCGCCCACAATCTGATCGAAAGAGCTTGGTGGGGCCTCTTATGGCCAGGAACCTTCTGAGAGCATTTATGAAACTTGAAGTTGAGAGGGACTCAACTACCTCGATGTGAACTGCCCGTGTGACTAAACAGGTAAACATTGCTGCCCAGCGTTTGTTCTCCAACACTCCACCTCTTGTTTGGCGGATACTGATGTTCCATGGTCCAAACATGTCCACTCCCGACATGTGTGAAAGGAGGAGTTTGGATGAGATGATCAGCTGGAATGTCTGCCATCTTTTGTTGTTGTACGTTTCCTCTTAACCGGCAGCAGGATGTGCATTTGTTTAGAAGATTTGTCACCAACCTTTTTCCTCCAAGGATCCACAGTCCAGCAGACCTGATGGCTCCTTCTGTGATGTGTCTACCTTGGTGCACAGCCTGTTCGTGGTAGAACTGAACCAGCAAAGCAGCAATGTGATGCTTCTTTGGAATAACGATGGGCTGACTTTGTTCTTGAGTTATTTCAGCAGAAGTCACACGTGCTCCTACTCGCACCAGTCCTTCTTTGTCCAAAAACACATCGAGATACTTTAATGGACTGTGTTTTAGTATGTCCTCTCTTCTGTTCAAAGTTTTTATTTCCTTTTCAAATGTCTCGCCTTGAACAGTTCGTACAATAACCAACTTTGCTTGTGTTAGAGCGTCCATCTTTGATTCAATTAACTCAGGAGTTCTTGAGATAGATCTGGCCTTTTCAATGAGTTTGGCGGCACTGGCATCTGAAGGAAAGGAAGCCAGTCCGTCGTCAACGTAAAAGTTTTTAAGAACAAACTGTTTGGCCTTGCCACCGTACTTATCTTGTGTAGACAAAGCCGCCCTCCGGAGGCCATATATTGCTATGGCGGGAGACGGGCTATTTCCAAACACGTGTACAGTCATCCTGTACTCTCTGATGACCATTGTGGGATCGTTACCTTCGTACCACAGGAAACGCACAAAGTCGCGGTGGTCCTCACGAATGACAAAACAATAGAACATTTGCTCTATGTCCGCAGTGATTGCCACAGGTTCTTTGCGGAAACGCAAGAGGACCCCAATAAGTGAGTTGTTCATGTCTGGGCCGCTCAACAAAACATCGTTCAGAGACGTGCCTTCATGAGTAGCACTAGAGTCAAACACTACACGTATCTGGTTAGGTACCAACACTCTTGGTCTTTGTCGGGTGGCAGGACAGGTTCTGCATGTCCTGAAACATTTTCTGCATAAAGTTCAAGAAATGTTCTTTCATGTGGAGCTTTTTGTCAAGCGCGCGACGCAGCGAATTGAGACGTTTGATCGCTTGGTCTCGGTTGTTGGGTAGTCTGTGCCTGTTTATTTTGAAGGGTAGTGGCACCACCCAGCTGTTGGACTCGTCCATAAACATTTGCTCATCCATGATCTCCAGAAAGAGTTCATCATCCACTGACATGGCGGGTTTGTCATCATGTGGGGTTCTCATGAACAATTTGTTAGTGAGACAGTCGTTTTCGTCTATGTCAATCAAGCTTTTCATGTTCAACGAGTTAAATGGGGAGTCAGTGCCCAGGACCTTTTCTTTGACATGGAAAGAGTTGGGGCAAGAGTCCAAAAGAGATGTGCGTCCGTTGCTCAACAATGTTGTGCGGTAAACACTGACTTTGCTTGGCACGTGAGCACCCCCAAGGCAGACCTCTCCTATTATGACCCAGCCAAGGTCAAGGTGCTGGGCGTACGGAGCATTGTGGGGGCCGTTGTAATGTTCTCTGACCTTATGCACTCGTGATATATCTCGTCCGAGGAGGACCAGTATTGAAGCATTAGGGTCCAAATCTGGAATCTTGTCTGCCAGATGCTTGAGGTGAGTGTGTTGTATTGCGACCTCCGGTGTCGGGATCTCAGACCGATCATCTGGGAGCATGTTGCACTCGATTAATGTGGGAAGCCGAACGCTAGTGTTGCCGTCGAGAGACTCAACCACGAAACCTTCAGCTTCGCGTGCCCTTGTCTCACTTACACCTGAGCAGGTTTTCAACATGTAAACTTTAGTGCCTGTGTTAACGTTAAAGATCTCAAAGAATTCTGTCTTTGCTAAAGACCTATTGCTTTGCTCGTCTAACACAGCATAGGCTTTCACTGCCTTTTCTTTGTGTCCAGCAGGATAAATGTTTACTAGACAGATTTTGGAGCATGAGCGTGAGTTATTACCTTTGCCACAGATCTCTGTACATTTGGACACAGTGGCTTGGATAGGACCTTCTGGTTGCTCCCCGCCATGCCCGTCTGGGGCTGCAGAGCCTGGAGCTTCCATTTTCCAGGGTGCTGGTCCAGGGTGCAGCGCGGTGGTGTGGTGATCGCTTTTACACTCAATGCAATGTACACTTTTGTCGCAGTCTTTTGCCATGTGGTTGAAAGAGGAACAACACTTGTAACAAATGTTCTTTTCTTTCAGAATGGCTTTTCTCTCATCCAAAGTCTTTGCTCTGAAACCACGACACTTGCGGAGGGAGTGTGGTTTGTTGTGGAGCGGGCACAGATTATCCGGTTCAACCATTTCTTTTTCAAAGGAGTCACGATAGCCCTTTGGAGCAGTTATTTCAGTTTTTCGAACAGATACTGCAGATTTGAAGTTGGGTTTGTTCGGTCTTTCAGGTCTATAAACACTTGGGCAACCAGTAGAGAGCATAGGGGCAAAGCTTGGGTCATTGAGAGTTTTAGCTTTGTCGCACACAAACTTCACGAAAACAGGAAATGGCGGATAGGAAGCATGGTGTTGCTCTTTGTAGTAGGATGCTGAAGTAATCCATTTCTCTTGGAGGTGGAATGGGAGTTTTTGAACAATAGGAGTGATGCCCCGGGACTTTTTTCTAGGTAACTCAGGCCAGGTAGAAGACCACCTACACGGGCAGCATCAATCTCAGAGATGAGATCGCCTAGCTCCCTCAACTTGTGATTTTCTCTGTTTGCGATTTTGGGAAAATCTTCCAACTTTTTCAGGAGAGCATTCTCTATCGCTTTAGGGGACCCATAGCTGTCCTCCAGTCTTTGCCACACCAATTTGACACCAGCTGTGGCATCGTAGGTGTGTACAGCCCTTAATCGTTTTGCTTGCTTTGATGATTTGGGACCTAACCACTTGCAGAGGAGATCCAACTCCTCTCTTGGGGATAAATAGAGTCCTACTATAGTGTTCATAAAAGATGCCTTCCAAGCCCAGTAATTTTCAGGCTTATCATCAAACGTCAGAAGCCCTGAGCTAACCAACTCTCTACGAACCAAATATTTGGCTAAGTCTGATGTGACTGGGGAATTGGACTCGTTTGCACTAACAACAGGGCGTGGAGATGATGGCATGGGCTGGAAAGGGGCAGACTGATTCATTGAGTGTGGCTGGAAACTGTGGTCAGTTGTAACTGGGGTTGGATACCGTGAGTGAGATGCGTAAAAGGCATTTTTGAATGAGCTTTTGGCATAAGAACAATCTGCTCCACTGGTGATGCCATACTGTGAGGAATGCGTCACTGGTAGCTCTTGAAACCCATATTCACTAATCTCACTGTTTTGTATGCTGTGCTCTTCAACTCTGCTTCGGCGTTGGCGGCTGCAGCTGCACTCTGTAAACGCAGTTTAAGGAGGTCAGCGTCGAGCTCTGCTTTCTTTTTTATCACTTCCGCTTCTCTTTCAGCGTTTGATGCCTGTGCTTGAGCGGCAGCTGCTCTAGCACGTGCTTTTGCTGCCAAAACGCTTGCGTTGGACCATTGACTGGAACGTGACCGCTGACTGGCACGTGAGATGTTGGAACAGTCCGATTTTGTTTCCCACCGGTCACCAACGCTGCTGACTGTACTTTGGTAGTCAGGGACAGCAGTATTGTCTTCTGTATCGACTTTTGGCTGACCTTCCATGATGTCTTTTTACTATTCTGCCTTTACTAGTGTGTGTGAACTAGCTTTACAGATAGCGAACAGTCTCCAATAAAGAACTAGGAAGCGTCTTGCTCATTTAGTGTGTTTTACTGGAAAGACTGTAAAACTGTAACATACAGAAACCAAGAGAATGCACATTACAATCTCAATAGGGTGAATAGACAATGCAATTATAAAATAAGTAGCTTAGAATTAACTAAAAGACTCAAAAAAACGATCTCATTAGCGAGCGATTAGCACGATGCTAATATACATAGAAAATGCCATAGAGAAGCTAACGGTAATAGCGCCACATATTTTCTTACAAATTAAAAATAGAAAACATGCTAAAATTACTAAAATTGGTATCTAATGTAAGCCAAGATCACTATCAAACAAATACTTACAGACAGATATGTTTAGGAGCCAAAATATTATTTTAAAGACTTTAACACTCTGCTAATGACTTGCTGTAGGAATGTTAAGAGAATACCTGAACTACGGTGCCTCTGCGTGGACAAAACACAAGAAACTCAAAAACACAATTAACTCTTCCCACAAGGGGCCAGTGCAACTATGTTTTAATGAGGTAGAGGTCAGAGCCCAAACTTCTTGAGTGAAAAAATGTAATACTTCTACTTGAGTAAAGGTTGTGTGTATTTTTGCCATCGAAAAATTTCAAGCAGGTTTCCTGTCTACCTCCTGTAAATTCATCCGTGTTAGCCGTTTTTTCACCAGGCATTGACAAGGGGATTGTTTGTTTTTAATTTGAGCTCTTCATGTGCCTCATTCTGCAGCTTTACAGCTGGATATTTAGGGGTCTTTTTTGTAAATCTGTCTTAAGAAATCCAATCCTAATTCCGTGTATTATTAGACATCACTATGGCAGACGCTCTCTCTGAGTTGCATGTAGCTAACATGGGTGTTGACAATTGCTCGAAGCTGCTTGTCTCAAACATAATCAACATGTTTCTCTCAGATAAAGACAGCTGGCTAGTATTAGGACTGCACATACAGAATGTAGAGGATCACATGCCATTCGTTTTCACAAGAGACTAAAATGGATAGGCACAGGCAGGAGATCCAAGCTGCTGACCATCTGAAAGAAACAAGCTAAAAAAAAAATGGACCACATACAGTGTGTAAAGAATAACAAAAAGGCTGTGAACGAGGGACTGAGCGAAGCATGCAGTTTGAGCTAATGGCAGCTCTTATCTCTTTTACTCTCCACACCGAGACATTACATTAAGATAAAAAACTAATTCAGTTCGAGGGTGAATTGGATTAGGTGTTTGAAAAATCCTGCTGTAAATCAGGTGCATGACTGCAGGATGGATTTATGTTTACTAACATGATTAGAATTTTTTTATTTTTTTTTATTAGAAAGTGAATCCGTATTTTATTGTAAATAACTTGTGAGAATTGGTTTTCTGTATTTCATTCAGCTGTATTCTGTATACATTTAGTCTTTAGCACTTTGTGTTTGCCTTGTTAAATAATAACTAGTGGGGATGATATTTATGCACTAATAAATGTGAAAACTAATGAAATTAATAAAAGAATAAATGGTGAAATAAATATATTTAGTAACTGAAGTATTTCCATCTGGATTGACTTCAACTTCACGACAAAGTCAAATATTTTACTTTTTACTCAACTACATTTTGTGAAATCAATTACAAGTGAAAACTTAACCAGTCAATCACACAGCACGCCACCATTCAGGGAAGGGCGCTCGCTCTGTTTTCAACTTGTTTTGATTGCTGCTTGGTGGCATCTACTAATCACTAACATACAGTTCAGAATCAGTACAAAGGCAAGCAGAACGTTTAGAGAGGAATAAATGATGGAACTTGACACAACACACGTGGCCATATTTGCGTGATTTTTTTCATTGAAGTCGAAAAAAAGGTTTTTGGCTCATGATCATTTTAATAGATATTAATTAGTGTTTGACTCAAAGTAACATTAAAAGAGTAACAAAGTCTAGAGTCTTTTCACATAAATTGAGTTGATTAAGCAAGAGTTTTGTGACATAACTGATAATAGGATGATTACAAAAAATATATATAACATTATAGAAATAATTGGTACATTTGAAATCAAACACTTTTCTACTTTTACTCAAATAAAAGTTCAAATGAAGTGCATTTACTGGAGTAATATTTGACCTACTGTATCTCTACTATAACTCAAGTAAATGGTTTATGTACTTTATCCACCACTGTAGATAGATAGATAGATAGATAGATAGATAGATAGATAGATAGATAGATAGATAGATAGATAGATAGACAATGAATTAATGTGTAAATCAATGAATGAATAAGAAAATTAAAAGAATAAATAATACATAAGATAATATGAATATATATAACATAACAAATATATAAAATACTTTTTTATTTGTTTGTTTACATTTATTGTTTTATACTTGTCATTTTTGTTGTTAGTTAACTAGTTAACTCGTATGAACTGTAGTACTACTACAATAATAGTACTAGTGAGAGTGATCATAACAGTCCTGTAAGTGAAGCTTGTACACTTGTGGTCTAGTGTAAATTTTTAATGTTAATCTTCCATTGTTCTTTGCATATTTTTCTACTGTTTTTGTGTTCTGGGTCATTTCTGGTTTGGATCTTAGTCTAGCTGCTTTAATTAGTATTCTGGATTTGTCTCGGTTTTCTCTGTCTGGTCGAGTTGAGCTGAATCAATATAATGAAAATACTGCTCTTGGGTCCAGTTTGTTATGCAGTATGCTTTTGAGGATCTAAAATACTGTTATATTTTGACTCCCTTCTGACTAGCGTAGAACAATATTTGGCAGTAAAAGGCTGGTTTAGAGAATTTGCAATAAGAGACGAAAAAAAAAAAAAAAGAAATACCCTGTTCCTGGCCAAAGATATGTTACATAAGAGACACTGCATGTGATAGGTGGTCAGAAGTCAGAAGTAGGCTATTTTATGCGCATTTCACAGCTGAGTGGGCCAAGTTTTTTTATTTACTCAGTCTCCTTCTCTCTTGCGCTCAATCCAGTTGCTTTTTAAGGCTGTGAAGCAGTCAAACGGTAACGATGAGGAGATCTTGGGCAGAAAAGGAGTATTTAGAGGTCGGTGAATTTAGACAAATTTTAGGGATTACCTACGCTTAGTATTAACACATCTAAGGAAATGTACTGTGCTTTTTTTTTATTTACAGCAAACTTTGGACTCCAACCTCAGCAATTTGATCAAGAGGAGCAATGAGTTGGAATCACTAATGGGGAAGCTGATTCAGACCTGTCAGCATGTGGAGGTCAGTTTTGTCTGTTGACTTTTTTATTTCCAATCTGTTGAAAGTTACATTGAATATTATTCTGCATAATGCACAATGAAATGTGGTAGTGAGCCTATACAGTGTTACACAAGCACTATATATATATATGGGGAAGAAAAAGGACTGTAATATGTTCAAATGAGAATAACGCTTGTGTTGGGCAGATTTACTATGATTATGTTTGGTTATGTGTATGTGCGAATGTCTTTATGTGCAAAAAAATGACGTGTCCTACAAGGTGTTGGTATACACCATTTTGTCAAAAGTTTGCGGACACCTGATCATAAGTATGGTATGTTCTTTTTGAGCATTCCACATTTAGTCCCAATTTGCTCTTAGATTTCCCTCCACTCATCTGGGAAGATGTTCCATTAGATTTTGGTATGTGCTTGTGGAGATTTGTGTTCATCAGCCACAAGGCTTTAGTAAATTCAGGTACTTATGTAGGTGAGGTAATGAGGTCTGGCGTGCAGTCAACGGTTCAATTCATCTCAAAGGTGTTCAGTAGGGATGAGATCAGTGCTGTATAACAGGCCATTTAATATCTTTCTTTTCTCCAAACCATGTAAAGCATATCTTCAAGGAGCTCGCTTTGTGCACAGGGGCATTGCCATGCTGGAACAGGTTCAGGTTTCCAAGTTCAAGTGAATGCTAAATTGTATTATATCGCATCCAAAGACAATTGTGTGCCTCCAGCTTTTTGGTAACAGTTTGCAGAAGAACCACTTATGGAAGGAAAAGTCAGGTGTCTCAATACGTTTGTCCATATAGTGTATGAACACTTAAAGCACAGGCTTTGTGTTAAACAAAACAAGCTACACGATATGGAGAAAAGTATTCTGACACCAGACTTTTCCAATGTGTTTTTTTTTTCCAAAACTGTCACCCCAAAGTTGGAGGCTTACAACTGTATACAATGTTTTTTGGATGTTTTGAATAAGGAGACCCAAACCTATTCTGGCATAACTATCCACTTGTACACAAAGCCAGCTCCATAATGATTTACATAATTTACATGGGTTGGAGAGGAAGATCTTGGGTTGTCTGCTATAGAGTTTTGACCTCAACCCTATTGAACACCTATTGGATGAATTGGAAAGCTGAACCCAGATCTCCTCACTCTACTTCAATACGTCGCTTTACTACCACCCTTGTGGCTGAATAAATCTGGACAAATCACCACAAGTACACTTCAAAATCTAGTGGAACCTTTTCACAGGAGAGAGTGGCAGTTAATATAACAGCAAATAGGGACTAACTGTGGAATGGGATGTACAAAAGCATACGGATTATATGGTCCACAGTGTTTCTGAAGAGGGCAGAGCTTACTCTGAGTGTGTTACTCAACACTACTGTGTTGCCATCTGATACTGGATGAACAGCAGGTAAAAAGAAAGGTGTATTTGGCTAGATTTACATTTCTCTGAGGAAGCATGTGTTAGCTGTCACCCTCCCTGGGTTGGTAATTGGTAACTGAGTAATAAGTGAGGTTGAAGCCTTTTAAAATTGAATGGTGTTGCAGAGTGAAATCCCTTTAATATGCAGCTTATTTTGTATTAAGTGATACTCGCTGTCATGTCGTCATCGGCCCAAGATGATAATCACCCAAACATACAAGGGAGTCCTTATACTTTCATGGCAAGAAATATCACATAGACAGGAAAAGTGCATTTAGATGCGGTCTTTAAATATTTTACAGTAAAATGCAACCTACCACTTTTCTGTGGCTTTCTGTCTGGCTTTCCAAGTGGCCCTTTGTCAAGCCGCATCTCCTCAGGGTTAAACAAATCACTTCTGGCTCTGTCGAGCACCATTTCATCACATTAACCACACTAAGGTTTAGTGATGACCTACATCTCTCTCTCTCTCTCTCTCTCTCTCTCTCTGACTCTCTGTCCCTCTCTCACTACATTGAGCTTTTTATCCTATACATATGTGTGTGTTTAAAAAAACAGGAAACTCTGTCTTGCTATAAAGTCTAATTAGATGTCTTGAGTCAACAGGAGAACCAAAGAATTTAAAGGACACAAGGGACAAATTAGCGATTACAAAGTACAAATAGTTGAATTGTCTTTTAAAGCAATACTGTTTAACTCAGATTTTCAAATCAGACCATCACAGAATTTTTATATTTAATAAACCATTTTACTTCTCACTGGAGATCCTTTAAAGTTTTGGATCTGATTAGTAGCCAGATGATGGAAAAAATGAACAGAAATAAAAAAAAATGTTCTGTAAGGTGAAACTGTTGATGGTAGTGTTCAAAGGTCAAGGAGATTAATTAGTGTGTTGAAAGAACTGAACTATGACTGAATAACTTCTTTTTTTACACACACACACAGACACACACACACACACACACACACACACACACACACACACAAAGCCCAGAAAGGTGCTTTCACATCACAAAAATCTCTTTAACAATCACCTCTTTCAAATCTCACCACATGGTTTTTACACACCCATGAAGACATGCAGAATTAAAAAAGGAAAAAAAAAAAGAAACCTTGTAGGTGGGAGTTGAAAAGCTTTGTTATTTATTTCTTAATTTTTTTACACCTTATGTACTTAAAGAGACACACAGGATTACAAAGGATAACAAAGCATTAAGTATTAACTTATAAGGAAGCACTAACTATTAAAATACATTAACTACATTTTAATATGTGATGTACCTTTGAATGCACATACTGGAAGCTATAGTGTTTTTACATTATATAAAATCATTTCTTTCTTTCTTTTTTTGCATAATATATTATTACTATAACTATGTACTATTATAATTAATATAGGGCGTGCCTAATAATCTACATGCATTACAAATAAATAATAGGGCAGCACACTAATATGTAATTCTCCAGAGGTCACTAAAGACAAACAACATGTGTCCTATTATAATATTCATGAATATAAATCATATTTATATTTCAATATTATAAATATACAGCTTTAAACATTTGTTTGAACAGGAAAATATTTGCATATCCTCACATACTTACTGTACAACAAAGTAAAACTTATTAGCATTTTATTCTAATATTATAATTCCATTTTCTGAAGTAAAAACAAAAAAAAAATTATGAGTGACAAGCTGAATAATACAATGTCCTGCCCAAAATACATTTCCGTGTATGTGTTTTTTATTAGGTGAACGCATCAAGACAGGAAGGAAAGCTGATGGAAGAATGCGACATCTTGATCAGCATTATTCAGGAAAGGAGACAGATTATTGGGGCCAAAATCAAAGAGGGCAAGGCAAGTTAAACAGCACGTGTACCTAAGGCATACTAAATGTAATTATCCTTGCGTACATATGGTACTACAGAATACTGCTGAGTGATTTTATGAATGGACATTCATGGGACATAATTCCATTTCCTGTACCTCATGACATACTTCATTTACTGTATTTCATTATAATGACATTGTGCTGTAATAAAATAGAATTGCTATTGCAGAGACTTGCATTGTTTGGAATCTAGAGAAACTGCTCATGGCATTATGTGGATTGATGGTAATTACTGGATATGAGTAACACTATCTTTCTGTAGACGGTTCGACTGCGTAAACTAGCACAACAAGTCGCCAACTGCAAGCAGTGCATCGAGCGCTCGTCTGCTCTCATAACCCAAGCGGACCATATGCTAAAGGAAACTGACCATGCTCGCTTCCTCCAGTCTGCC
The DNA here is from genome assembly GCF_014805685.1 of Silurus meridionalis. NCBI lineage: Eukaryota > Metazoa > Chordata > Actinopteri > Siluriformes > Siluridae > Silurus > Silurus meridionalis. The sequence continues at coordinate 13,915,898 of NC_060907.1, forward strand.
AAGAGCATCTCAGAGCGGTGAGCAATTATTAACATGAAGGTTTTATTAACAACATTAGCACCAATATTCAGAAATTTCATCTTAATATTTAAAATAAATAATACCAGGTTCACTGATCCTTCTGTTGTTTCAGGGTCTCCATGGCTACAGCCTCCTCTCAGGTCCTGATCCCTGAGATTAATCTGACAGACACGTTCGACACCTTTGCACTGGATTTTACCAGAGAGAAGAAGATGCTAGAAAGTCTTGATTACCTAACAGGTATTCGTGACAGCATTAATTACATCATTAATCTATATTTGACAACCATTTCATGGAAACGCCTGCATATTCATGCGCATGGAAATCGTGCCGAAGAAGAGCACTGCTTAAAATGCAGATATTGGTCATGAGCTTAAACGTCACGCCAAACATCACAATGGGGAAAGAATGTGATCACAGGGACTCTGACTGTGGGGTTTGCTGATGTTCGACAGGCTGGTTTAAATATTTCTGAAACTCCTAATCTCCTTCGTTTTTTTATGCACAGCAGTCTCTAGAGTTTGTACAGAATATTGCGAAAAACAAAACAAAAGAGCACTCGACAGGAATCAGTTATGTCTGTGAAAATTGCCTGTTGATGAAAGATGTCTGAGGAGAATGGCCTGTTTGTTTCACGCTGACAGAAAGGCCAAAATATCTCAAATAACCGCTTTATACAACCACAAAATTGAACAGAATGTCAAACATTGAGGTGAATAGGCTTCAGAAGTACCACAGCAGATTGCAATCCTGCCAAGCAACAACTGAAATCTAAAACTACAATATTCACAGGTTCATCTGTAAAGATTCAATAAAAAGCTTATCCGTGTTTTTTGCGATATTTATCTGCCCAGTTTTAATAATCAGACCAATCCATTTGGTTCCAATAATAATGCAGCAGTCAAAATCACTGCAATCACATTTCTCACCATTCTGGTGTAAAAAGTATTAACCCATATCTACATGATTTTATGTTTTTGTCCACTGGATTGCCTTATTATATCAAATTTCATGAATGCCCAGATGTACAGTGGCTAGTAAGTGCATGTGCAGCATATGTGAGGCTATTATATTTGAACTCTTATTGCATATCCGAATTAGAAAGAGCTTTTTTGGCCGAGTACGTTTGAACTTACAAGGAATTTGTTTCGGTGACAGAAGCTACCAGTTGCACATTTTATTAAATAATTAAATAAAAAAAACAATGAACAATGGGGAAAGCATTTAACTGTTCATAAGGTAGATTGCCTGAGGGAAAGAAACTCCTAATGTGCCTAGCTATCCTGGTGTTCGATGCTTCGACCAGACAGCAAAAGTTCAAAAGGTACGTGGCTTGTATGTGAGGGATCCAGAGTGTTTTTCTAAGCTTTTCTCTTCACTCTGGATGTGTACACTTCTTGAGTAGTGGGCAGGGGAGCATCAATAATCCTTTCAGCTGTCCAAACTGTCCTCTGTAGTCTTCTGATGTCTGATTTTGCAGCTGAGCCAAACCAGACAGTTATTAAAATGCACAGAACAGACTCACTTATGGCTGAGGAGAACTGCGTGAGCAGCTCCTGTGGCAGGTTGAACTTCTTTACCTAGCGAAGAAAGTGCAACCACAGCTTTTTTACGCCTTTTTACAATGGAGTCAATGTAACTGTAATCCCACTTTAGTCCCTGAGAGATGGTTGTGCCCGGGAACCTGAATAATTCCACTTAGGTTTATCTTTGTAAATTGAGAAAACAGTGGAAAAAAGAAAAACCTTATCATGGCATACAGTTTAAAGGTTAAAAGTTGATAAATATGTTTTTTTCTTTATTGCAAAACGAACAGCAGAGTAAATTGTGGGTTTACAGTAAAACACTATAAAACAAATGATTTCCCTCACTTTTCCCAGCTGCTTGCTAAGGTAATATCTCTAACATTCAGATCATATTTGTCTGCTGAAACACTGTGAGTTTGATAATAGTTAGGTTACACAGGGAACATGGAGATTCTGTTTTCTCAAAGCATCTACAGCTCCAATGGTCAAACTGATTGCATTGGCTATTGTAGTGTTTTTTGCTTTTTTTTTTCATGAACACAAACTGACTGACTGATTACTTGTGTAAAAAAAAGGCTGCCTGTTTACTTTGTAATTCTGGAGCTGGCAAAAGTATTACAACACAATCAAAACTCGATTAGGACTTCAGAACCCTTAATGAGCGTGACTGTAGGAAAAATAGCGTGAACTGTGCTCTGTACGTCATTTTGAATAAATAAGTAAAATTTCAATAAATTTAAATCCCCCTGGTTGTGCGCTTTCCTCCATTTTGCCCTGTGATCCAGATTTCTGAAATCTGTCATATTCCACATTAGACATCATGTGGAACAGATTGATTGGCAACAAGAGAGAAGACAAACATGGGAATAGATTAAATGCTACAACTACTAGAGGTTTATTATTCTAGACTAATAAAGCATGATCAAATGCAGAGCGCATTCTTGTTACATCTTGTATAGCATATGATTTGCATACATTTAAAAGAAGAACACCTCAAAGGTCTTGCTAAATAGGTAACACTGACTGTTCTTTTTTAATGATATCATGTAATTAAACCTGCTTGAAAGATATGTTACAGTTATTGGAGCAAAAGCAATCAACAGATACACTGATTATCTAAAAACAGGCAATCATTTTATATTTAAGAACTATTTTATTACAAAAAATGTTTGCAGGTACTGTGTGTTCTATGTTGTTTCTGTTGTTTCCTTGTTCAGACAAAGAGCTCAGTAAGCCAGTCAAAGTGAATCTATAAGCACTGAATGCTTAAAAATCAGTAGCAGTAATAATGGTGTTCTACGTTAAAGGACAAGTGTCATGGCTTTCAAATCAAAGTTGCCGATCTTTAATAAAACATACTCTATAGAGCTTAAGTCCAAGCTGAGAGCAAGTACCGAGTCCCAATTAAAGATCACCACTCTGCAGATCATTTATGTGCAATGACAAAGTGGTGCAGGTTTATAGACTTTTTAGTGTAAAAACAAGCGAATGAAAGTATAATTCATTAAATCCTATCACTGGAAGTAAAATCACCTTTTCGTTTGATACTTAAAAGACTTTCAATTATTTCAACTTGTTACTATCAGGTTAAAGTATGTCCAAAAACGTGCATATTTCATTTTGTGTTTCGTCTTCTCACCTTTAAAATGCATTATTGGAGTTAAATCCTTTTATGATTGTTATTCCAGCTCCCAGTTCTCCAGGTATCCGAGAGGAGCTCTGCACAGCGTCCTATGACACCATAACTGTGCACTGGACATCTGATGATGAGTTCTCAGTCGTTTCTTATGAGCTTCAGTACACCATCTTTACTGGCCAATCAAATATTGTCAGTAAGTACAACAGAAAAGTCTTGAAATGTACATTACATACATACTGTAAGCACATACGCTGACTAATGAGCATGTTATTATATTGTAATGCAATGTGTCTTTCCACACATTGTGGATTGTTGATCCATAAACACAGATCTAAAAACATCTGCAAGCTACAGCAAGATAAAGACCCAAAACCTACACCCAGGCTGTGTCAAAACTACCTCGACAGAATAGAAGAGTAGACAGTACAGACACTAGGCTTAAAATCATGGAATACCTAGCACAGTCTGAGCTGGTTTCTAGACAGATGAGTGAAAGAAAAGCAACCTATAAGTGCAATAGATTTGTGGGAATTTCTGCAAAAGAGTTGGGAAGAATTTTCCTTGAACAATATTTGATTTTATATATATAGATAATATAGATTTTTTTGTTGAATGACTGCCACGAGGCTGTTATATCTACAAAAGGTGGCTACTTTGATGAGTCAAAAATCAATTTTGTTAGACAAAATTATTTGATGTTTTTTTTTTTCTTTCCAATTTTTTATTTTTTCTCTAATTCCAGAGTACACTGAGATATCAAACTGGGTAAAGTCAATATAAATTGGAAGATTGGGGTGTTCTAAAACTTCATTCAACTTTATTAAACTTTATTCCCAAACTTTAGTGCTTGTCAAAAGTTTGGAAACACCTAGTCTTTTATTGTTTTGAGACACATGCATGTTCCTTTTGATTATATTCAAAGGACTAGGTAAAAGGCAAAAACAAACCCAAGAATTGGACAGTCAATAACTGAAAGAAAGTTCTGTGGACACATGAGTCCAAATTTGACATTTTTGGTTCTAACAGAAAAACTTATTTAAGATGGAGAACAGGAAAGAAGATGCTACCAGACTATCCCCAAACCCAGAGTCAAACATGGAGGTGGAAGCTTAATGGTTTGGGGTTGTTTTAGAGCAGGGGAGGTTGGAGATTTATTCTGTGTGAAAGAAATTACTGAACAAACATGGCTACCATTCATTACTTCAACTCCATGCAATTTCATCTGGACTGTGGCTAATTGGAACCAATTTCACTATACAAAAAGACCATGACTCGAAGCATATGTCCAAGCTCTATAAGCAGGGGTGGCCAACCCGTGTCTCTTTGGCTGGTTTCATGCGGCTCTTAAGTTCATATCAAAGTTTGTGTGTGTTTGATTTTTAATGTGCGTGTTCGCTTTGCTTGAGTTCAATACGGTATTTTTAAGACTTAAATGAGCTTTCCCCTACTGGGAAACTTTGCGGTATATCAGACCTGGGCATACTACGGCCCGCGGGCCACATCCGGCCCTTTGTACGTCCCTGTCCGGCCCGCGTGAGGCCAATCATTAATTACATGGATGCACCGAAAATTCTCAGCCGAAATACCTAAATCACCGAAACAACACGTCAGAAACACAATTGTAAAGACGCAATAAAAAAGCGCAGCAGCACACGGTTATATGGATAAGAGCAACATGTCTGCGGTGTGCGGATAGCGATTTGCAAAACATGTAATGCTGAAATTTCAAGAGGGGGGTGTATCTGCAAAGAGTTTTTCCAAGTTGGGTTTAATTTATCACCTGAAATCCAAACATCCCGATTGATATTCTAAATATGAGAAGAACGCGGCGCAGAAAAGTAGTCAATCCGAGCATGCGCACTCAGTCTGTAGAGGACGTTTTTGAAAAGGCAGGAAAGTTTTCCAGTGATGGTGCCAAGGCAAAAGGCATAACACAAAAAATTATGGATTTCATTGCCTTTCGAATTGAATTTTCATTTCGGTGCGTCCCTAAAATATTATCGTTGGTGTGGCCCTCTGACACAATTCAGGTTTCTCATGAGGCCCCTTGTAAAAAATTAATTGCCCACCCCTGCGGTATATTCATCTCACGCACATGCGCATTTGACGAAAATACCGTATTAAACTCAAGCGAAGTGAACACGCACATAAAAAAAACACACACACAAAGTCTGTGTTTTCTACCCTGAAACATGTGAAATCAAAGCATCGATCTGTTCAGACTGACACCCATGTGAAAGAATTGCTTCGAGTGGCAACAACGGAATACGAGGCAGATTTGAAGGGAATTGTTTAAGGCAAGGATGCCAAAAGTCCCACTAAGTAACATGCATAGTAAAAGAAAAACACAATTCTAAATTATTATATTTTTGTTTGTGGGTTAGGTTAAACTAAGAGTTTGTGTGTGTGTGTGTGTGTGTGTGTGTGTGAGACAGTGCACACAATGTTCATTTTGTTGAAAATGACTGGCCTGTGGTCTTAGAACTGTAGGAGTCCATTTCTGTCATTATGTTGGTGTGTGACATTTACAATAAATCTGGCTGAGCAGAGGTGTGTGTGTGTGTGTGTGTGTGTGTGTGTGTGTGTGTGTGTGTGTGTAAGAGGAAGGGATGGGTGATGTTTATGTGTGCCCATCATGTGTATGAAGTGGCTCATTGCGGTAACATAGTAAAAAATGTGGCTCTCGGTCTCTGACTGGTTGGCCACCCCTGTCTATAAGTGTCATTTAGAGAGTAAACCTTTTGGCTGGCATGTTATCTATCATGGAATGTCTGTCCAGTTACCGCACCTAAATATTTTTTTAAATACTTTGGCATGAACTGGATTTTAAGGTCAGAAAGAAATATCCAACTAGTGAGGAAAACATTTCAAGTTTTACATGAAGCATGGCAAAATGCTTTAGCTGAATGTTTGGAGCAACAAAACTGTCCAGATACCAAGAGTGTGTAAAGCTGTTATTAATCCAAGAGAGGATTTTTATTCAGTTTAATCTGTACATATATATATATATATATATATGTGTGTGTGTGTGTGTGTAATGTAACATAAACAATCTCACTTCCCTCTGCAGGTCTCTGTAACTCTGCTGACAGCTGGATGATTGTACCCAATATTAAGCAGAACCATTACACCGTTCACGGTCTGCAGAGTGGCACCAAGTACATCTTCATAGTCAAGGCCATTAATCAGGCAGGAAGTCGCAGCAGTGAGCCGGGAACACTCAAAACCAACAGTAAGACCGTGTCTCTTTAGTGTTCGAAATGACTTTTTGAGGACAAGTAAATGTACTGGGATTGCCTTAGCATGTTTCAACAGTTCTGCTAAAGATTTTTGTTCACCTTCTTGATTAAATGAGAATAGGTCATAGTGTTAATTATTGGAATTATTACTGCTACTAGGGTACATATTGACACCAGTTTACTCAAGAAACATTTTTTTTGTTTTTACATATAACAGTGTATTGATGTGTAGAAATTAAATACAAAAAATAGGTGTCCTACACCTGTTTATAAAGAATATTAAAAATGCATGTACAACATCAGATTATCCTTTATGTACTGTTCAATATTTAGAAACTGGATTCTCCCTTAACCCATTGATGTCTTTTAAAATTATAGTAGATTTGGAAATATGTTAAAAGAAATTCTAATATCTATATTTATATAGCAGGTATAGGAAATGAAACAGAGACTAAACCTGTTTTTTACAATTGATATCACATCTGGTGTACTGTTATTCGTTACATGAGTTAAAATAAAGCACAGCCAAGTACATTAAATGCTAATCTATTTGAATGAAACTAGGCAAAGTCATAAACAAAAAGAGATGGAATTAACAAACAAATACAACACAACAATTACACAGAGCACTGTACATACTGTACAAACAACACAAAGGGGTTTGAATGCACTAAAGGTGGGGGTGGAGAGGAGGACCACGTAATACACTGGGGAAAGTATCAAGACAAAGGTGAAAGGAAAAAACAAGAGCACGTGGTGAGAGTTTGAGAATAAACTCTATTCTAAGAAAAATAGGCAGGACATCTTGGAAAACCTAGCTTTGTCATTGCAATCAGTTATACAGGCTGTTAGTATAGGTGCATTGTGGTCAGGTGAACTCTGATTACGCATGAAGACCTTCATCGAGGAAGAGTATCAAACAAAATAATTATGTAACTTGTTTGGTAAACAGAAAGTAACTTTTCCATGCATACTGTCTGTACCTATATTACTACATGGGTGATTTGGGAAGGTCGGTAGAGCAGGAGAGAGGGAAGAAGAAAGCTGCCTATCTTTGGGTATACCTCCATCTGGATTTCCCTGTAAAGGCATGGCAGACGGTGGAGTGGCCGTTTTCGCCGCCGGTCCCATCTTGTTGAACAGGTCACGGGTAGAGGCCATGGCATCATCTGCAGCACTTCTCCTTGGCCTGGTCTTGCTTGATCTGTGACGAAGTCTCCCTGGAGTCATACCCCTCTTCCAACATGTTGTTTCACCACCACTGTAACAAACTCACTGGCTGGAAGAAAGAGAGACAGGCAAAAGTTCACCAAGCAGAGCTTTCTTTATTTACTTTTGTTTTCACCACAGCGCTTTCCTTTCCAGTACTCACGCCGGGGGTCACCCACACACTCACAGTTTGCAAAACATCTCCGTCTTGGCGTCTGCCTGCAGCCACTCTCAGATCAGCCCGCCTTCGTCTGACACATATACTATATATATATATTGTATAACTTAACATTACACATAACACAAACATTTCCAGTGCTAATAAAGTGTTATGCATGTCTCAGGTAAAATAGGTAAAAAATATCTAAGGGTCATTTTGCTCTATGGAATCGCTAAAGTGTCATTGAACCGGTTTACCATTGGTGGCGCTGTTGCACTTAAAATCCACCTTAAAATTGTCAAAAAAGCAAATAATTGGGTGCCAATGGCAAGAATGAAATCTTATACTGATGTAATTGTATATGTTAAAAAGGGAGAGTAGTCCTGATAGACCCCTGGCTTTGCTGCAGTCCCTTTTAATTCCTGCAATTTTTTCACCAGGCTTTTTAGAAAAATCATTGATTTTATATTCAAAGTAAAAATATATTTGATATAGTTTGCATTTGACATTGGTCTGTTTATGTAAACAGCAACATACATTACATTTTAAATGGCTATGCTTGCAAAAATATTTAGTTTTTTAATTTTTTTAATTATTATATTTTATTTACGTTTATAGAAAAATGTAATTATTGTCACACATTTGCTATATCAACCTCTGCAATATTTAAGACATCTGATCTATTGTGTTGTTGATTCCCCAGGTCAGCCATTCAAACTCGACCCAAAGTCTGCACACAGGAAGCTCAAAGTGTCCCATGACAACCTGACAGTAGAGCGTGATGAGATATCCTCAAAGAAGAGTCATGGCCAAGAGCGCTTCAGCAGCCAAAGCAGCTACGGTGTCATAGGAAACGTGTACATAGACAGTGGACGCCATTACTGGGAGGCTCTAATTGGAGGAGCACCTGGTTAGTATTTCTTCATTTCATTACTTATGGATGGCTGTCAACAGTTTATTTAAAGCTACCTTTGTAATGCTGTTGATTTTCTAAGCACTGTATTAACAAAACTTATTGTTATTGAACAGAATGATTATAAAAAAAATACAGACATGCACCTAAAGAGCAGCTTTATGGAGTAATTTAAGAATTTCTGACCTGCATTTTCACTTTTTACTTTTAAATTGAAGAGTTACAGTTACACACATAATCCACAAGTCGAAAGTAATACAATTAGAGTGAGTTTCATTACACACAAATGTAATCATATGAATGATCCAGCACCTAAGTTTTTATGGCTTTTAAGTTTTAAGTTTTATATTAAAATCAGGATGGTTGAAGTAACTGTAAATTAACCAATAACTGATATCAATGATAATAAATGGCAGCCGAACACAAAAAAAAGGAAGGTTTTTAAAATGTAAAACTCTACAGTTACATTGAATAGACTCTTGAGTAGCATGATTAACAATGATTAATTGTTCAAATTAATTCATTAAATAAATTAATTTTCTGCAAGCCACAGTTGCAAAGATATTCTCTTCTGTCCACTCTCATCGGCAAGTCATTTCTACCTTCTGAACTACCAGTTATTTCAATTTTTTCGCACCACTGGCTTGGGTAAAAATCCCAGAAGATCTGCCGTTTCTGAAAAACTCAAACTAGCCGAACACTCAAAAATAGAGTGTTGAGTAAACACTCAAAATAACTCAAACATCAACAACCAGCGGTGGACAAAGTCAAGTTTTCATGATTATATACATTGTGCTGCTGCCTCATGATTGACAAATTGTATGAAATTGTAAGTAGGGCTGCTGCTATAGATTATTTTAGTAATCGTGTATTCTAACGATTATTCATCAATTAATCGAGTAATCGTATAAGAAGTACTTTTTTCTTTATACAATACTATTAAGAGAGAGAAAATAAGACGGGTCTCTTAAAATGAACGTCTTTTTCTTTTTAGAGATTTTTTTATTGCTTAAATTGTATACAGGAATATCTATGAAACTGTTTAGTGCATTTAATAGCCATATTACTGTACATCATAATACAAATACAGTTGCGATCAAAAATATATAAATATATACTTTATATAAATAAAAATATTTGAAAAATAATTTCAAATTACTTTAAAAACAGTAACCGCACTGTACAGGGTTTTCTTTGTTTTAGTTTTAAATGATCCCAATCTTTGGAAACTTTCTGGCATGTTCTTTGGCCTGAATCTTTGCTGATTTCTCCACCTTCCTCCAGTTTTCATTCTGCAGCATCTTCTGTGTGACCTGTCCAGATCACTTCAGAGTTTAGGTGGTGTGTCAGTAATAATGGTCCGTGGGAAACACAGTGCTCTGTGTTTAGCTAAATGGACTAAACAAAACAAAACTTTTGTAATCGAATTACTTGAGGAATCATTACACTCCGATTTGTCAGAAGTGGGTCGTAAAGGCCAGCAAGAGCTTCTCTATCAAAAGTTTTATTATATTTTTTCTATAAATATGTATTCCCAATAGTCTAGTGTTTTCATTCCTAGCTTTTCTCTCAGTTGCACTGCTTCCAGGAGTGTATGTAATGTTTGAGTTTCTATCCAACCTTGTTACAGCCATTGTGTGTTTCCATGGTCACATAAATCTGCCTCGCCACCTTCAGAATCAAAAATACCTGTAGCTTAGAATACATACGAATGAAACTTTTGCTTTAACCAATCAGATTCTGAGTTGGTGGCAACGCGGTCATCTAGCAGGTGTACAATAATGTTGGCATTTTCACGTCTTTCGATTGGATGGTCAGAGAGCACACTAGTCAGAGCCAGCAAACCGCATCTGTAGCGAACTCCACAAGCTACAATATATTTGTGTAGACTTAATAGCTATTCCACAATGGCGGACAGAGGAGAAAAAAAGGATTTGGTTGCAGATATACCTACAAGAGCATTTAACACTGACTTTTTAAAGAAAAGCTAGACATTATGAGGAAAGGTTGACCAAAACAGTTCAAAACCATTGTTGAAGTTTTTTATGAACTAGCTTTATATTTGTTTTTGGTTTTTGCTATAGAATTTGCACAAAAATACACAATTTGCCTTCATTTCAAATCCCCAGGAAAACCCTAATGTATGGGGGAAAAAATCACAAAATCGCACAGTAAACCGGGGGTCATTTTATGATGTTAATATTGAGGCTTCTTCTAGAGATGATCTATGCGGGTGGTGCAGTTGTGGCTACAGTGAAAGGAGACTTGTTGAATTGTGTTAATTGGTTTCCTATAAATCCAAAATCTCCTGTTTCACTGTAGACTGCTTTTCTATATATTAAAGAACAAAAAAATAACCTGACTTTAAAAAAATTTACATTGTTTTTTGTCTCAGGTATGCAGTGGGCATAGCCTATAAGTCAGCACCCAAGCATGAGTGGATTGGGAAGAACCCTTTTACGTGGGTGCTGTGCCGTTGCAACAATTCCTGGGTGGTGCGTCACAACAGCAAAGAGATGGCCATTGACCCCTCACCACACCTGAGGCGAGTCGGCGTGCTCCTGGACTACGATGTCGGCTCTCTGGCATTCTATGATGCCGTGAGCTCTCAGCACCTCCACACTTTCCACATCACCTTCACCCAGCCTGTTTGCCCTGTCTTTAATGTCTGGAACAAATGTCTTACAGTCCTAACCGGCCTTCCCATCCCAGATCATCTGGAAAGAATAGAGGCTTTTGACTGAGATGTTTCTTTCAGTATAAAAGAGAAGACCCGGTTGTGCTTACAGTAGGTTTGCTTTCAGCTCTGGCATGTTTCCAATTTTTTTTTTAAGCATGCACAAAATGTTTTGACAGAAATTCCATCTTTATATAGAAACTAAGAACTTTGATTAGCTTGAAAGACAAATAATTTTTTACCTTTGCTGTGAGTATATAGTGCAAGCAGAAGAATTTTAAGACCACAAGAATTTGATATCAGGTATTTTTGAGGGTTTTTGCACATGTCTATATGATGTCTATATTTATGAAAAAGGGGAAAGATCACATTATAGTCTTAAAATTTGGTGCAATTACATGATTTGGTTGCTTGGTGCAATCTCACTTGATATGCAGATACAAACATAGTGAGCAATGGACTATTTTTTGAACTGAAAAAGGACATTTCAGCATTGCAGCCGGACTGAATACATAGACATTTTCTTTTTTAGGTCAAATGAATGCTCGTCTTTTGCCTAATTATGGCTGTTGTGGTGTTTTTTTTTTTTTAACATTTGTTGTTCTTTTTTTTTTTTTTACATATACTGGTCTGTTTTATGTTTTTGAACACACTAGCAGTAAATCCTACACAACTGTATTTTACATACACAATCCTATGTTGTGTGCTCACAGAAACAATTGTACAATGTGTACTGTACTTGCATTTCAGGATGGTCATTTGTTTTTGTCTGTCCTTTTTAGTGTTTCATTAGCAATCGTGGCACTATGTTTGCTTACTGCTCTAACATTAGCATTAGCTCATTAAGTCAATATTAAATCAAAAACTCTTCTTGAACAGATTCCTACATTTCTACATCGAAATACATGGAAATAACACACCTGTTAGTGTAAATTATTATTAAATCTATTAGTTTTGTGTGAAGATTTTAAAAGGTGGAGGACTTCAAGACTATATTGAGGTTTAAACATGTCTATATATGATAATTTGGCAGTTTTATACTCTCTGTGTATAGAAATCATCTGCTTCCACTTGCAGAGGGTAAAATGTTTGCGGTGTTGTTTTACGGCACTTTATCACAGCATTCTTTAACAGGGTTTTAAAAAATGCATTAGCCACGTGTTGGTGTCATGTTTTCCGCTTCATTTGACAAAACGAAAAACCAAGGATTTGTTAACGAGCATTAATCCAGACTACTGACTCGCAGTGAAACTGCCACCGAAAATCCTATCAGACTGGAAAAAAGGGAAGCACTTTCACAGAAATGGAAAACACTATGGGTTAGTTAATCGCAGCTTTGTGTGGCCAAAACAAATATGCTCAACTTGCGCCTGAAATTAACATTCGATGCTGTGGCTCATCACGGAATCCAAGCCTGGAAGCACCTTCTAAATGTGTGAAGCACCACCTGCAGCTTAAATGCTGGTAAAACTGGTCAACCATAGCGCTGTCTAAAACTCTGGACTATAAATAATATGCTTATGAAGTAAGGTTAAATAAAGAGCCACACTATACAGTGTGTGAAGCATTCATATGGCTAATATGTGGATTTATTATACATTGAAATATTGATTTACATGAGGTAAATATGAAAAATGTATAAAAATGAATAAATATACAATCGACTGAAATGGTTTGGACATGTGCAGAGGAGGGACATGGGGTATATCGGTAGGAGAATGCTGAGGATGGAGCCACCGGGAAGGAGGAAAAGAGGAAGACCAACTAGGAGGTTTATGGATGTGGTGAGGGAAGACATGCAGGTAGTTGATGTGAAAGAGGCAGATGTAGAAGAAGAAGAAAAAGATCTAATCAGCAAACACAGATTGCATTATTATATATAATGCAATCTGTGTTTGCTGATTAGATCTTCTTCTTCTTCTTCTTCTTCTTCTTCGGCTTCTCCCATTAGGGGCGCCCAGCGGATCATCCGTCTCCATACCCCTCTATCCTCTACATCTGCCTCTTTCACATCAACTACCTGCACTACTTTTATCAATGCAGCGAGAATTTTAGTTTGACCATTTGTTATAAAAATATAAATAAATTTATATAAAACAGGTAAGATAACCTTCAGTGCAACACACATTTATTCATGACATCTTTTCTTTTAAACTCCAGCAAAAAAAAAATTTTCATTCACTAAACATTTGTTTTACTGAAGTCTTGAATCAAGCACCAAAATCCGCCATGATGCACACATGCGGCAATTAAAACCATCTGTGTGGAAACATAGCAAAGGTTTGGTTTGGTGTCCTAATGATTCATGGACAGTGGAAACTTGGAAGGCAAGTAATGTGCTTTAAGAATGCCTAGCAGGATAAGCTAAATTTATATTACCAAAATGTAACTTGCATTTCGAGCGATAACGTGCACTGCAAACATCGAGCATCACGCTAATATATACACTGTTTCAAATGATTGTCAGTAACATTTTAGTTGGATTTCAGTAAAATAAAAATGTAGGTTTCAGTTTTTCAAAGAAAACGTGTTTGTTTTTCTCATATATTTTGAAATAAGGGTGTCAAGCTCAAACAGGCTCGTTAGTTAGTTTGCCAGGTGATCTTAGTTAAAAAGGAAACCTACTTAAAGAGGTTGTTATACATTACTAAGCAAGTTACAGTTATGATGCAATATGGGAAGGAAAAAAGATCTTTTTGAAGATGAAAAGTGTAAAATAGTGCAATGTCTTGCCAAAGGCATGCAAACAATTGAATAATCTCAAAAACTGAACAGAGACCATTGAACTATCAAAAAATTTGTGAGTGATTCACAACACATAAGTTCAGATAAAGGCTTACTAAGAAACATTTCTGTCAGACAAATAAATAGTATTAAAAGGGTGGCTATAAAAAAGCCACTATTGAGCTGCTGCTGTTTCTGGTGTCCCAATAACCTCTCGATGCAGGATCCTTCATAGGCTGGCAGTTCATAAATCTGTATTTCTGCTACCACTAACCAAATCCTACAAAGAGAAACGGCAGCTATTTGCACAGAATTACATTAAGACCAATTTTTAAACAATTTTGTTTACTGACAAATGCCGTGCTACACTGGATGGTCCAGATGGATGGAGTTCTGGATGGCTGGTGCATGGCCACCCTGTTCCAACAAGACTGCGACGTCAGCAAGGAGGTGGTGGAGCGATGATTTGGGCTGGAATATTGGGTAATGAGATGGTAGGGCCCTTTAGGATCTCTGATGGTGTCAAAATGACCTCTGTGAGATATGTGGAGTTCCTAACAGATCCTTTTCAGCCATGGTATAAAACAAAGAATTGTGCCTTCTAACTTTATGCAGGATAACGCACCATCACAGTCTGCAAAATAAAACGTTGAATTTTTGGTTGCTATGGGCAGAAAAAGAGAAAAAAATCATGGTGTGGCCACCATCATCTCCTCACCTCAATCCTATTGAGAACCTGTGGAGTATTCTCAAAAGAAAGATCTATGAGAGTGAGTGGCAGAATTGCTTCAAACAACAGCTCTGGGTGGGAAGCAATTCTGCCATCCTCAAATGAAATACATGAAGAAACTACAGTAAACTTTCTTTCAGCTTCTCCCATTAGGGGTCGCCACAGCGGATCCTCCGCATGTTTGATTTGGTACATGTTTTTACGCTGGGTGCCCTTCCTAACGCAACCCTCCCCAATTTATCCGGGCTTGGGACCGGCACTGAAAGTGGCTGGGGTTGGTTCCCGACATGCAGAAACTACAGTATACATCGAATTACAAGTTTAATGGACGAGAGAGTTGTTAAAGTCATCTCAAAGAAGGGTGCATATATTAACATGTAACCTGAAATGTAAATAATTGTTTAGATTTGAATTGTGTTATTTGTATGAAAAATCAATTCAATGCGCCCTATATGACAGATTTCGAGTTTTGAGTTCACTATAACCTTTTGAATGGTTTAAAAGTGCATTCTGCATAATTATTTGGAACAGCATATTTTGTGATTTAAAAAAAAAAAAAAAATGTCGGTCATTTCATTTACATGTAATAACATACACATTGTAATATAATTGTTGGAGAAATCTTTAAACATAATGATAAAAAAAAAAAAAGGCATTTGCATAATAATTTGGAAGATGGTGTGTATAAGGCAAACTGTGTTAACCAGTATGTGTTTTACTGTATGCGCTATAACCCCTGGTTGCCTGATCTCCATGGTAAAAGCGCTGTAATAGACAAGCAGCAGTAAAACACCGTCAGTTAGTCATTATAGTCTAGCCCAATTGTCACAGGATCCTGCGGAGTTCTCGAGTTTAAATCACAACAGGGGTCCAAGAGAGCAAGATTGGCCATGCTTTTTGGGCTGGCATCTCTCTCTCTCCTCTGAGCAACACTGGATAGATGCATAAAATTATACATATAGGAAGAGAACGCGAAAGGGAACATACATACAGTGCAGGACAGACATACAGTGGATATATCCTCCATCAATAGTTTTTCCTTTCACCATGGTCGCATATGTTCGCAAGCACTTTCACCATGGTCTCATATGTTCCCACTGTGCTGGTATTGCATTTATTACATTTATGCCAGTTTTGTACATATCAAGGTTTTTTCCATCACAGTGTGGCATAATTACATCTAAAATCAGGAGAGAAAATCTTACAGCATTTGGCCCTTTGTCTACTGCAATAAAACCAGACACAGACAGAAGGCAGACTCACATTCATTTGTCCAAAATGATGCAATCGCGCTATAAAAATGCATAAGCTGACACTGCAGCAACATTTCAAAACATAAGCTTGAACAAGTAGAACTAAGATGGACAAATAAATGGATGGCCGGGCAGGAAGACAGACGTTGGCGGACAGATGGACAAGCCCAAAAATATAATGCCACCATCGCCTAGTTGTGGAGGCATTAGAGAAGGTAAGCCTTTTATGAATGATGTGCTTTTAATACATTTCAGATTTGGTGTAATCCTGTGTAAATACTTTCTTTCGGCTTCTCCCATTAGGGGTCCGTATTCATGATTCGCATGTTCGATTTGGCACATGTTTTTTACTCTGGATGCCCTTCCTAACACAACCCTCCCCATTTGTGTAAATATTAATAATCAGATATAATGGTTATATCTAGTAACAATTATGCTTTGATCAGGTTAGTTCGAGTTAGAACTGTTTATTTGAGACAGACCCCAAGGCTAATTCTTTTTTCTTTTGACTATATACTAAAGATATTCTTGTTTCCTGATACTTACATATAGATGGCACTTATTAGTAACAGGTCGTTCGTGACGTCTTTAATGTGACTCAGAAGCACGAGTAGTCTCGAAGAGTGATTCATTTTCTACTGGACATGCATAAACAAATCTCTGAAGGTTATGTACAGGAAACGAGTTGATCAAAAATTGAGTACATCATCTCTTTTATCATGTGACTCCCACAGATGCAATGCAATTCAATAGCTTAGGTTTTTTTGGTCCAAATTTTGAATTGTTAAAATAATTATAGCCGCCACATGACAAAAGAACTAACGACGCATACCAGAAGATATGAGAGGTGAAGCTACTCATTCTGTTATCATAATTTGTCTTAGCTACATTGTCATATTTTCATTATTGGAACTATAGTCAAGTTCGTGTATGTAGAAGTGTTGAAGTATCTGCTTAAGTGATTTCTGATCAAAGGAATGAAATATGAAACATATTTGTTCATTTTGATGTACGAGATTTAAAGAACCAGAAAAAATCAGTAAAATGTTCACATTTTCCCATCAATAACGCCTATGGCACCGTTGGTGGCAAACTACCCAATTACTATGTTAGCAAAAATATAGAAACACATTGTCTTTAAATTACACAAACCATGTACTTGATGTAAAGTGGAGATACAGTAGGTAATATTTTGCTGCAGTAAAAGTAAAAGTGCCCCCTTTAAACTTTCACTTGTGTAAAAGTACACAAATATTTGCCTTTTAATGTACTTAAGTATCTAAAGTACTATGAAGTATTATAGTATATACACATGCGTATAGATATTGTCACAAGACTCTTGCTTAATCCACTCAGTTTATGCAAAAAGACTCTAATGTTACTCTTAGCACACCAATCTATTAATAGATTTAAATCAATTTAATTAATGTGAAAAAATTGAACAAATAAGTCTACGGGTGCTGTAGCAAGTTCGAGTCAGGAGTTTATTTAATCAATTATTCCTCTCCAAATGTTCTGCTTGCTGTTGAACTGACGCTGAACTGTATGTTAGTTATAAGTAGATACACCAAGTGGCAATCAAAAACAAGTTCAAAACAGAGCGTGCCCTCGACCCTGATTGGTGGCTTGCTGTCTGTTTGACCAGTTAAGTTTTAATCCGTTTATAAATAAAAAGGAACGACTGATTTCACAAAATGTATTTATTAAAAGTAGATTTTTTTTTTTAATGTAGTGAACTTAAAGTAAAAGTCCCCCAAATGGAAATACTTCAATAAAGTACAGATACGTGAAAAAGCTACAGTAACAAATTACATTTAGTTCATTACTGTGTAACTAAACAACTTTATTAGCAATATTAACAATATTTAGCTGCATGTCTTTTTCTCCTTTCACTCTCTTCTTTAGGAGGTGAAAAGCATGTTCTATCTGATGTTTCTGTAGACTTCATTCATTTATTTTAAGTTGGTACCATCAAGAAAGATTAGTGAGCTCATTCCTGAAGCAGACATACAAACTATACCATGACAAAACCTCCCCTATGCTTGACAGATAAACTTTTATGTTTTGGATCATGAGCAGATCCTTTCCTTCTTCACACTTTGGCCTTTACATCACTATTGTTGAACTTGGTTCCTGAATTTTTGTACTACAGTGTCTTGTGGCGGTTTGTTTTACACCATTCTAGCTTACACTCTGCATTACATATAGCAAGCTTAACTTGTGGGCAGCAGCTTGGCCATGGAAACAAATTTCATGAAGCTCCTGACACACAGCTCTTGTGGTGAAGTTGCTTCCAGAAGCTGTTCAGCACTCTGTAGAGCATGATGCAACAGAGGATGGGCAATTTTTACGTGCTGTGTTTCAGCACTTGGTGGCCCTGCTATGTGTGCTTGCATGGTCTATCACTTTAGGAATAAGCAGTTGCAGCTCCTAGATGCTTCCACTTTGCAATGATACACTCGCAGTTGTCCAGTGCAGGTCTAGCAGATGAGCTCATCTGCTTATGTTTTTTTATGGAGGTTGATTTTATGCATCTGTAAGCAATGGGTGTAACTGAAACACCTTCATTTTGTAATTAGGACGGGTGTCCACATACTTTTGTCCGTATAGTCTTTGTTTATAATTAATAGTGCACTATAACGTATTGTTTTCTCAAATCGTGCCCCAGTGTTTCTTCAAACATAACTCATAATAAAGTATTATACAAGTTTTATACGTATTATACAAGGTTTATTGCACTTAAATATCTTTTAAATGTTAATTACGTTTCATTGCAATACAGAATAAGTTGCATGGTGCTATAAATGCTGACTTCAGGCTCTTAATGTGTAGCCACTTACACTGTAGTGCTATGTGTACTCAATAGTAGATTAACTATTGCAAATTAATCCTGCAAATACTATTAGATTAAAAAAAATTTGAGCAGGCAATGCAATGTTACCTTTTCACAGAATTATTCACACTATCATTCAAACATTGTTATGTATTCACACAGGACTGGGTTCCAGACATAAAAACTCGTACTTTCATTTAACTCAGTACTTCTTCAGCGAATCATCTAAGCTTGTATTCATCCATACTCAGCCTCAGGTATGGAAAGTTTCCGATGGTGTAATACATGAAAAAACTGAAGCAACTTGCAGCAAACCAGTTTTAGGGGAGTTACTGCGCATTGTTTCTCAACATGCGCAATGATCATTTCAAACCAGCAGCATTTTTTTACAGTATACACTTACATCAAGTTACACACAATGCATTACCAGTACTGCTACATGATATTCATTAATCATCGGTAAACTCTAAAATGGCATTTATGGGCAAGCTCTCGAGTTACTGTATTTGAGTTTGTGTAGTTCAACTTTTTAGTAGTTTTTAAAATCCGTAATTTAATTTGTACGTAAGTATGTTTTGCTTTATGCATTGTCCTTAACTACATTTAAAGTTATATCCTTTACTGAGTAAAGAAATTAATAAATAAAAATAATGCAAGTTGGAAAAAATCATGGCCCATTGTCTGAATTCTCTATCTGCATTTGCGATTTCTCTCATCGTCAATCGTAAATGATATTAGAACATGATTTGGTTTTTTTTTTTTTTTTTTTTCAGCAAAAGTGCATAACTTACATTAGGCTCAAGTCATGGACTGTAGTGTATTTTTGTTTATTGAGTTTTGTTTTTGTTAACGCACTAATTTGTAAAGTTGAGATTTATATCAATTTTTGGAAAAAAACGAAATAAATTTTAAATGAGCAACTTTTCACTTTTACTTAAATTGAATATTGTATTACTCTTTCCACATCTGGTTAACAATACTGTTATGTTAAACAGATAGAAACATGGTAGAGTGTATAAGTCACCTGATTTGACCAGCTACACTAATGTGGATGAAGTAACGTAATTTCCGGACTATTAAGCGCACCCATATATAAGCCGCACCCACTGAATTTGACAAAGATTTTTATTTTGAACATAAATACGCCGCACCTGTCTATAAGCCGCAGGTTCCTACACTGAAACTAATGAACTTTACACAGGCTTTAACGAAAGACAGTGTCTGTAACACGGTTTGTATCTAAACAGTAGCCTACCAAGAAAGTCATTGTTCACTGTCTTCCTCCTTCCTTTCACAACTATTTCTCTCGAGAGTTTTTCTTTTGGCATCGTCGTGCGTTTAAAAATCACCATCGGTGAAGCTTTTCTCCCGATGCTGTGCAGCTCAGAACACAGGTGAAGTGCGTTTTTTCATGCCCGGTTGTTTTCAGCGTGATGAATGATTCGCATTTCCTGTTGACAGTCCGAGTGAGCGGCAGGTCAAACGTGAGGAACCTCATCCATATTTATGATGTGGTGCAGCCCGATTCAGTGGGAGCGCATCTTATTTAATATAAAGAGTTTCATTGGTTCACCTGAACCCGTTCCGCAATTTCATTGGTGTGATGTTATGGGGCTCAGTTTTTTGGCTTGAAGTTTGTGAAACCGGGAAAAACCCAGGAAAAATCCATAAATTAGCCGCTTCATTGTTTAAGCCGCGGGGTTCAAAACGTGGGAAAAAAGTAGCGGCTTATAGTCCGGAAAATACGGTATGTAACTTTCCAATAAAAATAAATCAGCCTGTTTGTTATCTTTTTTGTTTTTTGCACAAAAGACAGCTGCCTATAATCATTGATTGATTGATTGACTGCCATTTGAGAGACCCAAATAAAGTGCACTGTACTCGAATCATATCGAAGTGCGATGAAATGCTCATTTATTTGAAGAGAAGTCTTGCAACCTCTCATCGACGCTCCCCAAATGAGAGAAGAGCAAATCTCAGCAAGAGGCAATTTAGAGTGCACACATTAAAGAAAATAAAAGCTGTGACAAAATGAAATCTGATGGAGGCAGCCGTTTTACGCCTGCACGCCGCGCAATTTCAAAGGGCTAGTCTTCGTTATGTCATTCTTCAGTCCATCACTTACTCTAGAGACAGTACCGATACATGGTTTTCGAATTTAGACAAGAAACACTGAGAGGAATAAATCAACAGGATTGACACGTGAGCAGTTTTCGAGCAGACAAAACACTTTCAGCTCAACACCAAACAATCGAGAATGCTGAAATCCCTACCATTTATTTTAAACAACCGCCACATTCAACCAAGTGTAAATTTCCACTTATATTTTCTCATTTTAGCTTCAAAGAGCGGGTCTTCATCTAGCTGGATTTTAATTACTCTTGGAAATGATTGACTTTACAGTATATACTAAGGTTTCTGTATTCTATAGTGCTTTGACAGCACTTCTATTCTCAGACAGTAGCCAATTTACTGTTCTCTTCATCCTTTATAATTTATGTGGTGCATTTAATCTTTTACATTTTATTGCCTTGCTCTTGAGGAGACTCGCTGCTATTCAGAAACAGTTGTATTTCTTCATGTCATTTAGGTTTAGATGATCAGATAAAATCAGCGGTTCGTGAAAAAGTAAGACGTGACTCGTTCATCCATTGCTACATATTTTAAGGAAGTAAATCAGTCAAAGGAGAAAAGAAACAACCCTTCCTTTGGGATGGTGCTAATCACTTAGATAGTGAGTTGAACCTCGGATCTGAATTCACCATAAATCTGTAAGCAGGTCGACTCCATACCAACACTTAATCAGACTCCTGGAATTAAGAGTGCATGACACACACATATGCTGAATATAATAAAAGGAGATGCAACTGTGTTGTACTGATTTTACACAACCAGGACTCCAGGTGGCACTAATGCACAAAGATTTGTCGTAATGTTTGTGTGCAAAACAGTGAACGAGAAGGTTCTGTTCTAACCAAATCCACACAGTAAAACCAAAAAACACGCTTGTGAATAATAACAATTGAGGTTGAAATGGTTCGGGTTCCAATCCCAGGGCCGATGTTAAGTCGTAGAGAAAAGCAGTTACCTCTCATAAACTCTGTAATGTGTTCAGATTCGACCTTAATTGTAAGGCTTGGGGTTGTTTTTGGATAAAAGCTTTCCCCAAATGATGAAAATACACTATGCAAAATGAAATGCGTTGTAATGTCATTTCAAAGGCATGTTCTAAGAAATACGATTATTTATATTTGTTTGTTCGGAAGTATGTCACTGTTGTTCCCTTAATAGAAGCTGACAGGGTGTCGTCTGCATCGAGACTTGTGTGGTTAATTAGAAGTGTTAGCCATAGCATCCAGCAAGCGGAGCTTTGTGTTCGCTTTCGCGAATAACACAGCGTATCTAGAGCAGCCTTGTTGTTTCAAACGACAGCCCCTCAAACAATTATTTATGAATTATTCAAAGCATTTTGGAAAATCTTCTACCATTTTGATGAAGAGCCCTAGATTTCTATATAAGGATTCTTTGTAGTGCACTGGCTACCCCGGAGAGGACTCGAAACTATGGTCTTGAACTTTCAGCTATTCTTTTTGGAATGCTCAGATTTCTTTTTTTGGAGCAGGCCCGGGGATTTGGCCTATAAAGTTTTTCTGCCGTTCATTATATAATGATATAGATTATATAAGGTTATAGATATCCTAAAAAAAAAAGAAATTGAAAGGAATATTATAAGACAAAAAAATAAAATAAAACATCCTGATCATTCATCCTAATCCAATTTAATATTTGAAGTTTATTTTAATATTTAGCCTCCCTCTCTAGTCTGGGAGTAAAAAAAAAAAGAAAGAAAGAAAACAAAAATCAAGGTTTATGGTCTATGACATAAACCTTGTCATAGTTTTTTTTTTAGTTTTTTAAAATGTTATTAATTAAATAAATTGCTAGAAATGGGTATTGGAACATTCTGCATATAATGGAATCGCCAGGCCAGAATTGATAACACTTTAATTAGGCACTTTATTTCTATTTTATATACAGAAAATACTACAGACTACGAGTATCTACAGGCTTAATGAGTTCACCTGCCTGTAATAAAGCACTCATTCAGAATCCCAGCAGGACCCGAGCAAGACCAATTAATAGCTTCCACAAAGATTTAGGTTTCCGTGATTAATTCGTATTCTGCATCCATAAGCATTACAGTATATTGCTCAGATTCATCCTCTGAAACGAAATACCGCATGCCACTGCAAGTCTGACAAAGTTTTGCATCTGTTCAGAGTTCCACTTTCACAATGTCCTTCAAACTAGGATACGAGTACAACAATATATTTTCACAACACTGACAAGCACTGCCTGGCAAGAGTACTGGCTAGAACAACAAAAGCACTACATATGCTAGCAGATGTTGAAAGGTTTCGCCCAGATAATAGAAACCAGAAGTAGAGCTGACTTTTCTTTTATCTTTATAACAATTATTTTCTATTCCAGAGTTTAAAATTTCCTTATTTAATTATTAAACCTAATGTCAAAAGTCTAATGGATTTGCTAGGATAGTTTTTTTTTGTCAGTTACTGGGTCAGTTTTTATTTTGTATTTAAATATCTGAAGTTCTTCCCACAGATATCTAGTCTCATGATCATAGATTGTCTCCAAATCCAGACAATCATTCGGTTAAAATTCTCCATCCTTCACAAAATTGTGCAAAACTCAAGGGTATTAACCCCTGAAATCTAAATTTAAATATTTGTAAATAATAATAATAATAATAATAATAATAATAATAATAATAATAATAAAATTATAATAGGCTGTCTGTTTGCAAGACAAAATGCAAGACTCCAAATATCTATGCAACACTGAGGAAATTGTGTTTCACAACCTTGAACTCGGTGCTTAAATCCCTTTAGCCTTGTTGCTATGAATGTTTGCTATGAACAGCAATAGAAACACAGATATGACTCCAAGACACCAGAGATTTCTATCACTGCCTTCTAACAAGTGGGCATTTCCATTGTGTTATAGCGTTCTTTCCAATGCTCAACTATATATCCAGTAGAGGTCTAAAGCTTCCCCCGCAGGCATTCTGTCTTTTCTGTATCACTCAGTTGATTTGTTCATTTAAGTAAGTAAGTTTTTTATTAAAGTAAGTAAGTTTTTTTTTTTATTTAAACTTTTGTCAGATACTCTAAGCCTTTCCTGGGTTTGCCAGGAAAGCCATGCCGGTGGCCTGTTTAATTGCTTTAACTTTCCACCAAGTGGTAATCAGTTGACAGCTTTAATTCTTTCTTTATCATAGTGTCAAAAGAAAAGAAGGCTATAAGTCTATTGAGAGTATCATAAATTAAGCCTTGTTTTTTAGCTGAAGGAACTCTGGTACCAAGTATTTGTTATTGACAACCCACAGCTTGCACAGATGTCTAATAACATTTCGCAGCACATATCAAGATCTGGGATTTCATTCCTCCCAATCATGCCAAGCATCCCTGTCATTCCCTACATTAATAATGAAGCCACTGGTAGCAAAACTGTCATTTGGTTCAATACGGCAAACTGTTATTTGGCGCATATGCACAATCAAAGTCGTATATTTCATCCTGAGACAAAAAAATCACCCACACATGATTGAGGACTGTAAGAACTTCTACATCACAGCACATATTGTATGTGAATGTAAATCCAACATTATCTCCCCTTACCTTTCCATCACACACAATAATTCTAGCTTTGTGACTTTCCATGTCAGTACCCATTGTTTATTAAATGAATGCCACCTCACTTCCCATAGCCTTTACACTTTATCTTGTGGTTATTAACCCACAAGGTGGTTCAGCATTCCTATTTCAGGGGGAGCCCTAATGGGGGCACTTAACTATCAGACAAAAAAAAATGTAACCTGTTTGATTAAACTGTGCACAGAAAGAATTCAAACCCCTTCATATTTTTTTACACTTGATTACGTTGAAGCCTTATGCTAAAATGCTTTGAATTAATTTTCTCCCCATCAGTCTACATTTCCTACCTCATAACTACACTTTGATTAGAGTTCACTCTTAGGCAAAGCTGAAAAACTGAACCTCAAAGCTGAAGGCACACAATTGTACAGGGTGTCTTTGTATGCAGTAAAATGAAATATTCCCTTCATGTGTACTAGGAGATCCAAACCTGTTGCCCCTGTGCAGAAAGCAAACTCCTTGAAGATATGCTTTGCATGAGTTGGAGTGGAAAATCTCCTGTTATAGAGCTCAGACCTCAACTCTATTAAACACCTTCGGGATGAATGTGAACGCTGACTGCACCCCAGGCCTCCTTACCTACATCAGTACCTGACTTTACTAAAACCCTTGCGGCTTAAGGAGCACAAATCTCCACAAGCACACACCAAAATCTAGTGGAACATCTTCCAAAAAGAGTGGAGGGAATTATAAGAGCAAATTGGAAATAAATGTGGAATGCGATGCTCAAAAAACACATACCGTACTTATGAGTTCAAGTTAAAGTTTATTTCTATAGCGCTTTCCACAATGGACATCGCCTCAAAGCAGCTTTACAGAATGTGAGAATTAAAGAACAAAAAAAATTTATGTAAGTGAATTATGTGTAATTATTTCCGATGAGCACACCTGGGGTGACTGTGGCAAGGAAAAAATCCCTTAAATGGTATGAGGAAGAAACCTTGAGAGGAACCAGACCCAAAAGGGGAACTTATACTCTTTTGGGTGATATCAAGAGTGTGATTATAAATAAATTAAAAAAAATACAAAACACAAAATATCATGAGCATCCAAGTGTGATATATATATGAGTAATGTCCTTTCTATAATCAGAGTTTATGACTGGGTATCTGCAAACTTTTCGCAATATAGTGTGTCTCAGCCACACAAGTGAGAGTTAAGGGTCTTAATCAAGGGCCTACCAGTGGCAGCATGGGGCTGCTGGGATTTAAACCTATTCGATTCCGATTAGAAGGCCAACATCTTATCCGCTTAGCTACCACTTACCGCCATGTCCACACCACTTCCCAATACCACATCTATCTATATAAGTTCTTCTAACTAAAAACTCTAAAACCAAGCCAAGCCAGGGGTTAAAAGAACTGAATGTAGAACTTAGAGACAGGATTGAGTCAAGACATAGATTTGGGAAAGGCTACAAAAAAATCTGCTGCATTGAAGGTTTCCAAGAATATACTGGCCTCCATATTTCTTAAATAGAAGAAGTGTTAAAAACTAGGGCTCTTTCTAGAGCTGGCAGTCTGGCCACATTGAGCACTTGGGGGGAACCTCATGATGACTCTGGTTGTGTTCCAAGAGCAAGATTACATGTGTCTGGCATTAAGGAAAGGCTTCTGCTTGGACACTCTGCCATAAAGCCCAGAGTATTGTAGTGATTTTTGACCTTCTCCAAGATTCTCCCATCTTTCAGAGACCAGAACTCAGCATATACACTATATATAATGTATTAGTGGAATAAACACACTGTCTACTTTATGTTCTTCTCAAAGGGTTTCTGCATCTTACATATTTACTTGTACTTCATCCAACTTTATTTGAACAATCACAGTTTTTAATTAACGAGACTCAATAATAAACAAAGTCTGTCTAATGCAATTTAGATAAATGTATTCCATCCTTATCTGCATACAAGGATTGTGCTAAGGGAATTTGCAACATGTAGAGTTTGTGTATTAGGAGCACTGAAGCAAATGACTTGCTATTTTATGTTAAAATTGGTGCATCTAACTAATGTGTTTTCACCTTGTTTTAATTCTTGACCTACTCGCCTTCTAAAGAAGATAAATATTTCCATGTCATAAAAAGTGATGCAGCTCATTCATGTCTGACAGAGAGTGTTAAATGAGTCTGTTTTATGAATCCCACTGAATGAATATTTGCACACATTTACATGAATATTGCATTTACAATATTTACTTTCATCTCTTAACAATGGGATGTTTTATTCACTAAATACAGGAACTGCATTTGGAAAGACAATTCAGCAATGCTTATATGTAAAAGGCTGCACAAAGCCAAGTCTAATTTTGTGGCTCATCGACTACAGGGTGATGTCATGTTGAATGAAAGATGCTGTGTAAATAATGGTTTTTTTTTAAGTGATCAGAATGAGATGCCGCACTAACCTAACTAATCTTCACTAAATTGCCCCTAAGCAACTGAGCAAATAACCAGAAAGTCTGCACATCCTCATTCCATCAATGATTTCCCTCTAGATCTAAAAGTCACATAATTACACAGGACATGACACAGGATTACATGTCAGGACAATGTGTCCATTTTGCATCTAAATGGCACGGTGTGCTGCTCTTTCTGGTCCAGTATCGTCATCATAATTTAGTGGTCGGGGCATCACATGACTAATAATATATGACTGACTAGAATATTAAACACAAAACAAGCTGAATAGAAAAAGGACACACTAATGTAATTCGTTCCTAATTGAACACCTAAATAAACAGCTTTTTAGAAAATGCTTTTCTGAAGGGTCACCTTTTTGTCCTTTCGGCAAGACTAAGAATGCCCCCGCAAGCCAATTTACGGCGAACCCACTTGCTAAATGCCCATTAAATCCACTATTGGACTCTTTCAACATTAAGTGGGAGTCAGCAGTTTTGCAAAACCACCAGACTTCCTTGGCGTTAAACATTCGGCATTAAACATTCAGCACATAACACCGACACCCCATGAGAGACAGCACCCTCTACAACAAGGTGAACAAAGAGGGGTGGAATGTATAATGCAAGTGCATTATAGATTAAAACAGACAGGTGAAGAGGAGGGGAAAAAGTAATCTCGGAAAATGGAAAGCGGATGAGAGTGAAGGACTCAAAACCAAAAAGGAAGAGGAGGAGAGGCAAAGTAACAAGATAAAAAGAAGCATGAGAGAAGAGTAAAGAGAAGCCGAGCAACAGGGCAAGAAAAAAAAAACTAACAAATGGGGAGACTCTAGAGGAAATATCAGGAGCCGCACGGCTCCAGGCAAAGACAAGATTAAAGAAAAGAGGAAGCAGAGAGCAATGAATGTGTTGTGTAGGTGGGGGAGGTGGATGGTCTTTCACCAGGATGCAAGAGAATCACAGCCTATTAAAATGAACAGCTTATTATCTTGTTAGTCGCATCAGGGAGGATGAGGAATGAGAACAGTTGGTCTCCTGATGCTTTCCTCACATAAAAACGTGTCTCTGATATTCTGATAAGGGCAAATATTTGCTAACTGTCACATGTTCATGTCTCTTGTGGTATATTTCAAAAAATGTTATCAGGTCGACTGCTGCCATCTGATTAGTTATTCCACGAACGCGGTAAACACGATGTCCTTGGTGTCTGTGCAATAACAATGAGAGCAATTCTCTGCTTAGAATGCGAATCGTTCTAATTCTGCCTTCAAAAAAGACAACAATGGGAGATTGTGACAAGTTAATGAACTGGGATTTCTTTAAATAGTTTCCCATCTAAACAACAGAGATGTAACGTATTGTATTATATAACACAAGGCTCTTTAGCAGATATGTTTGCGTATTGAACAATACAGCTATATTTCTGATAAAACATTGCTTATTTTGTGTGGTGTAAGAAACATTTTAACTTAAGCCCTACTCCCTTCTTTAAAAAGATAATGTCTTTTTTATCGCAGAAAATAAACCACAGGGGTTTAGAACTATGCTTTTGTTAAGTATGCTGATTTCTATTAGCTAATATGCTAGCATACTAACATGCTAGCATGTCTTCTTGGGAATTGTAGCAGTTGTTACTATCAGCTGTTAATAGAAAGACTTTCCAAACCTGCAGACTTTCTGCTAAATAACACACGATGACGTGTATGGTTAAAAAGGGTTTGAAAAGGGGTTTTTATTTATTTATTTTGGTCTAGTGGTTAGGATGCGGTGCTCTCACCGCTGCGGCCTGGGTTCGATCCCCAGTCAGGGAACCAACCCCAGCCACTCTAAGTGCCGGTCCCAAGCCCAGATAAATGAGGAGAGTTGCGCTAGGAAGGGCATCCAGCGTAAAAATCCGCTGTGGCGACCCCTAATGGGAGAAGCTGAAAGAAAGTTTATTTATTTATTTATTTATTTATTTATTTTATTTTTTCAACACTGTCTTTATCAATTTTAAAACTTTAAAGATGACATCAACAACAAAAAAAGAATATGATAACAATAAAAATCCAAATAAAAACACATTTTGTCAAAAACAATGGCAACAATATCCAAAATTAATATATGTTAAGCCAAGCTACACGGAAAATAGACTCGGATCGGCTACCTTCAGAAAACCTATAATAGGATTCCATATTCTGAAAAACCTTTCAGGTTTTCTTTTACCATTATATGTGAGTTTTTCCAAAGCCAAACAATAAGACAGTTCTTGTAACCATTGTTTAAAATAAGGGTCTTCTGTATTTTTCCAATGACGAGCTAATACAAGTTTCCGGAAACTTTTCCATAGAAACTTACATTTTTTTAACTTTGATTTAATTGTCAGTATAATTTTGTTGCAATGTACCTTACATACAGTACAAGGAAGTTTTAAACAGAAATTTGTGTAATATTTTTGTAATGTACATAAATGCTCATCAAGATGGAAATGTTTTTTACATTATTTTGTGTGCAGGATTTAAGAAATGATATGTTATAGAGGAACACACAGTGCATGTAGGGGGTGTGGCCTCAGTAGCCCTGCAGTAAGTCTACTATGTGCATGTGAGTGAAGAATGTGCAGGGAAGAAATCCATCTAAAAGTGCATTAAATCTGGTTGTTTGATCCAAGATTATCCTGCAATTTTCTTTTAACTACATTTAAGTTCACTTATATAGGCTAACCTGTAAATTCCCAGTTTACTCCCATTCATTTCAATTAATTCCGATATATTCCTATTAATTCCCATGGAAAGGTTCCAATCTTGAAAATTCCTGGAATTTTGCAACCCTAATGGTGTGACACGGATGGTCTGTAACCTAACCCTTCTATGTCAACCAGTAGATCTAGACCAAGCTGTCAGCTAAATAGAAATTTGAGAACTATGTGACTTTGATAGCACACAAATAGCTAAGCGCTTCAAACGACAGTGAAAGGCTTTGCCACATTTGTTGAATTAGCCTTGCTTTATTTTGCTACATTCCAATGCAATCAAATCTTCATGTGCATAGTGAGGATGATGCTGACTTTGTAATGATTGCAATAATAAAAGAAATGTATATTACATCAATATATTTGCACAAATTCTAATAAAATGCATGCTAACCAAGTTACAAATAATTAAGCTCTGAGTGAGGGGCAAGGATTCAAGTTGTATATTAAAATTGTAATGGTTTTTATCCATGTTCAAACTGATAGGATGGAGCTCCTCCTTCAGCTTAAGTGATTAAGACATCATTTAGGGTCAATTTCCTTTTAGATTTGTACCACTCATCCAGCAAAATTGGTTAGATGCAGACAGATTTTTATTTCATTTCAATTCTAATCCAAGTTATGGTGCTACTGAACCCTGGAAAATCTGTCAAGAATATTATGAACTATTGTAGTCTATGAAAGTCCATTGGTCAGGGATTTGTATGTTTAATATCAGCTCAGAAAGCACCAAGGAAAGACAGGTACAGTACAATAAACTTGAACATACAAACTAAAAAAAATAAAAAAAAACAACGCCAGGCTTTGCTTTGTCTGACAAGTGCATTAGTGTGATATAGAAACATATGTTTTGGGTTTTCACATAAAAATCTGCTTTTACACACAGAGAGAAAAAAAAAACAGAAGTGAGAAAAATAAACGGATGGTGTCGCACAGCTTGAATAATACAGTCACGAGATGTTTGTCACATGTTTGGGAACAGCGTGAAATGTGTGCTATCCGAGATATCATAATACACTGTGAGCTATATTAGGACCTGAATTAATTATTTGAATCTACAACTTTAATTACAAGAAAGTTGGGATGCTGTGAAAAAATGTCAACAGAAAAACAGAATGCAATGATTTGCTAATTCATTCAACATATTCAATGTTAAATAAAAATATGTTATAGCAAAATAAAATTAGGACATTACGAATTTGGCTGCAGCAGTTATAAAATAAGTTGGGACAGGGTCATGTTTACCACTGTGTAGCATCACATCTTTCTTTTCATAAACATCTGGGAACTAAGAAGACCAATTGCCAGTGGTGTACAGGAAAGAAGTAAATGTAATTGTTTTCATTTAGGGAGACTTTTACTTAAACTTAACTACATTTCAAAATCAAATATCTGAGAGGAATGTTGTCCCATATGTTTCTGATACAGGATTGTAGCTGCTCAACAGTTCTGGGTGTCCTTTTTTGTATTTTTTCCATATCATCATGCACCAAATGTTTTAAAATGGTGAAAGATCTCGACTACAATCAGGCCAGTTCAGCACCCGGGCTCATGCTATTGTAATTGATGCAGTTATTGCAATAGAGGTGTTTCTGGATCATGTTCACGCATGCCTTCTTCTCTGCATGGCAGAAATTTAACCAGCGTTTGCAGATGACATGTCAAACTGTGTTCACGATGTGTATGACTGTTTTTTTACACAGTGTCCCACCTTTTTTTTGTAATTGGATTGTATATTAGTTTGGGAGCCTATAATAGATCATTCAGATGGAATTAATTTGCATTAAATTATAAGTAGGGATACTGTATATTATTGATTTTAGGTGTGTCCAAGATTGTATGTCAACCACTATCAGAATTATTTTAGAAACTGTTCGATGTACCTCTCAGTGGCTGGGTTTGTCAGTTTAGCCAAGTGTAAAGCCCTACACCAGGTGTTTTCATTTCTCAAGTCTGCACAACATAGAACATCCATTTCGAAAATACAGGCTATTTGCACATGCTGAGTTCTACTTCTGCCGCTTCTACAGGTAAAATAAACGTGTTTTAAGTACAGTATACAGTATCTCATATGCAACAAGTTATGTTGTAATTGATTGATTGACTGATTGTTGATTGATTAATATAACTCTAATGGCTGCATGGGTTTTTATATTTAATGCATCCTTGACATAACCAACAGAACCATTTTATACATAATGTGAAAACACAAAGGCCTCTATTTATTTGCAGGATGTTATATAAAAGTAAAGACACAGAGGGCATTTGTACTATTGCACCACAAAGTAAAATGCAGTTTTCAGGCAGCCCAATGCTGTTAAGATAGTTTGAATGAACACAATCACAGATTTTTCTTCCACAACATGTACGCTATTTGTTCTTATCAGTGTTTGTGGTGCTTTGTAAGTGGTAATTTGCAAGTAATAATGCCATTTCAACATAATTTGTCAGGTGCAGGCAAAGAAATAATGGTTCCTTTTACAAGCTCCTATCCGTATGAAGCTGGATTCAGAGGTCTTACATGCCTGAAGTGAGAAAAAAACGCATGACATGCCGTGCTTTTAAAGAAAACAAATAATACACTTTTGAATGGTAACAATAATGGCATGGGTTATCACAAAACCCCATAATGGATTATTTTTCTTTAGCAACATGCCCAGTCATGTTTTATTCAGTAAAAATTGTTCAAAGTTGGGTGTGACAGTGGCCCTTTCATGCCTTTTTAAAAAACTGTGCATAGATATGCAAATGCCCTTCTCATTAGACTGTTGATTAGGTGAAAGATGTCTTTGCTTTTTAGTCACTTATGCTACACAAATGCTAGAATCTCAAATGCACACATTAGGGTGGTCTAGGCATGTAATCAGTTGAGTGCTGTGTCCACAATCCCCTGTGACATTTTGGCATAACTAAAAGTCTTGCCCAGAATAGCAAGAAGGATCTACAGACGGTTGAAGAAGCTGGAATTGGTGGGAAAAAGCTGTATTTGAGTGGGTTAGCTAACAGTTCAACTGTATCATTAATTTACAGTAAGAAATCCCCTAAAGCAATGTAGGGTTTAAAAAATAGAACAGAAATGCTTATCTGGCACATTTGGATTAGATAATGTCAGGAATGAAACGAGCTAATGAGACACACTATGTGATCCTGTGGTTTATCTATGTGACACCTGCAGAAAGGCAAATGCTTGAGATATGAGCAATTAGGCAAAGACCTTTTAGTATTCTTATATTTTCCAAGTACATACCAGGCTACCATTGGAAATGTATAAAAAAGTCCAAAAATATCACAACCAATTGTTGTAATATATTTTTTTATTATCGTATCAACACAATTTCATTGCAGTCGTTCATTATTTAAAAAAAACTCCTACACATAGATCATACTCCTGGGCATGAACAGGAACACATCATACATCAAATACAGAAGACTGCACATGATGCTTTTATAAATCGCTGTAATTAAAAGTCCACAAGAGTATGCTCTCATTGTATCTAAACGGATTTGTGTGTCACACTGCTGCTGTGCAAAAATAAGTGTTGGCAAATCGTTGGCTTAGAGTTGGAGTTAGTAGGAGAAGTAAGAGGAGTGAGCTCCAGAAATCCTGTGTGGAGATAGGACAAAGTTCCCAAAGATCAACCATCACTGCAGCTCTCCAGCGATCTGGGAATTCAGGCAGAGCGGCCAGACGAAAGCCGCTCCTCATGGAAGGGTTTGTCAACAGGCACCTGAAGAACTCTCAGACTGTGTGGAACTAAGAACTGTTTGGCCTCAATTCTATATGTTACGTCTGGGAGAAATCAGACACCACTCATTACCTGCCCAAAACCATCCCAAAACAAGGCCGTCGGCAGGGGTGAGCAAGGGTGGGCTTAGCCCACACCATTTTGCGTCTTGCCAACCCAATCAAAGTTTTATTTTATATTTTAGCCAATGGGAAAAATAACCCAGAAAATACCTTTTGAAATGGGTGGGCAGCCTACAGCCACACACAAAGTTCCACCCCAGCACACAATAATTTTTCACCACTCGCTTCACACTACTTTCAGTTCGACATGCTTACAAGCTTTATCTCCATTCTGCCTTTTTTAAAAGTTTGTCTACTCTTCTCAGTTTGTGATTGTTGTGCAGCAGCCTACCAATGGTCGTTTAACCGACATTACATTTCATTACACTTCATTCAACTGCCGCTACATCACGTGTGATGTATGTTTTTTTAAAGCCTGTAAGCAGGCCTAGTGCTGCATGGGTCTGTTAGCACATCAGAGGCTACGGCTAATTTAAAATGTACTCTCCACAAACACTGCTCCTCTTCAGTCCTCAACAAGTGTCCCATAGCAGTCCCACACCTGGTTGTTTTAGCCCAGTT
The DNA here is from genome assembly GCF_014805685.1 of Silurus meridionalis. Lineage (NCBI taxonomy): Eukaryota > Metazoa > Chordata > Actinopteri > Siluriformes > Siluridae > Silurus > Silurus meridionalis. The sequence goes on from NC_060907.1 coordinate 13,950,056, forward strand.
CAGGCGATTAGCGATTTAAATAGCAACACACCATCCCAGGCAATATTAGCTAATTACCCAAAACGTGCTTTCGGTAATGTATACCGCTCATTTAATCATTCCTGGTAGCACACATGACCATGGCTGGAGACCTGGGAATTGCTGTCTTCATCATCATGTGCGAGTTCCTTCTTCACACTGTCAAGAATCGTAAACCCTTTTGCACTATGTTGCATAAAAGAAAGAGGAATTTTGAGATCCTAATTATTGGGAGAACTGGATTAGGTGTTGAACTGGCCGATAACTGGCCCTGTTGCAAAAGTAAAGCATGATGGTGGCATCATGCTGTGGGGGTGTTTTCTGCAGCATGGACTTGGCAACTGGTCAGGGTTGAGTAAAGCTGAATGGAGCAAAGTACAGAGATATCATCTATAATAAGCATGTCCCACAGAGCTCAGGATCTCAGTCTGGGTTGAAATTACATGCAAACAACCTTAATCACACAGGCAAAATAACACAGGAGTGGCTTAGGGACATCTCTGTGAGTATTCTAGAGCCCTGATCTGAACCCTATTTAACATCATTTGAGAGACCTGAAAGTGGTCCATTGATGGTCCCCATCCAACCTGACACAGCTTGAAAGGATTTGACATGAAGCATGGCAGAAAATCCCCCAATCCAGGTGTGCAAAGCTTGTTTTGTCATACCCAAAAAGACTCAAGGCTGTTGTTTTGTTGTTGCCAAAGGTGCTTCAACTAAGTACTGAGTAAAGGGTCTGAACACTTATGTGAATATGATATTCTTTTTATATATTTATATACACTCACACTGTGTGAGTGTTAGTTAAGAGAGATGTCTGAGAAAGTAAATAAAAAGCAGTAATTTAGGCAACAATTTGTGAACAATTAGCATGATATCTCACATTAATTGGAACAAAGAGCTCTTCTCTGACTGCTGGAAAAGGTAGCCTTTGGGAATGAGGGGGTGGGAGCATGGGGGAATAATATCAGTCAGACCACTACATCCCCAATGCAATTACTGTTCAGCTTCTTTAAAATGAGGCAGTTGATTTTAGGACAGCATTCTCCCTCTATCTATGTGGATTATATTATTTTCTGTGTATGTAGGAAGGAGCAGGATTAATATAGTGTCAGAAGGCAACAAAAAGGGGAAAAAAAGATCCCACGGTTTCTATGACTCATATTACTTGATGTAAGCAATTTTAAGCATACGGACTCATTTTCCTGTAGCTACATTTACATTTACATTAAATTAGTTTACTGTGATGAGTAATAATCCAAAGTGTTTGGTATAGAAGTGTACTCGAGTGTACTTTTTTTTCCATTAATCCAAACAGACCATCATATTCGGAGAAAATAGGGTGTAATTTAAAGTCATCCAATAAAACATAGGCACTAGGTCTTACAAATTAGGCAGCTGATTTACATTGCATGTATTACAGTGTCTCATTATTTTAGTTATTTTAAGAAATGTAATAAAAATATGGCCCGCTTCATGGAAAATTCTGAACAGAACTCAGTGGCTCAGGTGTTTATTTGGCTCCAGGGCCACTTTACCTTTTTCCTTTTGGACTGATGATTGATGCAATCATATGCTAACATTTCCTGTATGATCCCCATTCTAAATCAGGTCCTACAGCTACTCTCTACTCTCTCCACATATACGTTGCACAAATTAAAATCAGTGACCACAAGTATTAACTATATCGTGTGTAAAGCAGCATTATGTCACTAGCCATGCCTGCATGATTTGTAAAAATTTTGCTCGCATGAAAATGTTTATTTTTATGTTACTTAATACTTATTTAATGTTGCTTATTAATTGCAATGTTTAAACTATTACTTACAGTAGTTGCTTAGTCCTTGTAGCAAGAGCAAGGTTAAGTGTCAAGATTGTCGCCTATAATTGCATACGTAAGAACTTAGCCTAACTAAGATCAGAGATGATCAAGAATGAGACTGACCTTCTTGTTCTTCTTCTACACCTGCCTCTTTCACCCCAACCACCTGCATGTCTTCCCTCACCACATCTATAAATCTCCTCTTTGGTCTTCCTCTTTTCCTCCCACCTGGTGGCTCCATTCTTAGCATTTTCTACCAATATACCCCATGTCCCTCCTCTGCACATGTCCAAACCATCTCAATCTCACCTCCCTCACCTTGTCTCTAAAACATCCTACATGCGCTGTCCCTCTAATAAACTCGTTTCTAATCCTGTCCAACCCTCGTCACTTCCAACTAAAACCTAAACATCTTCAACTTTCCACCTCCTGTCTTTTACTTAATGCCACTGTCTTTAAACCATTCAACATCACAGGTCTCACCACAATCCTATAAACTTTCCCTTTCACTTTTGCAGCTTCCCTTTTATCACAAATCACTCCTGCCACTCTTCTCCACCCACTCCACCCTGCCTGCACTCTTTTTTTCACTTCTCTAACACACTCTTCATTACTTTGCACTGATGACCCCAGATACCCGAACTCCTCCACCTTCTCCACCTTTTCTCCCTGTAATCGCACCACTCCACTGCCCTCCCTCTCATTCACACACATGTACTCTGTCTTACTCCTACTGACTTTCATTCCCCTTCTCTCCAGGCATATCTCCACCTCTCCAGGCTCTTCTCAACTTGCTCCTGCTTTTTAAAATAAGTGTTCACCACTGTCATTTCCATTCTTTTAGCAAAATCTATCACCATCTGCCCTTCCACATTCTTCTCCTTAAGACCATACCTACCCATCACCTCCTCATCACCTCTGTTCCCTTCACCTACATGCATATTAAAGTCTGGAGAATGAGACTGACCACTATCATAATTTAACCTCACAGAAAATCAGGAAAGGATATCTATAAAGCTAAAGGTGCTTTGTCATATGTACATTACAGCACCGTGAAATTCTTTCTTACCATATCCCAGCTGGGGTCAGCCATGATACAGCGCACCTGGAGGGTTAAAGGACTTGCTCAAGGCCCAAGAGTGGCAGCTTGGCAATAGTGGGGCTTGAACCCCCCATCCTTCTAATCAGTAAGACAGAGCCTTAAGAACTAGGAATTCTTCCCTAAACAAACAAACAAACCAATTCTATTTATTGAAACTAATCAGATACTCAAAGTAGAATAGTTTTTCCAGTCAGCAGTGTTCTCACCAGACATTTATAGGAACACCTAAAGCACTGATAAGTCTATATAATTGGCCAATCATAAGGCATTGATTCAATGAAAAATACCTCCCCACACCACCACCGGTGCTCAGTTGTGGGAATGGTACGCCGCCATGGACGGCCCCAAGACAGGTTGTGAAAGGAGGAGGGTGGGCGTTGGGCTAGCAACCTGACCCCGTAAGAAAACTGCTATGGAAAGAAAGTCACTAGGCCCTTGCTGCCCAGTGCGCCTCATGGCACAGGAGGATTGAATACATAATATATAATGTATATTAGGGCAGGGGCGGGCAGTGCACTTGGCACCTGGGCCATCAGTGGGGACTTACCCGACTTAATTCACCTCTTAATACCACCACAATCACTTTGCAATAATAGAAACCATCAATGCTATACAAAAACGCAATATACAATGCTTGGCATTACAGAGAGAGAGAGGCATTTCGCACATGGAAAAATAAAATTTTACTACAGCAAGCTTCACAACTGTGCCACCAACATCATCTGGAGTAGTTCAGAATCAATATTTATCTAATAACATGACAAAAACATAAAAAATGTCAATAAAATACAACCTACTCACTAGAGATGCATAGTCATAATTTGCACCGCTCCTCAGAGGCTGTAAGCCAGTGGTACCACTTGTATTCACTGGTCTGGAAGTGGCTAACAAACCATTTCCCAGGCTGAGACAAGCTAGCTAGCTTTGTGGTTGGCCGACCTCCTTACGATGTCTAGCTTTTCTTGAAAATGGATTTTTAAGAATGTCCGAGACCAAATCAATTTCTCAACCTCTGTCAGATATTGTGGGCATAAAAAAGTCTAACTCAGATGTATTAATGTGTGCAGAGCGCTACAGGCATGTTTTGCTAGTCAAACTTGGCTGTAACAGTTTCCCTCTGACCAACCATTCAGAGGCCGGAAAAATGCTGATGCTATTCCTGTGAGGTGAATTTGAAATCTGATTGGTTAAAGAAACAGACTCATTGCTAATAAAGTCTAAGGTACAACGGCCAGCACTACTGATTCTGAAGGCCCTGTGCAGATTAGATTGACATGGCAGCAAATAGAGGCTGGAATTTGATTGGACAAAAAAATCGAACATTCACATACCTGTACTGGAAGCAGTGCAGCCAAGAGAAACTCTACAAAATAAAGAGAATAAACTGTTGGGAATAAATTAATAAAAAATTTCATGGAACAAATATTCGAATTTAGGTTGTAAATGTAGGTCAGTGCTTCTGATAATGTTTAGGCCAGCAGAGAAAGCCTTGCTGCACCACTGTATTAGGGGTGTAAAGGTACACATATTTGTTCCGAAATGTTTAGGTACAGGGCTTTCGGTTCGATACACACGTGTACCGAATGCAATCCTTTTTATATGCGGAATATAGTTACAATCTGAGTTTCCTCCGGAATGTATTAAGTGACATATTATTATCCTCTTACACTCCTCCATAATGACATCACAAAGCACCTGGATGTTAGACACATGGTACTTTCCCACCTTTTGCTTGAGGATTCCCCACAGGTGCTCAATAGCGTTCAGGTCTGTAGACATACTTGGCCACTCCATCACTTGGGGTCATTATCATTTTGTAAAATTGCTGTTCGGCCCAGTTTCTAAAGGGAGGGTGTCATGTTCTTCAGAATATCACAGTGCATGTTGGAATCCATGTTTTCCTCAATGAAACCAGCAGCTCCCCAGTACTAACAGCACTCATGCAGCCCCAGACCATGATGCTGCCACCACTATGCTTGACTGTAGACAAGACAATTTTCTGGGTACTCCTCACCAGGGCATCCCCACACATGCACATATCTTGCTTTAATTACAAGATACACAAATGTGTATGGTCATGTCAATCAGACAAAAACATAAGATGAATATGACATGTGGTTTTGCATGATTAGGGTTTACTCATTTTTATTGCCAGCTATTTTGACAATAAAGACAGTAAAGGACAGTAAATCTATACTGCTATACAAGCTGCACATTGACTACCGTACTTTAAAATATATCCAAGTTTTATTTCTATATTTGTGTCCCTTGAGAAGATTATACCAATAATACGGAAACAATTATCTAAATTGTAAAAAATTCACCAGTTTTACAGGCAGAATTGCCTTGATTATGAAAGAGGTCAGAAGAAAACAGCAAGATTGGAATATGCAAAAGGGGTAACCTATGTAAATGTAACCTATGTAAACATGTTTTTACAAACACAATAAGTAGAAAAGTATTTCAGTACATGTCAGAGGACTCAGTCATGAACAGGAATCTGAGGTTACAGCTTGCCCAGACTCATACAAACTGGGCAGTTTAGGATTAGAAACACATCCTTCTTCCAGACTAAACAGACTATTGTGCATAAAGAGCCTATTAGCAGAGATAAGCAGTTTCTATAACACTCAAACCAGCCAACAATCATGCCATGGTCAGTGTTAATGAGATAACAGCTTTTTCACAGTCTGATGTTTGTTGTGAACATGACTGGTTGATTAAATAATTGCATGAATAAGCAAGTATATATATTCTATATATAATCTTTGAACTAATAATTTTATGAATTGTTTAATTGTATTCATTCACTTGACAAGAAAGTTCACTGATCCTCCTTAACATGAAAATACAGCTAATAAAGACTCTGATGAACATCTGCACAGACACAAATATAGATCACAGTGGTAGTTTCTCAAGGCAGGAGAACTCAAGTTAAAAAAAACAGCTCTGTCAACTGTGTGGGTTGGAAATTGGCAGTTAAATCATTTTCTCACCATAAACAAAACCTTGTGCCCTTTTCACAAACGGTTCATGCTTAAATTATTGCTTGTTAATGGATTTTTTCACAACAAAAGTGAGTTTATGGGTGAGAGAACATGACAGCCTGCAAGTAATGGGAAGGCGTAAGGAGGAAAAACACTAAAGGTGCGCAGTCTTTCTCAATAGCACGGATCAGACGAGAGATGAGTAATTAGCAGGTTTTCGATTTAGCTTTAGTCACTCAGCACTTTGTCTTGGTAGTTGTTCAAACCTGGAATATTTAGTGTCTTAGAAGCCTGAATTACTCTACAGAGAACATGGACTTATGTTTTGAGTTTATAATGATGTCACCTATTTTTTCATTATACTCTCCTAAAGCCAATATTGCCAAATTAACCACTTCATCACAAAAGTATCATAAGATTGGAGCAGATAAAAAAAAACACTTTTTATAATATTCATGAGTTTTGACTTTTAAACATATATACAGATTTCACAGGTTTCCAAGAGCCCTAGAATTGGGTAACACTGCAAAATTACCATGCTATAAAAGAAAATCTGACAACACAAATCAACTCCATTATATATCCCAATGCAAAAAAACTAATTCTCAATGAAATTTGTACCTCTATGAAATCTGATAAATAATCTTTAATCCTAATTCTGTTCTTTACTGAAAAACATGAAAATGCATAAATTGGATCAACGTCTGGCCCAACAAACCGTTCTTAAAAAAATGTTTCTAAGAAAAAAAAAGTTTCTGACTCTTTTTCTCCTTTATTTTCATTCATATCTATAAATCCTTTAATTACAATATCATTCCACGCTTGCACTGCAGTGTGCTCACGGCATGAAAGGAACACAGTAAGTTTGATCCTGTTCTCTCATTCTCATTGTCTCATCCTTAATCGAGCTATTGTCCACCTATTAGAAGGCTTCACTGTTATCCGCCCGGCTTGATCCCTGTGCTAGTTAGTTACACACAGAGGAGGAAGCCCTGGAGGGATATCGGATAGGAGCGTGCACTAATGTGAAGCAACTTCTTACCGAATTGCAATGACCTCTTGAAGAGAATACAAGAAAATCAATTATTTATTCTTTCACTCCGGAAAAGGCTTTCCGTCGCATACAATGCTGAGGAGTTTGTTTAAGCCTGTGCTAATTTAAGTATGAACATGCATTAAACCAGTAGATTATATATGAGGGTTAACCATGACTGGTTGGGTGTGTCAAGGACAGCATGTCTGCCTAGGTTAACCCTTGAGGAACTTTTTGTTGCGTTTTACTGTGAGCCTCAATCCACTGGCAATAATTCTTTAAGAAAAACTTCTGGTGTGTCTCCATTTATGAAACGTGAGCACAAATATGACCTTTTACATAGCCATTAACTCTTGGCTGTTGCATGTAAACATCCACTTACATGATCTCAGACAAAAAAAAATGCTCCTTTGATCTCATAAAGACCATGTCTGTTTCAGTGATAAAGAAGAAAAAGACAGCTGTAGGCTATGGTCTCCTTACTGCTTTTAGTTAAAAGACCTGGCCTATTTACTAATGTTGTCCACTGTAACCACACGTCGCAACACGCATAATGATTAACGTGAACCTCAGCTGCACAAGACTTTGTGTCCTGGAATCCACTCGTTTTTTTCCCCCTCCCTATTCTTTGAGTCAGCATTCCAGGATTGTCCAAGATCCAAGATGTCACCTCTTTTATCCATAGCCCCTTAACCAGATTCTAAGCAAAACTATTGTTAGGAAAAACTGGTCGGAGATCAATAGAAAGGAACTGCTCTGACATCTAGAGCTTTGAGGAAGCCTTCGGGGGATTTAACAGTGTCACCATGTCAAGTGAAGGCAGATTAAATCTACAATGGCCCATTAGTAAGCTCAAAAGAAGGTAGGCTGTTGAAGGCTGGACCTCACACTGAGGTACCTCTTTATTACCACTTAGAGGGGTGACAGCTGACACCAGTTTTTAAAGGGAAGGGTCAATTAGAAGGTCAATCCTGGTAAAGATGGTTCTAAGATAAAAGGCCTCGGAAAGCTGGACATACCGCAGTCAATAAGTCAATAAGTTTGTTTTATAACAGTGTATTAACAAACATAGCAATAATATAGCAATAATGTTCATGATTGAAACTGAAATGTTTGTGCTTGTCTGGTTTTATGGGGGGAAAATTGGTTTGAAAGCTCAAACGTATCCCAGTAAATAATAAATTACATTTCAATCAAGTGTGATACTCTGTGGCAGTGTTGTGCTGTAAGTAATGAATAAAACACCATAGTGTATGCTTTTCTAGGAAAATATAGACTGGGTGGTGTGATGCAGACACGAAGTAAATAATCAGAGTGAATTTCATTTAGCTTAATGCCAAACATTCATCTTTATTAAAAATGTATTTTAACTGTTAATTAGCAATCTGTTCAAAAATAAGAGACAGCATCTTCTGAAAAGATGCTTGTACAATTTAGCCTAGAAAACCAGATGGCTTAGGGGAGGCGTTAGAAGTGTTGAAACTGGAGAGAGCAACATAGGGAGAGAGCTGGTGCCAAACAGTGGGTTAGTTCATCCCGTGCACCCGTAATCAAATTGCTGTCTGTCTGGGATTCATAACGCACTGAGCCTCTACCCTTGGCATGACCTCTACGCGGAGGCGGTGTTTGTCTTGTGACGCTAGGACAGCCCTGGTTAATAGAAAAGATACATGAAAAAAAAACTCTAGTTTCCAGGGTTTCTGGTTTTGCAAATGTCTGCATCAGAGTGTGTTATTACAGTCTGTCTGCCCCTTTCTTCTTATCCCTAGGAGAAAAAGCAGCACTTCTGCTTTTAGGATAGTATTTTTACAGGTAATCTTAAACACAGGGGTTTGAGTGTTGTATTTAAAGTAACGCCGTTGCACTGAACATACATTATATGGCCAAACATTTGTTGACACATGACCATCTCACCTCTATGTAAGCCTTCACCAAGCTGACACAAATTTGGTAGCACGCATTTATCTAAAAGTTTTTTTTTATTTTTAGAAATTTCACTTCTCTGGAACAAAATGGCCAAACATGCTCTAGCTTTACAATGCCCTGGTGTGAAAGTGGCCCACATAGAGCCCTGACCTCAACTCAACTGAACACCTCAGGGATAAACTGGAATGCAGACTGCAACACAGCCTCCTCTCCTGATTTTAGGTCCAGCTTTATTAATGCTCTGGTGGCTGGATGAGAAAATCCCCACAGCCACGGCCCAATACCTAGTGGAAGGTCTTCCCAGCCTTTGCCAGAAGAGTGGAGGTTATATAACAGCAAAGCAATGTGGTGTGAATCATATGGTTGTAAATATTGGCCATATTTTAAATTAAAAGCACATGCTTAACTGGTAGACCTTGGCCCCTAAGTACAGTGAACTATAATAAAATGAATAAAACTAATACGAATACTGATAAAAATTATAATACTAACCTATAGCATATTGACCTATACTGCACCAATTTTGTAAAAACAAGTAGCAAAACAATAATCAGGATGTTAATTTTAGGTCTGTCACCAAAGTTAAGAAAATCGTTTTAAATAAATTTACACTGTTTCACTTTCCAGATTGTGCACATTTAATTCAGAACACACAAAGGCTTTTATTAAGGTCGTTTATTACTTTTGCAATGACTAGTAATAAGGTGGAGCACACTAACTACAGCCAGAACTACACTAACAAAAGCCAAAAGAACAGAATGTAGAAATAGAGCCCAGACTTTGGCCTGCTTCTCAGTAAAGTGATTTGTACGAGCAATTTTGATAGAGAAATACAGGAGAAAGCAAATTCCAAAGCAGCCCCTGTGGGTCACTTAATTACATCTGCTTTCATTGTGGACAACTGCTGAGACTCCCACATGCAGTGGCGCTGAAGCAGTTTGAAGAAATGAGGAAAAGATGCCATATTTCTGGAATGTCTTAGAAGGGGCATGAGAAATCAGGAACAGGTGGAGGTGATCTTTTGAGGTCTCACATGCTTAAATTGATGAAACATTCCTGTTTTATTGGACAGTATCATTTTGGAAACAATTTGGTACTATGGAGTATATATGGAGTTTCTATCTATCTATCTATCTGTCTGTCTGTCTGTCTGTCTGTCTGTCTGTCCGTCCGTCCGTCGTCCGTCCGTCCGTCCGTCCGTCCGTCCGTCCGTCCATCCATCCATCCGGGTTAATCTCCATAACTAAGAACGATGCGATTTGAATCTCGATGCATAGCCAATTATACAAAATGTTAAAGATACATATGAAGTAGCTACTGATGCGATTGTTGAGAGAGAGAGAGAGAGAGAGAGAGAGAGAGAGAGAGAGAGCTATATATTTAGCTCACTTGTTTTGTTTTTTTCTAAATTACGTAAAATATCTGAAGTCTACGATGGCAATTGCAATATGTGGCACAGCTCAAGGATCAGAATAAAAGCAACTTTCAGCTTTGTACTGTATTTTTTATTGGCCTGATTTCGCTGTTAAAAACAAAAACCATGTAGCGTTAAATAATTCCTTGGCTGAGAGTGGAGACTGGCACACTCAGAAAGCACGATCTGACAGACTCACCCACTTTAAAGCAGCCTCTTTAGTGCCATTGTGACTAAAGGCATCTGACAACAAAGTTCTGGCCTTGTCAGAAACGTTTAACTAAAAATCCACTGCCTTGTCACTTGCCTTAAAGCCGTCGATAGCAATGGATGATGGAATTCACAGGATAATGCAATGGCGGTTTTACTAAAAGAAACATTTGAATGCTTAAAGGAAAGAAAAAATATCTTTATTACCTCAAACACGCACTGAACAGTGTTTCTGTTTCCCTTAATCGAACTATAGTCTTTCATTAGAGGATCTTTATTGTAAATCTGACACGTGTTACATGAGAGATTATTTGAATCGTTTCAGTGTGGCCTGTAATAATCCTAAATAAATGCAGCTGTAATCGCAGTCTAAAGCCAGATTCAGCAATAGAGTGTGTAGATATGAGTGTGATGTGTGAGCATGCTACTGTCTGGATTGTGCTTTTTCTAGAGATCAGCTAAACTCAGTGAGACAAATCTAAACCCTATAAGTCTCAAATGTCTTTAGAATCAATGGAATTGGAGTGCAAAGAAACTGATATATCTTTTCAGGGCTCTGATAATAAACACTTTAAATTATTATTGTATCTTTTTATATTTTACGTATCTTACCTTCTTAGTGTAATAAGGATAAATGAGGAATCTATTCATTCATTTTTATGTTTGCTCCATGTTTGTCATTCTTCGTTTGTTTGGTTGGTTTTAATGCAACATTTGTTGCATTAACCAGCACATTTTCTTCAAGTCTAGTGTCATGTCAAGTGGCTTTTTTGTCATTTCTACTATACACAGTGGTACAGAGTACACAGTAAAAACGAGGCAACGTTCCTCCAGAACCCTGGTGCTACACTGAACAACAACAACAACAACAACATAGAGCTACAACACAACACAAGCTACGTAAAGTGCATTGAGTGCAACCTAGTGCAAACAAAAACATTGCAGACAGACAGAACACATAACCCAAGAAAGACCCGACAGTAAACCTACTGTATACTCTGATTATACAATACTGTGCAGAGAAAACTGTAAAAACTGAAAGTGGGAGAATATATAAACAAACACAATGCAGTGCAAAAAAAACAGCAGTAGCAGCAGTCAAGAGGTGCAAAAAACTGCATGTAAACAGTATAATACAGTCGAGAGGTGCAAAAAAATGCATGTAAACAGTATAATGCAGTCGAGAGGTGTAAAAAAACTGCATGTAAACAGTATAATACATTCCAGAGGTGTAAAAAATCTGCATGTAAACAGTATAATACATTCCAGAGGTGTAAAAAATCTGCATGTAAACAACTGCATGTAAACAGTATAATACATTCCAGAGGTGTAAAAAAACTGCATGTAAACAACTGCATGTAAACAGTATAATACATTCCAGAGGTGTAAAAAAACTGCATGTAAACAGTATAATACATTCCAGAGGTGCAAAAAACAGCATGTAAACAGTATAATACATTCCAGAGGTGCAAAAAACAGCATGTAAACAGTATAATGCAGTCGAGAGGTGTAAAAAACAGCATGTAAACAGTATAATACAGTCGAGAGGTGTAAAGAACTGCATGTAAACAACTGCATGTAAACAGTATAATACATTCCAGAGGTGTAAAAAAACTGCATGTAAACAGTATAATACATTCCAGAGGTGCAAAAAACAGCATGTAAACAGTATAATACATTCAGAGGTGCAAAAACAGCATGTAAACAGTATAATGCAGTCGAGAGGTGTAAAAAAAACTGCATGTAAACAGTATAATACAGTCGAGAGGTGTAAAGAACTGCATGTAAACAGTATAATACATTCCAGAGGTGTAAAAAACTGCATGTAAACAGTATAATACATTCCAGAGGTGCAAAAAACAGCATGTAAACATTATAATGCAGTCGAGAGGTGTAAAAAACAGCATGTAAACAGTATAATGCAGTCGAGAGGTGTAAAAAACTGCATGTAAACAGTATAATACATTCCAGAGGTGTAAAAAACTGCATGTAAACAGTATAATACATTCCAGAGGTGTAAAAAACTGCATGTAAACAACTGCATGTAAACAGTATAATACATTCCAGAGGTGCAAAAACAGCATGTAAACAGTATAATGCAGTCGAGAGGTGTAAAAACAGCATGTAAACAGTATAATACATTCCAGAGGTGCAAAAACAGCATGTAAACAGTATAATGCAGTCAGAGGTGTAAAAAACTGCATGTAAACAGTATAATACAGTCAAGAGGTGTAAAAAACTGCATGTAAACAGTATAATGCAGTCGAGAGGTGCAAAAAAAACAGCAGGTAGTGTAATGTGGTCAAGTAGAAATAATAATATTTAAATGATGGTGGAATAAATTGTTACAGTTCATACAGATGTTTTCTGCACTTCTATTATACTGAATGTAAAAGTCAGCAGTCACAATAGTTTTTTATTTTTATTTTTTTATTTTTTATTTTGTAACAATACGTTGGTTCGGGTTTAATGATAAGTCTCCTAACCTCTGCAGAACATGTACACATTAAATCTTGTGTCTCCTCCTCATCCTCCTCCCCACAGCACCCTCTGGTCGTGGTCAGCCATGTGGGATGGAGCTTAGCTAAAAAAAAAAAAAGTTTTGCAAAACTTCTTGCGAAGGAGGACTTCAGCACAACCCATGTCTTTGGAAAGGAGAACATACATCAGCAGCTTGTACTCTGAAGAACAAGGAGAGGAAGAGGAGAAAAAAACATTGCATGATTTCCAAATTTTCATCGAATTCATTAGAAACTCAAGGGAAAGGAAAAACTAGGGATTGCTTTTTAATATATATATATTTATAGATATTTTTTCTTCTTTTGGACATTTTGGAAGTAGTCACTTCAGGAACATTAGGAGGAGCAACAAGTGTTTGATGGAAACATTTTTTACCCTGGAGGACCTCAGTTTTCCTCACGCCACATGACTCTGATATGATAGTATTCGGATAATATATACATTAAATAAAAACACTTTTTCATTCCTGATTTAACAAATTAATTAAAAAATGCCTGCAATGGAGTTTAGAGTGGCGTTTTGTGCGCTCGCGCTGCTGGTGTTAACCTGCGCCGAAGTCGGAAGCGCAGAAGGGAACCCTCACGCCCGGCGCGCGCTAAACGTCACGGCCGCGCGGCAGCCCCGCGCGCCGCCGCCCATGTGCACGGGCCCCACGGAGGTACGCGACGCGTTCAAGTACGTCAACGCGGCCGTGTCGTGTCTCGTGTTCGCCGCGGGACTCGTGGGCAACTCGGCGCTGCTGCGCATCATCCACGCGAACGAGCGCATGCGCAGCGGGCCCAACCTGTTAATCGCGAGCCTGGCGCTCGGCGACCTCGTGCACGTCGTGATCGGGATCCCGGTGAACGTGTACAAGGTGGGTGCGTTCACGTGCTCTGTGCACTCATTACTCAATAATCACTCAGCTTCTTTTACAGAAAGTAAGGAAACGTTTATTTTATTTATTGTTTGTTTATATTACTTAAAATTTAAACTAACTATATATTTTATTCTTCAGGAGTTGTGTTACTCGTTAACGTGTTACAGATGGTTATGGTTATGAAAATACAGAAAAAAAAGTACAGATCACGAAAAAAACAATATTCGTAATATCAAAATTACGCGAACATTAAGTCGTGATCACGAGAATACAACCTTTGTTATGTCGAGATCACCAGAAAATTAAGCTGTGATCTCTTTAATGATTTGTATCAATTATTATAAAAAATTAATCAGTTAATTAGTAAACAAATTAATTAATGCATTAGGATTACCATTGGCGATAATTACTGAATCGAAAAACATCATATTAACTTATACAGGTTAAAAAAGTAAAATAATGCAATAAGATTTAAAAACAAATATATAATTCTGGCTATTTTCAATGTTTTATAAAAACATATAAAAAACAAACAAACAATAAAATTATATATATATATATATATATATATATATATATATATATATATATATATATATGTGTGTGTGTGTGTGTGTGTGTGTGTGTGTGTGTGTGTGTGTGTGTACTGTATATAAATATTCAATATATTTGTTTAAAAAATATTTTTGTATATACATATATATATATATATATATATATATATATATATATATATATATATATAATTTTATTGTTTGTTTATATTATTAAAGTTGCTTTCTTATGCTTTTTGAATGCAACATAAAACATATTTATGTTTGTTGTACGTATATATTCATAATTAGATTTTCTTGCATTGTACATTTATATCATGAACATGATGTCAGACTTACTTTGTGAATTTGAGGTGATTAGTTGCAGTGACGTCATGTTTAAATTGCATTAGCATACATTACTCTTTGTTATGTAACTCTGTTAAGTGTTATGTATATAGAAAAAGAACATATTTTATAAAAGCTTCCACAGAGCATTGGTTAAACAAAGTGATTTTTTTAAATGATCACAAAATATACAATTGATAACGAACCATGTATCTCATGGACTAATGGCATGATATCTTGATGCCCAAAATGAGCCTAGATGTCGAAGAAATCAAGGGTCCCAGGCTTCTACTTTGACCTATCAAAGATCTTTAGTGAAACTAAACAGTCCTGGGACTGTTCATTGAATGTTTGTGATACCTCAGGTGTCACATCAGTGCAATCCCCTACAAACTGAGACTAAAGATGGTTTTGTGTGTATTGTGATATGTTTATAGGGTAATGCTGAGGTGAAATGCACGGGTAGGTTATTGATCTATATGCTATGGATGTACTAAATGTCTTTTTAAATATAAATTTTTTTGATGATAAATTTGTCTAAATGCCAGTTTGATTGCTCATTTATGCTGCATCAATTGATATTGCAGATCTTTAGCTTGGTATCATGGTGTTCTTGTATTCTTTTGGATTTAGGAATATTTTTGTATTGTAGACAAAGTTCAATTCAATTGTATTTGTAGAGTAATTTTAACAATCGTCCCAAAGCAGCATTACTGAACTAAATAGATTACAAATATAAATTTTAATATATATCAGTATAATCAGTCCCTATATATGTTACATGTTATTCCTTATAAGACTTTCCATAATGAGTGAGCCAGTGGTGATAGTGGCAAGGAAGCGGTTTGAGGAAGAAGCCATGAGAAGAACCAGATTCAGCTCATCCTCTACTGGGTGACACAATGTCCATTCATTATCGTTCCACCATCGTTGAGGTTATCAACTGTCCACTGATGGGACACTTAAATGCAACAGCTGTTAATGGCAATTGTAGTCTTAAGCCATTTAAGCAGACTGTTTATATTAATTACAGTCCAAATCCATTTTCATGGATTTTGAGTTTAACTTTGCTCAGTAATTTCATAAATGTTTCGCAGCGTAAGGCAGGTTTATGGTCAGTCCCTATAATTTCCAATTTCTCCAAAATGTCTGCAATATAATATGGAAGATATTGTACAATTGTGCTACTCTTATTCTATGTTCCCATGCTGATTATAATCAGATATCCATATATATATATATATTTATGTAAGATTTTGCTATTCCAAAAATTGAAAAAATTTAGAATTTTTTTTATGAGTTCACTTGATATTTTAGTAAGTTTTTTTGTGCACATTTATAAATTAACTGTATTTCCTTCTAGCTTTTAGCTGAAGACTGGCCTTTTGGTGTTGGAATCTGCAAACTGGTTCCTTTTGTGCAAAAGGCATCAGTTGGCATCACAGTCTTGAGTTTGTGTGCATTAAGCATAGACAGGTACGTCTTAATTCACATTATTTACAAATGCATGTAGAGCATATATCTGTAATTTAAAGTGACATCGCAACAGTGTACACTAATTCTGATGTACCAAAATAATTTAGTCGAGAAATTCAGTGATAATTGGGCAAAGGCCTTTCAGTTACTTTGGCTGACTGCTATAAGACATGATCTGGTCTCTTCAAGTGTGTACTCAGTACCAAGCGATGAACAATGTCAGTTTTGAATGCTGAAGTATGAAGTATATGCTATATATAGTATAATGCCCCTCGTAGGTGTCTCATAGGTGCTTTTTGGTTTTTACCAGCTTGTAAATGATTTTAAATGAGATTGTTCACATTTGTAAACATTTGAGAATTTAAACCACAGTGAATTTGATTTCCTGAAGAATGCTGAAATGTGTACACTGTGTACCTTAATAAAGAGTTATTCTTTTGTGTTGGGCTCCATAATATGCTCCAAATACATATTTCTACTTTATACACAACACTTTCTAAAGGTAGATATGCTACAAAACAGTCTCCAGCATTCAACATTATTAACATGCAGTCCATGCAATGAAGTGCTTGTAGATAAGTATCTATCACATTGAAAGTCAAGTAAGAAATATGAGCACAGCCTTGACGATATTATTGTGGAGAGTGGTGATGAATGAGGAGATTGTATTTATTCATTTATCTATTGTAAATCATCATCAAACTGTCTGACTTTTTTTTTTTTTTCAAGATACCGCGCAGTAGCATCCTGGAGCAACCTTAAAGGAATCGGTGTGCCAAAGTGTACGACCATCGAGATCATACTGATATGGTTGCTCTCGATCATTCTGGCAGTGCCCGAGGTCATCGCCTTTGACATGATCACTATGGATTATAAGGGAGATCATTTGAGGATCTGCCTGCTGCATCCCATGCAGAAGAACCAGTTTATGAAGGTCAGTGTGTGTGTGTGATTATTAAATGTACAAAGCAAGTTGCATTTTGTAAAATGGTTTGAGTTCAGAATTCATGAGCTTTTAAAGTAAGATTTATGTATCTTGATTTTAGTCTGTACGGGAATATATACACATTTTCACACAAGCACACAGTGGATGGGAATTATGTCATACACTGACTGCACTGAATGTATAATGGAGTCGCTGTGTGAGGTCAGATTTAAATGGACAGCCATTACATTATTACACACTTCACCTTGTAAAGTGTGTTCAAGTGAAAATGACTCATTTTGATGCGCAATTTTGCAAATGGTTTAAATAAATTATGATGTGCATGGGCCAAGTTTTCTAATGGACAATCATCCATATTATTTTCCTGAGATTCCTGAAATGTTTAGTAACCAGGTCAATCCATTTTATCTATATTATAAAATATTGATATTCTTGAAAATCATTTCAAATCGAGACACAGTGGAATATGTATGTTGCCAGGAAATGTTTTTGGCAAATGAGTGCATTGAAACGACATAAGTTTTCATTTAACTTCAGTCAAGAATTCATCTGATGCTTATTATTGATATGGTGTGTTCATCTGTTCCCAGTTTTATAAGTCAGCAAAAGATTGGTGGCTCTTCAGCTTTTACTTCTGCATGCCGCTGGCCTGCACTGCCATCTTCTACTCCCTCATGACCTGTGAAATGCTGCGAAAGAAGAACAGTGCGCAGATTGCTCTGAACGACCACCTGAAACATGTTGGTATACTCTATGAGTGGTTACGAACTCT
The DNA here is from genome assembly GCF_014805685.1 of Silurus meridionalis. NCBI lineage: Eukaryota > Metazoa > Chordata > Actinopteri > Siluriformes > Siluridae > Silurus > Silurus meridionalis. Next base: position 13,968,022 of record NC_060907.1, read on the forward strand.
AAATCCAGTGCTCTAAAACCCCTAATCCCCAATCAGTAAATGGCAGTTTGGGCCTTTAAAGTACATTTTCATCTTTTCATGGCAGCTAAATGAAGTTCCTGTGTGGACAAAGCATTGTTGAGACCACTGCTGATTGGAGCTCTGTAAAAATAATAATCATTAAAAAAATAATCGCTATAGTAACAATAAATAACGTTTTAATTATGTATCAGTTATGAATTAGTGATACCACCGATATAAATATACTATAAAAATATTATAGAAATACTGCACATCTCCAATGTCTTTAGCATTTTCGTTATTTATCACAGTATAACACTAAGTATGTTCAAAAATAAGGAAAATCAGTTTCTCCCGTTAGAAAGCATTAGCGTCTGTGAGCCGTTTCGACGGCTGTGGTGCAAATGAAAGTGACAACTGGTGCACAGGAGAGGCGGCAGCAAGACAAGCGCTAAAAAAGAAAATGGTTTTGCAAGTGGTGGCAACAGACAATTGCTCTCTACTTATGCATCCTGACTGACTTGTATCTAGTTATGTGCTTTGTTAGGGTCCTTGACACTCATGTAGACAGTGCCTGTAGATAATTTATGGAGATGGGCCATTTAACGATGAGAGCTAGATTGGGCCAAAGAAGGGCAACAACCCAGCAACAGGATTTGTATCTGCTCTTTTTGTGAGGAGGAACAGGAGAAGCACTGCCATAGACCTATAGAATGATCTTCAGTAGACTACTGGTGTGCATGTTTCTGTCTTTATAAGGGGTGTGTAAGATACAGCATGCTTTAGGGGGTTATGTGCTCACAGCCCAGCATTGGCAGGTTTGGCTATAACACCCTGATTCTTTATGGATAAGATGAAAGCAAGTTCACACTAAGCAAACAGATATGATGGTTTATCGTTGGGTCAATCATGGTTTGGGGAGGAGTAGCCTTGGAGGGTTGCACAGACCTCCATGTGTTAGCCAGCAGTACCCCTACCAAAGTCCATTTTTTAGACCTTACACTGGTGCACTGGGCACTGGGGTCCTCCAGGTGCAAGTTGAATCTGCTTGAAATTAAATTTTTTTTTTTTTTTTTTAGTGAGATTTTGAATATAGCCGTCAGTGGATTGATGATATTGGTGTCCATTGGCCATTGTCCCATCCGTTTTATTCTCAAAGAATTACACAATGTATATACAGTACTGTGAAATAGTGACGAGTCGTTTATGAACGATTCGTTCATTTCGAATAAGACTTTAATGTGACTCGGACAAAAGTGCACTCTCAATGAGTGATTTGTTCATTTTCTACTGGACACGCATGAGCAAAGCATCTCTTTCCTGTAGGTTATGTACAGGAAACAGAATTGAGATCTCATGGGTCCTCTGGTCTGAGGCGTTCGTTCTTTTGTCACGTGACTCAGGGTTTTTTTGGTCCGAATCTTGAAATTAATGATACAATAATTATAGGAGTCACATGACAAAAGAGCCAATGACACGGACCAGAATATAGGATAGGTGAGCTATTTATCCTGTTTATTATAATTTGTCTTTAGCTGCATTGCAATTTTTTTCATTATTGAAACTATATTAAAAGTTTGTGTATGTTGGCATTTTGAAGGATCTCCTTATTGCAAGTGTAACATTTTATCAAATGACTAACTAAATGACTCAAAAAAAGATTTGTTTTGTTGATTTTGATGAATGAGATTCAATCCGATCTTCCATCACTACTGTGAAAAAGACGTCTTTTAAGTATAAAGACAAAATAAAAATCATCTGGTCCATAAAAGGTCTTAGAATTTGGAAAATACAATCTCAGATGAACAACACATGACAATTACAGCGTGCCATTATTGATTTTACAAAAAAATTAGGGCTGTCAATCGATTCAAATATTGAATCGCGATTAATCGCACGATTGTCATGAGTTAACTTGTGATTAATCACAATTTAATCACACATTTTTTATTGTTCTAAATATACCTCGAACTTTCTGTGTGTCTTTATCAGTCTCTTAAAGCACTGTAGTCGAAGTTTGGCTCATTCTTTTTTTACACTGCTGCTTTGGTGCATTTATTTTTGCCAGCATTTGTTTATGCACAGCTCTGGTAAGGTCCTGCCACAGCATTTCAGCCAGGTTGAGGTCTGGTCTTTGACTGGGCCATTGTAAAACCTTGATTCTTCCTTTGCAGCCAGATTGTTATAGATTATCTTCAGCCAAGCTGTAGCTGTCAGGCTCTAGAATACTTTTGGTCTACAGAAGAGTTCATGGTCAATTCAATGACTGCAAAATGCACAGGTTTTTGGTTGCAAATTAAGCCCAAATCATCACCCATTCACCACTGTGAAGATGAGGTGTTTGTGCTGATAGGCTGATTTTGGTACGTTTATGTACGTTATGGCAAAACACTTTGGTATCATCTGTCCAAAAGATTTTTTCAATCAATCTAATTGTTTTTTGATGCGACTTTGCAAACCTAAGCTGTGCTGTAATTTTTTTTTAATAGAAAAAAGAGGTAACCCTTCCAAGCAAACTATACTTGTTCAGGATTTTTCTAATTATTTTGTCATTAACTTCAACCTTTAACATGCTAACTGTCTGACTTTGAGTTAAACTTCTTCTTCTGGGCAGATTGGCAACCGTTTTGGATGCTTTCCATCTGTAAATAATGGTCCTCACTATAGTATGATGGATGTTAAATATAAAACGGCCTTATAAACCCTCCCAGATTGTTTGGCAGCAACAATTTATTTTGAAAGACTGCTCATTGCTGAAGTCTTTACATCTGAATGCTCCAGAACACAAACTGCTAGAACTTAGAGAAGGTGCTAACACTTGCCGATGATCAATCAATCAATTGCATTCAATTAACTGCACCTGGCTGCTGCTTAACCTCTTAAATCCTATGGAAGCACTAAGGGTGTACTTCATTTTTCACACATGACTTTTTCATTTTGGCTTTAATTTAATAAAAATAAATCATAACATGGTGTAATGTGTAAAGTAAAGATAATACAATTCTTTATTTTGTTCATCGGGATCTAATGTGTGATTTAAATGTTTCCTTAATTTTGTTGAGCAGGTTTTTTTTTTGTCTTGTTGTATATTTACTGTATTAATAAAAATAATAGCATAACATAAAATTATCTAGTTTCAAAACCGAAAGTTCAAAAGTGCCAGTGTATCATGACGGCTAAATAATAGATCTTTATATTACACGAATGCTCCCTGAAAGGATTCTACCAGCGAACACTGTTACACTCACGAAGTCATTTTCCTGTGTCCTCGCCCCCTCTGATCTTCCCGCCTGAGCTCATCACGCTCTTTATGTGGCTGATTTTCTTGTGTTTGTGAAGTCTTTTGGCACATACCACACTTTGATAAATTGCTAGTTAATGGAAAAAATGGAGTGAGATCACTCCAAATGATCATTCGTTCTCCATCTCTGTGTACGAGAGAAGCGCCGGTTCATTAACTCGTCTCATGTGTCTGTGTGTTTCTCTGCATGCTCCTGTGGGAGAGCGATGAGGAGGCAAACAGCAGGAGAAGCAGTTATTATGTTACCCATTTCAAAGTTTAAAAAATAATCAGCTCCCCCCCCATCACCCATATCTAGTATCATGCTTGCTAATACTGCAAAATATTCTTTACATATACAACATCGATATCTGAATGTGTTTTTCCTTTTTCAATGTAGAGACGTGAAGTGGCCAAGACCGTCTTCTGTTTGGTGTTGGTCTTTGCTTTGTGTTGGTTGCCTCTGCATCTGAGCCGTATTCTCAAACTCACCCTTTATAATGAGGACGATCCAAACCGATGTGAGCTTCTGAGGTAACGCACAAACATACACATATTAGCATCGCTAAATGGCACTTTTCTGACGCATATCAGCTCACCAGATATATTTTAAATCAGATTTAAGTTTTCAGAAGAATATGGGTAGAGAAAAAAGTTTGTGGACACCTACCGTAATTTCCGGACTATTAAGCGCACCCAAATATAAGCCGCACCCACTGAATTTTACAAAGATTTTTATTTTGAACATAAATACGACACACCTGTCTATAAGCCGAAACTAATGAACTTTACACAGGCTTTAATGAAAGACAGTGACTGTTACACGGTTTGTATCTAAACAGTAGCCTACCAAGAAAGTCATTGTTCACTGTCTTCCTCCTTCCTTTCACAACAATTTATCTCGAGAGTTTATCTTTTGGCATCGTCGTGCGTTTAAAAATCACCATCGGTGAAGTTTTTTTCCCGATGCTGTGCAGCTCAGAACACAGGTGAAGTGTGTTTTCACGCCCGGTTGTTTTCAGCGTGACGAATGATTCGCATTTCTTGTAGACAGTCCGAGTGAGCGGCAGGTCAAACGTCAGAGGAACCTCATCCATATTTATGATGTGGTGCGGTCCGATTCAGTGGGAGCGCATCTGATTTAATATAAAGAGTTTCATTGGTTCACTTTAACCCGTTCGGCAATTTCATTGGTCTGATGTTACGGGGCTCAGTTTTTTGGCTTAAAGCTTGTGAACCCGAGAAAAACCCAGGAAAAATCCATAAATTAGCCACTTCATTGTTTAAGCCACAAGGTTCAAAGAGTGGAAAAAAAGTAGCAGCTTATAGTCCGGAAAATACGGTAAACAAACGTTTATTATGTGTTTTTTAAGCATCCTATTCCACATTTAGTCCCCATCTGCTACTATAATAACCTTTACTTTTTAAGATATTTGACAAGATTTGGGATTGTGGTTGTGAGGATTTGTGCTCCTTTATCCCCCAAGGTGTTAGTAAAGCCAGTTACATGATTTAAGTTGAGGCCTGGTGCACAGTCAGTGTTTTTTTTATTAAGGATGAGGTCCAAGCTCTGTAGCAGGCCACTCGAGATCTTTCTCCCCAACCCATGCACACTATATCTTCACGGAGCTCGATTACGACCAGTTTGGATTTCTGAGTTTAAGAAAAGGGAACGTTTAACAAGTGTGTGCCTCCAATTCTGAGGTAACAACTGGGGAAAAAACATATATGGCTTGAAATGTCGGGTGGCCCAATACTTTTGTTCATATAGTGTATGTTCCTGCCTATCAGACTTTAGGAGCTCCAGACACATATTAATGAAAAGCATAGAACACACATACCTGTGTCCAGTTGCCGATTTTTTTTATTATTTTTAAATTAAAACCTTTTTACTGACTAATATATTTGTATATGTTTGTATTCTTTTAATGTGTTTGATGTGTAACTTCTGCTCCAGTTTTTTCCTGGTCCTCGATTATATCGGGATCAACATGGCTTCGGTGAACTCTTGCATCAACCCAATAGCATTATATATGGTCAGCAAACGTTTTAAGAGCTGCTTCAGGGTAAGAAAACTCTTTCTGGCCTTTTTACAGTCTTTATTTACACCTATAGTGACACTTCAGAATATATAAAATCCAACGACTGGCCTGGTTTAAGGAAATAGGACAAACTATTAACATAGTATATCTTAGTATGTAGGGACACTGTGTGGCCAAATGTCTGTGAACACCTGACCATCACTATCATACGTGATTTATGAATATCCCACTCAAGATTGATTGCCTCTTCATTCTTTTGGGAAGGTTTCCACCAGGATTTTGAGCATAACAGTATAAGTAATGTTAGTTTTTCAGTTCATCCCGAAGGTGTTCAGTAGGTTTGAGGTTAAACTCAGTGCAGGTGATTTTTACACCAACTTTACTGAACCATGTCTTCAGGGCGCTCACTTTGTCCACGTTATCATGCTGGAGCATATTTGGGGCTCTTAGTTTCAGTGAAATTAATTTACAAAGCTACAAAATACAAACATTTGGCCATGTAGTGTTGCTTAATCAGGCAGTCAACAAATAAGTGGTTAAATAAAATTTAAGACTTTAAATGATAAATGGCCTTAGATAAATATTACACTATATTTTTGTTGTTTTCATTAGACTTTCAAGATTTTTTATTTGTTACAAACATGGTTATATACAGAATACAACTCGCAGTGAAATGTAAACCCGATCGGCTGCTCAGAAAATTGTGCATTAGATAAAAAGGTCTACAAATATAAAATCCCCAAAAATTTTAAAAAAGAAAAGAAAAGAAAAGAAATTGTGAGGAAATATATTCGCTATTGATAAAGTCGTAGTTAAAAATACATAAAAATAAATATATTTAGAGTTGCAAAAGGAAAGTACATATTGTATGGAATGTAATGAAGTATGACAATAACAAAACCAAAAACAGTATATAGAAAATGTATTTATATATACAGTAATCCCCCCACATTACCGTGTCTCGAATCTCGTGCCCCAGTGTATCGCGTAATTGCATTTGTCACATAACTAATCTGTTTCGCTGATTTTTCCCGTTGTCTCGCGTATAGCACGATAGACCAAACAACTTATAGGGAATTGTTTTTATGAAGTTATGTTGAAATAATGAAATGTATTATTACAAATATAATTATTCATTATTAAATGAAGTAAATTGTTAATACAGTACAGTACAGAAAGTAAAGAATGCGGTGACGTGTATCTTTAACGCAGCCTCATTTTTGACGGCATTGGACACTTCAAACAATAAACAAGCAGAGACACTGTATACTGTACAGTACATGTACTCGCTATAAATGTGATACAGTGTACTGTATTTCTACAAATTTACACAATTCATCTTGCTATATTCTTGCAAATGTTTTCTGTGTGTTTAAACACATATATATATATATATATATATATATATATATATATATATATATATATATATATATATATATATATATATATACAGTACAGACCAAAAGTTGAAAATTGTAGATTCACACTGAAGGCATCAAAACTATGAATTAACACACGTGGAATTATATATGGAATTATATACATAACAAGTGTGAAACAACTGAAAAATGTCATATTCTAGGTTCTTCAAAGTAGCCACCTTTTGCTTTGATTACTGCTTTGCACACTTTTGGCATTCTCTTGATGAGCTTCAAGAGGTAGTCACCTGAAATGGTCTTCCAACAGTCTTGAAGGAGTTCCCCGAGAGATGCTTAGCACTTGTTGGCCCTTTTACCTTCACTCTGCGGTCCAGCTCACCCCTAAACCATCTCGATTGGGTTCAGGTCCGGTGACTGTGGAGGCCAGGTCATCTGGCGCAGCACCCCATCACTCTCCTTCTTGGTCAAATAGCCCTTGATGCCTTCAGTGTGACTCTACAATTTTCATAGTCATGAAAATGAAGAAAACTCTTTAAATGAGATACCCTTTGATTTTTTCCCTAGTCTTGCCTGTGTTGTTGGTGTCTACCTCCCGAAGTGCTATCAGTAGATGAACAGCAGTCTTGCGTAAAGCTGAAACCGGCAGAGCATGGGTTGGAACACAGCAGCAGCCGAGTCACAAACAAGTACACCTCGGTTTAAGTGCTAACCTGAGGGCAATTCAGTATGTTTTAAAGTGTAGTACTGTTTGCAATACACACTTGTTCACTTCCAATCATCACTTAGAAGTGTGCATCATCTACCCCATTGGCACATGTGACAAGGCCATCTCCAAGGAGTAGGAATTCAATTATACCTACATTGTCACATATATAAAAATAATAAAATAATAAAATCAAACTCGCATGAAGCTAAATCAAATGAGAGTCACCTGGTGGGTGAAATCACCAAAATCTCCAGCATCTCCAGACTGGTAAAGTAATGTCATGATGTTTTAGATGGACATGAGGACACTCAATGTGCTAAATGGTGCAGGTATGTCTAACAAATTGTATAAAAAAGCATCTTGAAACACATGTTTGGGAGTATTTGTATAGTAAACACTATGTAACTGAGATCAGTGTAAACCATGTTGATGTTGCTTTGAAAGATGTCTTGAAAATCCAAAGGTATTGAATTCACTCGTTCTTCAAAATGATGTTTTGGTATTGTCTTCTGAATTGGTCCCACACTTGATTCATGCGATGTCATCATATCATGATTAAGAAAATTGATACAGATGTAGTTATAGATAATGAAGGATCCGCTTGGTACGAAGCGAAGTTACTGTCACCTCACCATCCTGAAGTGTTTTGTTTCACTTATACTACAGCAATTTCCCCAAAATTACCATTTGTATTCATTAACCTAAAAACACTATACATTCTATTCATTCACATTTGCCGTTAACGGTGTGATATGTCAGTAGACCAAGTTTATTTTTTTTCTTTCACTTTATTAAGACCAAAAAAAAGCAGCTTGTCGTTTTATAAAGAAACCACAAAAGCCTCCAGTGTACAATCTTTCCAGCGTCGTAAACACTTAAACACAGAGCTTTACCTCTGAGTGTTACAAAGTGCTGAGAGTGGAAATTCCTTTCAAGAATGCTAATAAGACATTTCCATATAAAAAGTGACCCTATCAGCAATTATGCCTTTGAAACTGAGTGTCCAGTATCCAGCATTCCTGTGTAAGTCTTTAGAGTAAGTTTATTAGTATAACTCTATAAATACGATCAAAATGATACTTGTATATATTTATTATAGATATCTATAGATTGAAATGTTTTGACCAATCAGATTCAAGAATTCAACACCACTTTAGTATATAAGGCATAAGAAAATGTTCCCACAGTAGGTTTAATACAGTATATCATCTCTCTTGTGCATTGCATACTCAAAGTTGCAGGAATGATTTTTAATGCCGTTAAGAGCAAACATACTTGCATGTGTCTTCTATTAGCTTGGTATAATTTTTACTAATATACTATGTGGTTCACGATTTGTACAAAATTATTACAAACTCTGTTGTATTATTATTTAATCAAACTCCGTTGCTATTTTACTATCACATATTTAAATCAGTTACTGTGATTTGTTTTCTTCTTACGTATATATGTATTTTGACTTTCCATTAAATATCTTGGTTAAATGATTTGTATTTGATATAATGTTGTGATATTAGTTGCTACACAAGTTTGTATATTGAAACTGTGTCATTTTTTGTATGTATGTATCCAGTGCATTCAGAAAGTATTTGGACCCTTCTTTTTTTTCCCCTAACAGTTTGTTATTTTGCAGTTTTATACTAAAATGCTTAACTTTTTTCACATCAGTGGACACTCCATACCTTATACGGACAAAGCAAAAGATTGACTTGTGGTATAATTAATTATACCCCTTTGCTATGACATTTCAAATTGAATTCAGGTGCATCAAATTTCTCTGGATAATCTATCGGATTTTTCTATTCTCTGGAGTTCACTTGTAGCAAATACATATATATCTTCTTCTTTTGGCTGCTCCCATTATGGGTCGCCACAGCGGATCATCCGTCTCCATACCCCCCTGTCCTCTACATCTGCCTCTTTCACACCAACTACCTGCATGTCTTCCCTCACCACATCCATGAACCTCCTCCTTGGCCTTCCTCTTTTCCTCCTTCCTGGTGGCTCCATCCTCAGCATTCTCCTACCAATATAACTCATGTCCCTCCTCTGCACATGTCCAAACCATCTCAATCTCACCTCCCTCACCTTGTCACCAAAACATCCTACATGCGCTGTCCCTCTAATAAACTCATTTCTAAAGCAAATACATATTACATAAATAAATTATACATTATACGAGGTGGTATCAAAAGACTAGTTTTGTAACATGGCCGACAGATGCGAGCACGAGGCTGCGCACACAAACACAGGAAGTCCATGTGCCAAAAGACATTGTACTATGTACAGTACATAGGAAGCTATGCAACTGGTGCGATTCTGACCGTGCATCCTGTGACCGAGCTCTCTTACTTGTTCTTTTTTGCTGGAAACAACATGATCCCACTTCTGCACCCAGCCTACTCTCTAGCTTTGGCTCCAGCAGATTCGGCCTGTTCCCAAAGATGAACAGACAGCTAAAAGTTTGCCGTTTTGACACCATTGCGGAGATCCAGCGCGAATCGCAAAAGGTGCTTAAGAAGCTTTGAAAAAAAAGACTCCCACGACACATTCCAGAAGTGGCAGGAACGCTGGGAGTGCTATATTGCTGTGCAAGGGGACAGTGTGTAAAAACTTGCAGAAGTTCAACCATTATTGCAACATTCTACTGATCTAGGCTTTATGGCAGAGTGGCTAGATGGAAGCCTCTCCTTAGTGCAAGACACAAAAGCCAGCATGTAATTTGCAAAGATTGTAATATTTTAATATGTCTTGCAATGCGACTAGGTCCTATCAAGTATCCATGAAATAAAAGCAGACAATTGCAAGAGCAGTATAATATGTCTGCTTTGAAACAAGGCTACTTTAATTGGGTTAGCATGGGGACAAGATATGACCGACATGAATTCTATCTGCTCATATAATCCCAACTTCTTAGTCATATCAATAATTATCGTGTATTAACTTTAATCTTTAACCTGTAGCTTGCACGGTGTTCGATGACAGAACTGGGTCGGAGACAAACACATCAGCAGGTGGCAAAGCTCAATTCATCTCAGTTGATGAAAACCAAGCCTGAACCCATGCAGCTTGATTTACATGTTTACTTCTGGACCAAAATAAACTTATTTTTGTCATTTAGTTTTCCAACTTTGCAAACCTACTTCATAAAGAATGGCATAGTGACTGCTTTTGTCAGGCTTTCAAACTAAACTTTGAAATGGTTTCAACCTCCTGCCTTTGTTTATTTGAATAGAGAGAATTTGAAGTGAAGTGAATAATCTGATGTACAATTGGGCTGTGACTAGAATACTCACAGACGCAGCTAATTTTGGATAGAACAAAATCGGTTGTACCAAAATCAATTGTCTATGCAGAGGTCATACGGTTCATGCACAAGCTTTCCCAGCATGTCAGAGAGATGGAATACACTGCCACCTCTCAGACTCCCTCATTTTACTCTCTGGTCACACACAGTACATTAAAGCTGTGAAATCTCTCTTGGGTACTTTTGTCCTCCCTCAGGGGCTGTGAAATTGGCAACAGTGGTGCCACTGATCAGCAGCACTCTCCCTTCACGGTCCTTGTCAATTCAGAATGGCCAAAGTCCCTTCGGTGACCAAGTAGATTACTTTCCAGGGGCATTTCACCATGGAAATAGCACGGGACACAAAGAAAAGTTCACACAGTAGAAACAGTTTAGTACACTTGCAGTGGCATCCAAAAATAGTTAACTGTTAAATTAATAGAACCTTAAAAAATGTCAAGTAATAAAAACACAAGCAGATTTTTTGCCAATGTCAGCAATTTTTCTGTATTGACATTTTTATAGTAAGTTAAAATTAGGTGGTAGCTATAAAAGTGCAAAAACAGATAACATATACAGTACATATAAGAAGCCAGTGTGTGTGTGTGTGTGTGTGTGTGTGTGTGTGTGTGTGTGTGTGTGTGTGTGTGTATATATATATATATATATATATATATATATATATATATATATATATATATATACAGTGGAACCTCAGGTTACGAGTTTAATTGGTTCCATCACTTTACTCTTAACCTGAAAAGCTCGTATCCCGATACAAATTTTCCCATAAGAATGAATAGAAACTTCGGTAATTCGTTCTGGACACCCAAAAAGTGTTTCTTAAAAAAAAAATAACGCCAATATTCACTAATATTATTTACTTTTAACATGTTATATTGAAATCGTATCATATAAAAACATATAAACATATAAAAAATAAATCTTTAAATGGTACCTTACCTTTAAGAAGTCTCGCTGCGTGCATGATGGAGACGACGTCCGTAGAAGCGGGAGGAGGGAGAGTTATTGTTTGGAAGGAGAATTTCCATCAGGCTACTTTGTTGGCGGCATGGTGATAGGAATACGACAGTATTTAAAGTTCAGTAATTCCACACTGTTAGAGCGACGAGTGGATGTGTATGTGCTGCACGAGCGCAGCGAGAGCACGTGGCGATACGTAAAAAAACTAACCTGCCTGCGATTTTTCCGTGCGCAACGCTCGTATCCTAAAAAATTTCTCGTAACTAGAGGCAACATTTTTTATGAACTGTGATTCGTAACCTGAATTATACGTATGCCGGGCGTCAGAACCCGAGGTTCCACTGTATATATATATATATATATATATATATATATATATATATATATATATATATATATACACACACACACACACTATATTGGCAATATTGCTATATGTGGTTCTTTTCCAAACTGTTACCACAAAGCTGAAGGCACTCAATTGTACAGGATGGCTGTAGATGCGCTATAATAAAATTTAGCATTCACTCAAACTTGGAAACACGAACTTGTTCCAACATGGCAATGCCCCTGTGCACAAAGCGAACTCCATGCAGATCTGGTTTACATGCTTTGGAGAGAAAGATCTTGAGTGGCCTGCTATAGAGCTCTGATCTCATCCCTACTGAACACCTTTTGGATGAAATGGATCGTTGACTGCACCTCAGGCCTCCTCACTTCACCAACGTCAGTACCTGTCTTCACTAACACCCTTGTGGCTGAAAGAGCACAAATCTCCACAAACACGCTCCAAAATCTTCCCAAAGTGTGGAGGTTATAACCTCAAATGTAGAAATTTAATGTTCAAAAAGCGCATACAAATCTTATGGATTGATGTCCACAAACATTTATCTATATAGTGTAATTAATATTAATATAAACAAATACAAATATTTTTATTTATACATTTTTGGTACAGGGCTTTTGGTTTTGCTTTTGTTTTTTTACATGTAAAAAGATTGCCACTTGTAGCAAAATTCCCACTACAACTCAACAACTACACAGGTAAATGCATTTTTTTTTTCAAATAAGAAAGTTACTTTTTTTGGTTTACAGTGTATAATGTGTCTACAATACGTGAAACTTGCAGCACTCTCAAGCAAGTCTCAGGTTTTGAATAGAGTCTGATAACAAGTACAACTTTTTACATTGTTCCCAGTCAAGTGTCAGTTGTAATTTAATTAACATTCACTAATGTATAGCTTGCTTGTTCAGTCATTTTAGAGAAAAGTCTCAAATCTGTACAGATACAAACAGAAGAAGGCATTGAGATATAGCCCTAGTATACATGTTGTTACTGTGTATAGTGCGAGTCCATTCTGATTCAATTCCTACGTTTTTCCTTTTCCTTTTCTTTTTTTTTTCTGTTATTCAATGAGCCAAAGAATTCTAATATTGTGCAGAAGGTAATCTTCAAAGGAGGTTCTTGGAAGAGGGTCCAGTGTTACATTCTCCACTTTATCGTCTCGTTGGAGAACATGTGAAAACTGTTGCGTTGAATGTTCAGAAGTGTAGCCAGCGTTCCTTGCAGGTGTTCTCAATTTGACAAAATTTTTTTACTGAGAAACAATCAACGAAGTTGCCAAGTACTTTACATTTACAGTAAGTAACTGTAATACATTTGACACAAAAGTGCTGAAATATCTTATCTAGAGATACACTATAATGACAAAAGTTTGTGGACACCTGACCATACGATTCGTATATGCGCTTTGAACATCGTCTACCACAGTTTGTTCCCATTTGGCGTAATAATAAAAAGCTTTTGGAGTGTGCTTGTGGAGATTTGTGCTCATGCAGCTACGAGGGTGTTAGTAAAGGCAGGTACTGATGTAGGTAAGGAGGCCTGTGGTGCAGGGAGGGTTCCAATTCATCCCAAAGGTTGAGGTGGGGTTGAGGTCGGAACTCTATAGCGGGACACTCAATATCTTCCACTCCATGTCAAGTCAAGTCAAGTCAAGTTTCTATTTCTAGAGCGCTTTTCACAACAGACATTGTCTCAAAGCAGCGTTACAGAAATCAACAGTCAAGGTGAATGGTGTGTGTTTATCCCTGAGCAGCCGTGGCGACTGTGGCAAGGAAAAACTCCCTTAGATGTAATGAGGAAGAAACCTTGAGAGGAACCAGACTCAAAAGGGGAACCCATCCTCATTTGGGTGACATCAAGAGTTTAATCATAAATCTTCCAACAATACAGAACACTGGAGAGTGAGAACTAATATGAGTACTGGAGTATAAGATTATAAGTAATGTTCTTTCTACAGTCTTCTACAGTCTTTATGGTTATAAAACTAGGGGCTACTGAGCTCAACATTTGTGATCATCACAGATCCAGCACCAGTTTCTCCATGCCAGAGCCTTTAAACCATATCTTCGTGGAGCTCGCCTTTTGTTGGGTCTCCTACATCAAGTGAAGGGAAAATGTAATGTTACCGCATGCATTCTATACAATTGTAAGGCTCCAACTTTGTGGTAATGGTTTGGAAAAGAAGCACATATGGCTGGAAAAGTCAGATGTCCCAATAATATTTGTCCATATAGTGTATTTTCCAGTGCAAAGAGTTAGGGTAGAGAATCTGAAACTTTCAGGTGTCCCAATAGCCCAATCGTGCAATTCATGTTATTGTTACAGTATATTTCCCTATATTTCGAGCAACATACATTTAATTCAACAAGGCAATAATTCTACAATATATCTATATTTACATAAACACTGTATACAATATCTCCTTCATTGCACTCTCCATGACCATTGTACTCATTGTATATAATCACCCTTTACATGTACTGTTTATTTATATTCTTATTATTCACATCATATATTCATTTATTTTTATCTATTATATATCAACCTGTATATATGTACATTTTTGACACTGCTACCGATGCATTTCTGGTTAGATGCTAACAGTATTTCGTTGCCTTGTACCGTAAAAATGTGCAATAACAATAAAGTTGAATCATCATCAATCATGAAAATAATTCAAGTACATTTGGATGGTGCAGCATACAACTAAGTAGGAGGCAGAATGTTCTCAACAGTGGCAATCTGGTGGTGATGGGATTTCAATTCATATTCATTTGTGCAGTGCTGTACATTGTCATGTGTGGGGGCTGATTTTAGCGTCAGCAAGTGATTTCAGGTGATGAGAACTCTAACTAGAAGTTGGGTATCAGGATGAATCAGGCAGGTCTTGAAAGCACAAAGGGACAGGGGTCACTGGGAAATCAGGATGTTTAGCTTGACAGGGAGAGAGAGAGAAAGAGGGAGGGCGGTCTTAAGAGTAAGCAAATATAGCTACGCTCTTGGCATGTAATGGTTAAGGAAATGTGCATTGTGTGGAGAGCGCAAGCAGACACACTGGCAAGACTAACTATAACAGCATAACAAAAAGGAAATGCAGAAGGTAAAAGACATGAGGGCGCCCTGAGAAATAAAGCCACTATATTGTCAACAAAAATCAATGACAGTGTCGGCGCCAGAGAATACAGAATGAGGGGGCCTCATGTTTAACTATCTCGTTCACATACTATTACTATTAGGATAATTATTATAATTCAATAAACATTACATAATAAATGTATCACTCACTGTAAACCATAATTGATCATAACTCTAAAAACACACGCAAATTAACCACCAGCATATAACCAAATGTAGCTACTAAAGCAAAAGAGCATCTTACCTTTAGAAGAGCTGCAGACGACGAGAGGAGGAGGAATTGAAAGATTGAATTTTTTTAAGATTTTTTAATTAAAACAGTGTTTTGGTAAATGTTTTAGATGAACTTTATGTTCTATGTTAGCACTGCATTATGGGTTAGTACATTTTTTTTATTTACTCATACTCTATTTTTTACCCAGTATTCATGGTATAATAAAATCAATTTGTTAATTTTTTTTTAATTATTAACCTCCTACGACCTGGGTGTCCACATACGTGGACATTGTGCACAATGGTGTCTTTATTGTTTTCTGTAGATACAGACCGAGTGTCCACATAAGTGACATCATTTTTTTCCAAGAAGAGCTCAAAGAAAATATATGGCTATTATAATTATTGGTTCTTCCTAACCCCAAATAACTGGAAGAAATCTAAAATACAAGCCAAACCAAAGCTCAGGTCTTAGGAGGTTAATTCGTTATTATTTTGAGAAGTAAGGGTCCACGCCCCCCCAGGGCCCGCTCGTAGCGCCGACACTGCTCAGTGAACATGTGAACCACATGTATTCTGACTACTGTGCACTCATTCGGGATTTACTAGCATACTAAATTAAACTCAAGGTCAAAAAAACGAGGAGAGCCAGACATCGGTGAGCCAGATGCACAGATGCACTAAAATTGCAGCCTAAACAATCCCAGAGCAGGAATTCAAGAGTAATATGTAAGATTATTTCAAAGGAAGAGGACATGTTTGGATCTTAAAATAAGCAATCAAGATCATTGGTGGACAATAAGGAAGTAAATGTAATTCGTTACTGTAGTTGAGCAGCTTGTTTTGCGTATGTGTACTTTACTCAAGTATTTCAATTTGGGGAGACTTTAACTTTAAATGTAAAAATCTAATCTTTACTCAACTACATTTTGAGAAATCAGTAAAAATTCCTTGTTATTCATGAGTGTTTGAGTGCTTTGTCCCCCGCTGGTCAAGATGATGTCAGTGAAATCTGGTGTAGATTTGACTATATTTGGAGGAACACTGATGGCAGTGACATGTAAACAGCAAAAATTTGTACAGTAGCATAACCACTGGTCATGAAGACGCCAGCCAAGTTTTGTATCAGTACACAAAATCTTTGCTGAGACACGTCCTTAAAAACTGTTTGGCGGCTTCGATGTCAGATTTGTTAACTCACTACGCGCAAACCATCTGGACTATGCAAAATTTGTGAGGCTTACTGTGAAGATGACGGAAAGTTTGTGGTAAGTGAAAAAGAAAAAAGTAAACAGTGTGGGAATTGATAATACAGTGGAAAATCGAATCAGAAATTGATGTTATAGGGTGCGTTCAAAAGAGTTAAGAAGTAAATACTATAAACGTTCTTCCAAATGACGACCAAAATTTGACCTGATGGTGCGGTTAAAGCATTGAAAGCACTTGGTATATATTTGGTCATAATGTTGCTCATACCCTTCCAAATCACTGTGGCAAATCTCACAAGTTTTTACCAGATGGTTCTATGGGCTGCTATAGACAACCTGGTCAGAAGACGAGGAAAAAGCACACGAATAATATGAAATTTTAGAACAATTGTTGGATTTTTGTGTTTGTTTGAATTTTAAAAAAGATCAGCACAGGATCAGCCATGTTGCAGTGCCCCTAGAGCACAGACGGTTAAGGGCCTTGCTCAAGGGCCCCAAGTGTTTCCTAAATGGATCTGTATTTTAATATCAAGCGCAATAATAAATGTCAGATGCATTGTTCAGGACTGTTCTATGACCAGCAGTAGATGAATTAGCTTGTTTCTTGGGTAGATGCTTGGCTTTTACAACACAATACTTCAACAATCAGCAACGATTGTGCAACGAGGCAGCACTGCCAAGCTTTCATTGCTGACCCTGCACTCTGACCCTAGCTTCCTAACAAACTGAGATATGCAAAGGAAGAATTTCACTATGCTATAATGTAAACGTGACGAGTAAAAGCCTCATAACAATAGGTGCAGCTGATTGCATTGCCATGACATGTTTTGGAATTCAAAATCATTTAAATACTGCAACTGATAAGTTGTCAATGAAGAAAACAAGGTTAATGTAATGTCTTTCAAAAAAGCTTTAAAAACCGAAAATATCTGAAAAGAAAAAAATGCAGTAATTATCTTGGGGTAATACACATGGCCCCCAACAAGTAATATGGTTTATCTTAACAAACTGAATTCTGTACACATTCTAACTCTGCTAAAAAAAAGTTCAGCAAGCGGTTCAGCTTGCACTAATATTTGCAGAGGGGAGGGATAATAGGTTAGTCGTTCAAACATTTGGGAGAAAAAATGTTAAAATAATGAAAAGCTCAGTGGTGGGAAAGAGAACACGAGCCAAAGAAAGGTTTGAGGGACCTGAGGAATTTTGTGTGCACTCCCTATCTCTGTTTGCCAAATGGAAGTGTAGAAAGACCTGAAATAGCATTCTTTCTCATTTTTTTTTCAAATACATAAACATATATAGATAAGCCTTGTTGTTGGTTATTCAAATGCAGCTTTGGAAAAAATAAGCAAGTGTAGTTTTGGCAGAACAGATCAGACTGTTGTTCTCATTTTGAACACAGAGTTGTACCGCGCCTTGCATTTCCATTTAAATTCATTGTAGTCGTGTTTACGAAGTCATACAGACCACAAAGGCTCAGGGCAAAAAGAGAGAGCGTTAAGATCCGTTCCATTTGATTAAAAAATATATATTTAAATGTGATAAAGCAGTAGCTCTCGGAGGACTGAAGCAGTAAGAACCTTTGCAATACCTGGACTTAATCAGATAAAAAAATATGCTTCTTCTAAACATTTTTGCCATCTTTTTGCAAACGTAATATTGTGTAGATCTCAGAAATCGATACGGAAGTTTGAACACGGCATTTTATTCCAAATCTGTACATGGCAATTATTATTATACTATTATACTGGTAATATGAAGTTTGATTATCATATGTCTGATTTGTCAGATTAAAACCACTAAAATCCATTCCAACAGCTTTCATATAAACACAAATATTTTCTAATGAAAAAATATATATACAAAAGAAAAAAAAATTGAAACCATTATGAGCCAGTATCAATGGACTCTGGTGGGAAAACTACAGATGATCAAGAGGCTCTGTTCTTCACATTTTTTCCCTTTCTGGCAGGGAAAAAAATGACTCAAATCAATTGCAGATGGATGGAAAGGGATCAAATCAAAACAGGCCCCTGGAATAAAAAAATTAATAAAAAATAAATAAATAAATAATAAAAAAAAAAATATATATATATATATATATATATATATATATATATATATATATATAATTTTATTATTTTTTTCTATTATTATTCATTTATAATTTTTTTACTCATATATTGGCTTGATTTACAGTCATGGCACTATACGTTTAAAACATAAGTTCTTTCCCCAGTCACTCAGATCTACAGCAAATATAAACTCATTTCTTAAAAAAGCCTTTAAAGTATAAATTTATGATGCACAAAGCCTACGATAAAAAAAAAAAACATTTGTTTTTTAATGTCTCTTGGCTTCTGGTCAGCTAGTTCAGAATAGACAGGAGGCGATACTGGCGCAGATGTGAGATCAGTTTGAGTTCAAGACACAGGCTGAGAAGGAAAGAGTTTTTCAGGTTCTTTCCACCCACGCCATTGTTATAGGTGCAGAAATCGGGTCACCCAACACACGTTTCTTCAGAAAAAGAGAGTTGGCAACAAGTGGAAGAGGTTTCAGGGAAAAGTTGATGAGGTGTAAAGTCAAGGCTGGTATAACAAGGAGCATTTTCATCACCTTTGCTCGTGTGAGCCCACATGTGCTGCCAGGGTTTTTGTTGTTGCTGTTGTACTTTATATGTCTGTTGTTTGTTTACTTTTAGCTATTAACTTAGGAAATAAATAGACAAATTTTGATCAAATTCTGATGCTAGATTCTAGACAATGAATTGACTTAAAATCTTTGCTAATTAAGATCAATCCAGATCTGCTTTTTGCAATTATTTACCTATAAAAATTTACGTTACTAATAATTTTTTTTTACTTAGATCTTCTATGAATAATGTGTTTGTGGAGCATAGAAATTTGATACAAAATGTCATTTAAAAAGTCTTCAACACCTTTTAACTTTATGATGTCTCATTTTTGGGAACCTCCAGGGTCCAAGGCTATGAACAAATCTCATAGTGACCCCTACTGGGCAATCAACAGGTTTCTTTTTTGGCCAATCATACTGCACCATTTTTGTTGCCTCGCTAGTGTTCTTCACCCCAGAACAGTTTAGCTCCAGTTATTACATATAAGCTCCAGGTATTACACGTCTAACAAGCTGAACCTGTTCAAAGGCCTAGACTGTAATCCTTGAGATCTGTTGTCATTTAATTTGGAAAAAAAGTTTGTTTTCATTTGTTTCATGAGTATAGTATGCGCTTTTTGAGAATCGCATTCGACATTTTGGTCATGATTTACTTTAATAATAACCTCCACTGCTCTGGGAAGATGTTCCACAAGATTTTGGAGTGTGCTTGTGGAGATTTATGCTTATCCAGACACAAAGGTGTTAGCAAAAGTGTATCAGGTATTGATGTAGGTGTATGTGAGGAGGCCTGGGGTACAGCCAGTGTTTACATTCATCCCAAACATGTTTAATAGGATTGAGGTCAGAGCTCTATAGCAAGGAATCTTCCATTCCAAACCATGCAAATCATATCTTCATGGAGTTTGGGGACACTGTCATGCTGGAACAGGTTTTGGTCTCCTAGTTCAAGAGAATAGAAAATTTCATGCTACTGCATCCAAAGACATACAAATGTGTTCCTTCAACTTTAAGATAACAGTTTGGGAAAGAACCAAATATAAGCTGGGAAAGTCCAGTACTTTTGTCCATATTGTGTGTATGTGTATTTTTCGGCTTCTCCCATTAGGGGTCGCCACAGCGGATCATCCGCATGTTTGATTTGGCACGTTTTTACGCTGGATGCCCTTCCTAACGCAACCCTCCCCAATTATCCGGGCTTGGGACCGGCACTAAGGCTTGTGCCACCCTAATGGTTAGGGTTGGGTCCCTGACCGGGGATCGAACCCGGGCCGCAGCATTCTAACCACTAGACCACCAGGGAACCTCATATTGTCCATATTGTGTATATATATAAATTCTGCATGTTAATGTAATATTGAAGATTATGATTATTGGATTGCAGGATTTCTCCCAGAATGTGAGACACAGGAGCTAAGGTTAGGAATGAGCTAAACTGGTTGGCCAGACTGCAAACTTCCACATGTATCAATTTTATAGTACTTTTACTTATGCAGTGAGTTCATCACTCTTTTTTACAACTCTTTTATTGTTGAAAACAGTCTCCACTCACTGTGAGTTGCTGTCTATGTGAACACAAATCAGTGTCAAAATCATATAGAAATATGTCTGTGCGTTCTAAAAGGTACATGTTGTCTTTAAAAGAAACCGATTGTGTCAGTTCAGTTGAGTTTTAGATTCCTATTCAAGTCAACACATGTCTTATTATTATTTTCACAATATGGCAACTTTGAACACTGAAATGTTTACAGCAACGGGAGAGTAAGCTAATGGTATGTAAAAAGTCAAAGAAGTAAAGACATTACACACAAACACAATACACACAAAATACAATATACTTACAATATTATATTGTACAAGCTAAATATGAGGAAATGATTTCAAAGAAAAGCTTCCTGAGATGACCAGAGGAGAAAAACCTGGACCCATACAGTATACAGCTTTAGAAGAGTATCTGTTAACAGTACTAAGAGACATAGAATACTGAGTGCGATGTAATAAAGATTGTGAATAAGAGCCCTGGGATGAGTAACAGACAGTTATTCTGATTACAGCAGCAGTTCTTAGTGTGTACACATCTCCAGTCTACAACAAGATTATCAATTTCTATTTCCGTTTATAGCATTTCACAGACGACCTTATCCAGAGTGACTTGCAGAAGTGCTTTGAAGTCTCTATCAATAAGTATATTCTAGCAAAAAAAATGGGTGTGTGATAAGTGCTTTAAGCTAGGCATTAAGCTGCTGGTCTGCTTTGAAGGCAAACGTCAGTGTTTTAAATCTGATGCAAGCAGCTACAGGAAGCCTTTTGAGGGAACGTGGCAATGGGGTGGTGTGAAAGACCTTGGGGAGGTTGAAAACAAATTGTGTAATGTTGTTATACGATGTTGCACAAAGTTACAGCAGAGTCTCAACCCAGCGAGACAGTGATCAGTGAGATGGCAAGATGGATTCAGGAGAGCGTACGGATTGGGACGTGAGAAAGCAAGACCGACTATAAGGTATTTGAACAGACTTTTTTTCTTTATGGAGTGATGAAGCATGGGAAAAATCCCTGTGTTTCCAGCTTATTGTCGAACAGTCAAGTGTACTAATCCTGCCTTAATACAAGAATCAGTAGGGTGAGAAAGATGTCTGACTTCTTGTTAATTAAACAATGTCAGTCAATGGTACTGTCAGTGATATTGCCAATGTCAATATTTGGTCATAAGTTTTAATGCATTATTAAGCAGACATAATAGTGTTATTGTTAAATGTGTGCACATTTCTACTTCAGTTCTACTTGTGTATCTATGAGCTCCTTTCTATGTTATACTTCAGTTGTAATTTTTTTGTTATACAGTGAGGAAAATAAGTATTTGAACACCCTGCTATTTTGCAAGTTCTCCCACTTAGAAATCATGGAGGGGTCTGAAATTGTCATCGTAGGTGCATGTCCACTGTGAGAGACATAATCTAAAAAAAAATCCAGAAATCACAATGTATGATTTTTTAACTATTTATTTGTATGATACAGCTGCAAATAAGTATTTGAACACCTGAGAAAGTCAATGTTAATATTTGGTACAGTAGCTTTTGTTTGCAATTACAGAGGTCAAACGTTTCCTGTAGTTTTTCACCAGGTCTGCACACACTGCAGGAGGGATTTTGGCCCACTCCTCCACACAGATCTTCTCTAGATCAGTCAGGTTTCTGGCCTGTCGCTGAGAAACATGGAGTTTGAGCTCCCTCCAAAGATTCTCTATTGGGTTTAGGTCTGAGACTGGCTAGGCCACGCCAGAACCTTGATATGCTTCTTACAGAGCCACTCCTTGGTTATCCTGGCTGTGTGCTTCGGGTCATTGTCATGTTGGAAGACCCAGCCTCGACCCATCTTCAATGCTCTAACTGAGGGAAGGAGCTTGTTCCTCAAAATCTCGCAATACATGGCCCCGGTCATCCTCTCCTTAATACAGTGCAGTCGCCTGTCCCATGTGCAGAAAAACACCCCAAAGATGATGCTACCACCCCATGCTTCACAGTAGGGATGGTGTTCTTGGATGGTACTCATCATTCTTCTTCCTCCAAACACGCTTAGTGGAATTATGACCCAAAAGTTCTATTTTGGTCTCATCTGACCACATGACTTTCTCCCATGACTCCTCTGGATCATCCAAATGGTCATTGGCAAACTTAAGACGTGCCTGGACATGTGCTGGTTTAAGCAGGGGAACCTTCCTTGCCATGCATGATTTCAAACCATGACGTCTTAGTGTATTACCAACAGTAACCTTGGAAACGGTGGTCCAAGCTCTTTTCAGGTCATTTACCAGCTCCTCCCGTGTAGTTCTGGGCTGATTTCTCACCTTCCTTAGGATCATTGAGACCCCACGAGGTGAGATCTTGCATGGAGCCCCAGTCTGAGGGAGATTGACAGTCATGTTTAGCTTCTTCCATTTTCTAATGATTGCTCTAACAGTGGACCTTTTTTCACCAAGCTGCTTGGCAATTTCCCAGTAGCCCTTTCCAGCCTTGTGGAGGTGTACAATTTTGTCTCTAGTGTCTTTGGACAGCTCTTTGGTCTTGGCCATGTTAGTAGTTGGCTTCTTACTAATTGTATGGGGTGGACAGGTGTCTTTATGCAGCTAACGACCTCAAACAGGTGCATCTAATTTAGGATAATAAATGTAGTGGAGGTGGACATTTTAAAGGCAGACTAACAGGTCTTTGAGGGTCAGAATTCTAGTTGATAGACAGGTGTTCAAATACTTATTTGCAGCTGTATCATACAAATAAATAGTTTAAAAATCATATATTGTGATTTCTGGATTTTTTTTTAGATTATGTCTCTCACAGTGGACATGCACCTACGATGACAATTTCAGACCCCTCCATGATTTCTAAGTGGGAGAACTTGCAAAATAGCAGGGTGTTCAAATACTTGTTTTCCTTAATATATATATATTATATATATATTAATCTGCTTGTTAAAAGGATGAAAGGGAGAAAGAAAAAAAAAAAAAAAATAGAAAAATGACTCCTGTCAAAAATTCAGTGTGTGTAAATTTATGGTGCAGATACAGTTTGTCAATGGAGCTTATATTAGCCTGTTCTCCATGAGCAGATCACATGTTCATATCCACTTGAATACATGCTAATGTTGATTATAAAACAGTAACACAGACTGTTCTAGTGAACTGATGCATTAAACAAAATAGTTGCAGGCTGTTTTCCCCTCGTTTTATTGACTGCATAACACATCATGATATCTGTTCAGCTATACAGAAAATCTACTGTAATGCACTCACTCGCCACATTTCAAACTGGAGAACGCAACAAAGAAATATAGATAATCCAAACTGATATCTTGTAATATATGATATGGCACAATGACAGTATAATTACATGGCATAAAGATGGTGATGATTGGTCTTTTGGCTGCTTGGTCTCATTTTTTAATTGAGACATGTGCTCAAGCTCAGTCACACAGAAAAAAATTAAAAATGAGTTTTTATTTACTCCTGTATAAGTGCCATTATACTGTAAAGTGGATATTGTATATTTGGAATTAGAATAAATGGTAAATGTATATTTAGAGTTTCACCGTTTACTGTGGGTTGGATATGCAGCTCTGCCTCTGCTCTGTAGACTTTTCCCAGATTAAAAACCTCTGGAAAAAGGGAATGTAATTTTTGGTGACCAGTTTTTAATACATTTGTCACATAAAAGAATGTTTAATTTTTACAATGTGCATTGTAGAGCCACCAAAAATACAACTTGATCAAATGAATTCAGAACTCTACCAAAACTGTTTACAGTCATTCAGCTTTAAACTGTTTGACTTCTCAGTGGTTCTCTGAAGGGCTTCACAAGCAAAAATACGCTATATGAACAAAAGGTACAGGGACATCTGAAATGTCTAGTCATATGTGGTTCCTCCCCAAACTTTTACCACATAAGTTGGAGGATGTCTTTAGAATCAGTAGCATTACATTTTTCTTTTACTTGAATTAAGAGACCCAAACCTGTACCAGCATGACAATGCCCTTGTGCACAAAGACAGATCCATGAAAATATGCTTTGCATGGGTTTTTAGAATAGCAAATTTATATTTACAGCATTTGGAAGATGCCCTTTTACAGAGCAACTTACACTTATCTCATATATATAACCCAACAGCAATGGGGTTAAGGGCCTTGCTCAGGGGGCCAGAGATGGCAGTTCGGTGTAGCTGGGATTTGAACTCATCAAAATCAGAATCAGATTTATTGGCCAAGTGTGTGTTGACACACAAGGAATTTGGTTCCAGCTGTTAGTGACTCTAAAAGTACAGACATAAATCAAACTATACATTCAGCTTGGACTCTACAAGACAAGACAGACAATGTGAGATAATATAGACCTTCATCATGACCTTCAGACCCAAATTGCAATGCCTTAACCACTAAGATAAGACCTTCCCCAGATGGAGACTAAATGGGAAATAGGGTGTTCAAAAAGCACATTGGAATTTTTGTCCATGAACCTTTGTGTATATAGTAGTTTATTCTGGGTCATTCTAAACCAGGGGGGTCCAATCTTTTCCACAAAAAGCTGGTGTGGGTGCACATTTTTATTCCAAACATGCAAGTCCACAGCAAATAAATCTAATGATTTGCATTGTCGATGACTATCAGGTGTGTCCCTTGGTTAGTTGGAATGAAATCCTACATCCACACCAGTCAATTGTGTAAAAGATTGGACACCCCTGCTTTAAACCCTGGGTAAACGGAATCCTGTGTTATCCTGCTCTACGTTTCACACAGCTCATACATTACCCTTGATGAACAATGTTAAAGCTCGTATTTGCATATTTGCAATGTCAACAACCGTGCATGGAAAAATACAGCATGTGAGCCGTTTAAATAAAGTCTTGTCTCACATTTTTGCATCAGTGACAAATATCTTACCTCTTTGGCTGTTTTAGGTCTTTTTCAAGATGCACAGGGCAAAGGAAATGAATATAAAACGAAGCACAGACTTGTGTTTACTTGTACTGTAGCTTCATTGTTTTCTGACTTCACATAAATGTGCTGTTTATGTTCTAGTTGGGTGTCTGTTGCTAAGCTTCTAACGCAGCATCGTTTTAGTCTGTACATGTTTGGCACTGCAATGCAAGGTTAATACTGCAAAAGCAGTGTTCTGGACCAATGTTTTATGACCCTGGGTAAAAAGCAGTACTAACACATCTTCTAAATTACAAGTGTGAAACATCCCTCTACCCAGGGTGTAGTGTGAAAAGCCCTCGAGGAGCTGCACCAGTATAACAAAATGCTCATAGCTTTATGATTTTATAATGCAGTCTAACTTTCAATACCCAAAGTTTGTCTGACCAGCTTTAAAATCTTTATGATCCATTGTAGTTCAGAGTGGCGTACAAATACATGCTTCGATAAAAGCGATTAAGCATGGTACAAATCTGACCTTAAACTCAGACAACATACCAAATTGTATTAAAATTTGAATCGGGATCAATTGAAATAATGCAAAATATTGACTCTTAAATATTATTTTAATATATATCCAATTTATATACAAAACATTAAATTCAGGATTTTTCATATGGGCTTTTGGACCCCACTGTAACCTTAAACTGTGCCTGGTTTGTAAAACTGAATAAAATGTGAAACATAAAAAAAAGAAAGCCATAATCAGAGCACAAGGTCAATCGTTATATGGAGAACCTGGGAATTTGAGGGTAAAGGTCTTGTTTAAGCCCCCAATAGTGGCAGTCTGACAGATTTATTTTTATAATTCATAATCTAACTGTAAATAAACAGCAACACATTCTATACCTTTGTGGATAGTAATTAGATTTTATCAGTTTCTTTTACAGTTACATACTTTACATGTATTAAATTTGGCAGATGCCTTTATCCAAAGTGACTTAAAAAAATTTATTTCGGCTTCTCCCATTAGGGGTCGCCACAGCGGATCATCCGCATGTTTGATTTGGCACATGTTTTTACGCTGGAGGCCCTTCCTAACGCAACCCTCCCCATTTATCTGGGCTTGGGACCGGCACTAAGAGTGGCTAGGGGTTGGTTCCCTGACCCTGAGAGCGCCGCATCCTAACCACCAGACCAACAGGGACCCTCCAAAGTGACTTGTGATTATCTCAATTATAAATGTAAGCAATTGAGGGTTGAGGGCCTTATTTATAGGCCCAGATGTGGCAAGTTGGTGCTGTGGGGATTTGAACTCATGACCATCCGATTAGAAGTCCTTAGGCCTTATCTACAACGACTGTCTTTTGAATACATTTATAACATTATAATCCATGCAATAAGTAGGGCACACATTGTTGTTATTACAATTTAGGAAATACATATGTATAAAAATGTTGTGGACCCCGTGAGCATAAGATTCATGTGATTTTTGAATGGCCCTATTTCACATTTAGTTCCCATTTGCTGTTATGATAGCCTCCACTCTTCTGGAAAGATGTTCAAATAGATTTTGGAGTGTGTTTGTAAAGATTTGTGCTCATTCAGCCAAAGGGCATTAGTAAAAGCAGGTACTGGTGTAGGGTGAGGGGGCCTGGGCTGTAGTCATCATAGGGTTGAGATTAGAGCTCCAAAGCAAGCCACTCCATCCCATGTAAACCATATCTTCATGGTGCTGGATTTGTGTACAGGGGTATTGTCATGTTGGAACAAGTTTGGGTCTTCTAGTTCAATTGAAGGGAAAATTTAATGCTAGTGCAACCAAAGACATCCTGTACATCTGTTTGCCTCCAACTTTGTGGTAACAGTTTGAGGAATAACCACTTATGGCTAGAAATTTCAGACATCCCTTTTTGTCCACATGGTGTATGCAGCCCTTGAGCTCGGTACTGAATGACTGCAAAGAGTTAGGGTAGGGTAGATTTCTGAATTAAAATCCATTGTATATATTGCAGCTCTTATCTTGTTGATACAAGGGTTCTGTTTCTAATCAGCCAACATCAGATTGTAGTTTTGTTGGCTGTACAATACACAATATACTAAATAAAACAACATTCTAATATGTGAAAAATGTATTAAAAACTGGCCAGAAATTACATTCCCTTTTTCCCTCGAAAGATTTTTAATCTGTGAAAAGCCCGCAGAGCTGTAAAAAAAAAACCCCAACAACAATAAATACATCTGTTGGATGTTGGAAGTCGGATATCCTAATACTTTGTCCATATAGTTTTTTATTACATTGCACTACACAGCAATGCTTAAAATGCAATATAAATTGTGAACGTATTACATTAAAGAAAGAAACTGCGTTGTGGTATGATAGAATATGATTGATTCAGACATGCCTTTTGAATTGCGCCAGATATGTTGCTTTAATAAGTTATTTAATAAGAAGTCGTCTATTGGATGACATAAGGAAATATTCCTGTTCTGTTCTGATAAATGTAAGCTTTGATTCTGGATTAATATTAGCTTTATAGTTTTTGCTTTCCTTTTATCTGAAAAGTGTTTTACTTTATTTATTTCATATGACATATCCTTACCTGAATAAAAAAAACAATAGAAACCATCAAAGTTTTCTATAGTTTTAATAGTTATTATAGGAAATTAGTATTAGTTTTAATAAAAACGATGTATGCTATTACTTGCATATACATTATACCTTTTACTGATTCTAATGGCATGTTATGTCTAGTGGATACCATTAAGGCCTAATGGAAAACTTGGATCAGGTGATGGTTTCTCAAGCTTCTAGATTACAATAGATTTCTATTATGGTTTCTTTGGTTAAATGGAAATGATTTGAAATGTACACTTAAAATTGTACATAAGGGAAACATATTTTTAATGTTTTAATGCTTAGTAGAGGACAGTTTCAATGGTATTTATAGTGGAGAACATTTGAAATTCTGCAATGGCTGTATGATTTTATCCAATGGTCATAAGTGGTCAGAAGTTGTGTAACCCTATACAGACAAAACTATATCAACTACTTCAGAAGACGTAAGTACTGTTAAAAGAGTCCTTACTGTATTAATCAGTCTACACTGGCTCCCAATTAAATCCTGCATTGATTATAAAACACTACTACTGACGTATAAAGCTTTTAACAAACTCGCACCACAGTATCTGAGTTAAGTTCTGTACCAATATGATCCCCCACGCTTACTTAGATCAAAAGGTGCAGGCTATTTGTTGGTACCTCAAATAATGAAGACTACAGTAGGGGGGCAGACCTTTCTGTTTTAAAGCCAGACAGTTATACTTCTGATCAACTTCCGATCAGTGTTCGGGACTCAGACACAGTCTCAGTGTTCAAGTCGAGGTTGAAAACGTATTTATTTACTCATGCCTTTTATCAGTAGGTTTTTCTGAGGTAAAGGAGCAGATCTGGAGGGATCATGGATGTACAGTGTTCGGTGAACTGGGATATTTGTATGCTGTCGCCCCCTCACTCTCACACATTCACTCAGGTTTGTTTACCCCAGAGATCCCTCATGTCTGTGTTACCTTGTGGTTCTCTCTTTTAGTTATGCTGCCATAGCGAGTCTTGCTGGAGTCCCAACTGTTTAGTGTCCTTAACTTTCATACAACAATAAGGACACTTAATAATCCATCTTTCTCTCTCTCTCTCTCTCTCTCTCTCTCTCTCTCAGTCGAGTTAAACATGCTCCTGAGGTACCAGTGACCACTGTCCCTGCCCCTCTCCTCGGATCTGCCCACTTCATCTCTCTTCGATTAAAGGCCACTCTGTGCAGCTGGGGATAGTTTCTAATCAGTGCCCTCGGGATCCATGAAATTACAGAGTAACACAGGAGCTTTGAGGGTGGATTTGGACTGTACTTAATGTCAACAGTCTGCTACACTGACTCAGTACTACAGTTTGAATTTGATCACCATCACTGCACACCTCAACATCGTTTAGCTCTAATGAACAGACATTCAGTGCCACCCAGATGAGAATGGGTTCCCTCTTGGGTCTGGTTCCTCTCAAGGTTATGCCTTATGGCCTTATGCCATCTCAGGGAGCTTTTCCTCGCCACACTCACCACCGGCTTGCTAATTGGAGACAAACTTACACTTAGCATATCTTATTCATTCTTTATTAAAGCATTATCTGTGTAAAGCTGCTTTGAGAGAAAGGCCATTGTTAAAACGGCTATACAAATAAAAATGAATTAAAGTTGATTCAATTTTATCATAGCAAGTCCATGAATCAGAAACAATTTAAATTGAATATAATAAAAAATGATTCTAAAATAAATGACATTATATAAGTATTGTAGCTCCTGTCTAACTACAACAATAATATGTAGTATAGATGTTGTATTATAGATGTATAACCACACTTAGTTCATTTATTCATTATAAACAGTATTGTCATCATACAACTAACATGGTGGCTCCAGTACTTGCCTTGGTTCATTGGATAAAGGGTTATATTATATTAGAATCTGATCAACTTTATTAAATAACTCATAAGTCACAGTGTTTCTGCTTCCCCAGAATGTAACTGCTGCTATTAATAGATACTATATACTCTATTTCTATAATTCTATTATCAGTGTAAATTCTATTTTCCTACTTTTTTTAATTTGTAATTTCTATCCTTCATTCCATTTTATGTCATTGACCAGTCATAAAAAAAAAAATTCAATGAATGATCCTGGTTATATACAGTGCATCTGGAAAGTATTCACAGCGCTTCACTTTTTCACATTTTGTTATGTCACAGCCTTATTCTAAAATGGATTACATTTATTATTTTCCTCAAAGTTCTACAAATGATACATCATAATGACAGCATGAAAAAAGTTTGTTTGAAATCTTTGCAAATTTAATAAAAAGAAAAAACAGCTATTTTCAGATCTCTCCAGACATGTTCAATCAGGTTCAAGTCTGGGCTTAGTCTAGACACTCCTTTGTTATCTTGGCTGTGTGTTTAAGGTCATTGTCCTGTAAGATGAACCGTTGCCCCAGTCTGAGGTCCAGAGCACCCTGGAGCAGGTTTTCATCAAGGATGTCTCTGTACATTGATGCATTCATCTTTCCCTTGATCCTGACTAGTCTCCCAGTTCCTGCCTCTGACAAACATACCCACAACATGATGTTGCCACCACCATGCTTCACTGTAGGGATAGTATTGGCCAGGTGATGAGCGGTGCCTAGTTTCTCCAGACATGACGCTTGACATTCTGACCGAAGTGTTTCATCTTTGTCCTTTAAGTGCCTTTTGGCAAACTTCAGGTGGGCTTACATGTGCCTTTCTTCTGAGCAGTGGCTTTTGACTGGCCACTCTATCAAACAGGTCTGATTGCTGAAGTTCTGCAGAGATAGTTATTCTTCGGGAAGGTTCTCCTCTCTCCACAGAGAAACCATGGAGCTCTTTCAGAATGACCATCGGGTTCTTGGTCACCTTCCTGACTGAGGCCCTTCTCCCCTGATTGCTCAGTTTGGCCAGGCTCCAGAAAGAGTCCTGGTGGTTCCAAACTTCTTCCATTTTACAGATAACGAGACCGCTGTGCTCATTGGGAGCTTCGAAGCTGCAGATATGTGCCCAGATATGTGCCTTGATGCAATCCTGTCTCGGTCTACAGACAATTCCTTGGACTTCATTGCATGGTTTGTGCTCTGACATGCACTGTTAACTGTGGGACCTTATATAGACAGGTGTGTGCCTTCAAATCATGAAGCTTAAAGCATGAATCTATTTTTTGTTATTTTATTTGTAATAAATTTGCAAAGATTTCGAACAAGCTTCTTCCACATTGTGATTATGGGGTATTGTTTGAAGAATCTTGAAGAAAGTTTTCTGGAAAAATTTTGGAAACAGGTTGTAACATAACAGAAAGTGGAAAAAGTAAAGCGCTGTGAATACTTTCTGGATGCACTGTACGTATTAAATAAAATTGGATTTTAAAATTATATTTAGTGCTACACCTGTATCAGGGGTTTAGGTGCAAAATCAAATATGTCCCAGGATACTACATTATGTGATTCAAATCACTGAAGTGCCAAAAATATACCTTAAAAATTCCCATTGTAATAGTCCAGTTATATTGACCTACAGTAAGTACTTTCAAATATTAGCTTTAATTCTGGATTAATAATAAACTTTTTGTTTAAGAAATGGTTCACTTCATTTAATTCTTATTACATATCCTCACCTGGATAAAAAAAATTAAAGAATTCCTCATAGAAGTTTTAATGATCTTAATGGTTATAATGGGAATTGTATTGATTTGAATGGAAACTGTATTTGGTCCCTCTAGGTCTGTAGTGGCAATTTGTTGCCTTCTACTGATGGCATGTAATGTCTAGTGGATACCATTAAGGCCTGGCAGAAAACACCAATAGGGACCGTTCTCACTTGGGTGACAAGAATACAATAGAAACTCATAAAAGTTTTAATGGTTATAATAGGAATTGTATTGGTTTTAAAATCGAACAGCTTGTCCAGTCATATCAATAGTAGTTCCCATTTTAAAGTCCAGTTACATTGACCTACTTACCCTGAAGCTCTAAAGCAGCCATTGGGTGTCAGCAGAGACAAGCCAAGGTTGTCTTTTATTTCTCTTGCTTTAACATGCTCTTTGCACTTGTCTGCCTGTTAACAAGCAACATGTTATCTCTGTTCCTCCACCATGAGGGCTGAGCTCACAGTTGCCATGGGCGATGTGGTTTTCACTCAACTGTTTGACGTCAGCAATAAAAAGCAGAAGTAGGCGTTCCTTTTCCATGCAACAGAAGGAGAAACTCACCTTACAATGCAAACAAGCATTACAAGTGTCGGCCGCATGCCACAGGCCAGAGGGCTGGGAGGCAAATTCTGTGGAAACAAACATTGAGGTACGTTTAACCTTTAATAATTAGATAGAAAGTATTTGTTAGTTAAAGTATGAAAACTTTAGCTTGAAAAGTGCAGTTTTGTCTCTTGCCAAGAGTGAAGGTAGATAAAGGAAGGAAGTTGGGAAAGTGAAAGTGCTATAAAGGTTGTGGTTGACAGGGGACATTTTGGGCTGTCAGTTATTCAGTGGGTTCCTTTTTTTTTCCACTGCTGAAACTTTACCTTGATGGTTAATGAGTGACTACATTCTCTTTTCTCTCACATTACCAGACAGGCCAGGGCAAGGTACGTTGAGACGAAACAACACATTTAGTTGAACAGACTGCGACTATCCATTCATTATGCAAGTGTCAAGTTTCTTTGTTCAAAAAACAAAGAACTTGGGTATCACGCTTCATGTAGAAGCATGGTGTATTCACTTGGACGTAGCTGATTGTACAAATACAGAATGTATTCACCTAAAATGGTTACTTCCTGAGTTGATAATTGAGCTGAAATTCCCACGTTACGAAAAGGATTGTTGTTTTTTTTGTGTGTAAGGAATAAAACACCTGAGGGTATGCGGGATGGTGCGTAGTGGCCCCCACTAATACTACTACTACTACTACCACTGATTCCCAAACATTTTCTCTCTCTCTAATGTCAAAAACTTGCCGACACTAACTGTATTTAAGTACTTAAGAGCAACCTATCATACATTTTATCTAGAGTTATGTTATAGAAAGGCAATGAAAAAAAATCCTCTTGGCACTTACATCAGAGAAGCTCTAAAAAGTTGCAAATATTCATTTTTTATTAAGTAAAAAAAAAACGTATCTTGTCATGTTTCCGGGAAACCTCAAACCACAAAACCCTTCATCCTGCAAAACTGTACTAGTTAAATAGAATATCTCTCACCATTAGAAATGACTGACACTGGAGAATCAGCTCACAGAAAGCTGCAGAATATGAATGATTTGTTTTAATCCATTTATGTCCACTATATGAGTCTATGTGAATGAGTTTCTACTGTAGAAATGATAATATATTGGAACAAGTGCATTAATATAGTTCTGTTGTTTGTTATAGAAAATTACTAAACAACGAATGGCCAATTAGATTTAAGCAATTAAACCAGTCAATGGTATTTTTAATGCCTGCTGTGCTACTCAATTGTTACTTATTTGAAACATTGATTTGGTCCACTATGATATCTTAGAATTTTCCGATTCATATGGATGTGTGGATTTTGCCTTGAAATTTGTTAAAAAATTCTGCTCGGCAACAAAATAAGGTCTATGACAATTTTTTTTAAATTCAATTAACAACTTTTTGTACGTTAATTAGAATACATGTGATAAGTTGCTTCTTTATGGCTCTATTTGAAATCAATTGCCTATTTAAATCCTTATAAATTCTAGGAATGTTGCAGTATTTACAAGAGATTAGAACATAAGCTCCATATAAAAGGGGGAGAAAAAAAAACCTTGAAAGTCTAACGATTCCTATTGGAAATCAATAGACAGAGATACCATGTCAATTACAGGCCTAATGCGGTTCTTACTGGCTTAATTTCTCTCTCGATATGTGTGTGTTTGTGTGTGTGGGGTGGTGGGGGTTAGTGAGTAAAGGAAAGAATGCATCATCCACACCTGGCCATACTTCAGTTCTAATTTTGTGTGACTAGGCTTCGTCTCTTTGCCTTGCCGAATGCTTTTGATATGTATATCACCAGACACGAGGCTCGATCAAACAGGCCTTGGGGGGACACGGACTTATTGCAAAGGCTCAACATCATAATCAAAACATCCAACAACCTCGTTTCCCGAAAATAGGTCATGGTTGATAACAAGACTGCTGATATATATCATTGCAGCACCATTAGCTTTTCCATGAGGAGTATAGAAGCGATGGGTGGTGTGCGTAATGTGTATGTGTACGTCGAGGTGGAAAAGAGTTGCTGCTGCTCTGCATAACGTGTAATGATAGGCAGAAGAAGTTCAGCCTTGTGCCAAGAGTTTGACCGACTTCGAACTTGATAAACATTATGTCAGAGGCAGGGCAGAGCAGATTCCGAGCTTGGATTTATGCAAGACGTGGTCTTCAGCAGCAATGGGTCAAAGTCTGCTTAAGATCTACTCTATGTTTGTACAGCACTGCATAATGTATCCTGCTGCCTGGGGTTTTTAGATTGAGCGCATTGCAGTTGTAAAATAGATAAGAATATACTCTGTATAATTTTTCATTTATGAATATTTTTCTTAATTGTTTCTTTATTTTTCATTGATTACATTGGTGGAAAAAATGTGAACCAAAAATATTTACAAGGACATGCTAAGTAACATTGAAATCATTTCATTTCAGACTATTTATGCTCATTAGGGGAAGTTGTAGTCAGGGCCAGGGCACGCTTTAATTTAAAGATTCATAAGGTCTAAAGTAATGATAAATTCCTCTGACTTCACAAACCTAATCCAGCTATTCAAATGTTAGGCCTTTTTATTTAAATATGCACTATAATGTTTTGGATATTTTAAAGCCATAGAGCTTTTTTTTCATACCGAGCTGACATGATGTGGAATTTGACTAGTTTTTAGGTTAATGAAGTTCGGATTCAGCCATTCAATTCACTATTGAAGTGAGAGCCATTGCATGAGGGAGAATAGATTTTTACGCCGACATACCTCAACATGAAACAGAAACGTAGGGGGTTAAACTTAGTGAAACTTTTCCCACCCACCATTTCCGTTTCTGTCAGTTATAGTGCTTAATTGTGACTAAAAAAAAAGTTCTTTAGAAACGGTCTTTCTCAGCAAAGAGATAGCTCATCTTTGGACATGAGAACGTTTTTACTTGCCTTTTCCATACCGTGCAGAAAAATAGGATGGATTCATTGTTAACATTGAATGAGTAGGTTGTAGAAGTTGGTTGCAGGAGCTTAAAAAAAATGCATCTATGCGGCTGCTTGTTATGGCGCAAAAGTTTCTTCTTTGCTTCCTCTAACTTTTACACTCAGCAGTGGGGGTCTTTGAGTCAGACTGTCAGACCATACTGAACAAACAGCAAACCAGAAAAGGTTGTTAAAAGCTAACTGTGCAGTATCGTGATAGAAACCAGAACAAGCCTCATACATTTCACACTATTTCCACATAATCACACAGTTGAGCGCAAGTGGACTTTTATTTTTGATCATCATGTTCAGAAGCATCCTGTTGTCTAATTATAAGAGGGCTTCTGAAATTTATTCAAAACATATTCTTTCCAGTAATCATACAAAAAGATTATCAACAGGGTAAAATGGTTCTAGTCTATTCATTCTATATAAAAATATACAGGTTGTACAGATCTTTGAGGCGCTGTTCGGTTTATTCGATGCTTTCACGTATTTTTGGGCATTCTGTCAATCATTTCACATTATCAGCATGTTAGTTCAAGCGGGAAGTCAAGAAATATCAAATGATTTGTGTGCATTTATTTATAGAAGATATATAGTTTGATGCGCAACGCTAAATAATCAGAATACTGTGTTGAAATCGGCTTAAAAACTGTTCTACTTCAGAAGTAGGGATTTTACACTGTGGCGAGATGTGAGATATCTTAGTTGTCATAATTGGGGAGCACATTTCTGATATGTTCAGCAAGTTCTGAGAAAACGTAGACTGCTGCTGCTTGCAATTTTGAGTCAGTGATTCCCAATTTGGACTGCATTGTATTTTTTTGATGGCAAATTAGAATCAGATCTGTTACCTGTAGCTGATGTAGCTTATTCTTTTTCGTATCATTATTATTATTGTTATTAGTTATTAGAAGTTATAGTAGTAGAGGTGATGTTTGTAAAGAGATCACTATTGATACACATACAGTAGTTGTAGAAGTAGTAGTGGTGGTAATGGTAGTGGTATTAGTAGTATCAGTGGGGTCAATACTATCAGTAGTGGGAAAAATAGTAGTAATAGTAGTCGTTATAATAGTAGTAGTTATGGTGGAGGTAGTAGTAGGTGTGTGGTTGTACGATAGAGTACAATATCAATGTGTACAACTTGCATTCCTTTAAAAGAACTACATCTGTTAAGTTATTAAAAGATGAGAGATTAAGATCTATGTACTATTATTTCTAGCTACTAAGTTTTTCACTTCAATCGTTCCCTAGCTTCTCGAAAACACCCTGATGAGTATGGTCAAAGTCTATAAAATTAGGCGTATAGAATGTCCAGAAACGCTCTTCATTAATAACTTGATCTACACGTATTTTGTTGCTGATGAGAAGACTCACACCGTGAGGCCTCTCGCTCAGAGCACCGCTGTTCGTTTCGTTTCCTGCTATAGAACGAGCAGCAGACAAATATTTTCTGCCTGCGGATCTTCCAGAGAAGAGAGAGAATACATATTTACACCACAGTCTACCGTACACACAGACACAGGTGGGAGAACTATGGGAGAACAGAAACATAACCCTAGGGAGGTAAATGCCTCGGAGCTGGAGGCAGCTTTGGTAGTCCAGGTGTGCCTCGGTTGTCAAGGTGCTGTCACCATGCTTACGTCCTGTAACATGACACGGAACGAGGGAGTGGTAAGGTAAGGGGGGAGGGGAAAATGCAAGCGAGAGAGAGAGAGAGAGAGAGAGAGAGAGAGAGAGAGAGAGAGAGAGAGAGATTTTCATAGGACAACAGCGATGGAGTAGCTCAAAACAGGATTTTCAGGTAAAACCCAAAACATTTACTTATGCCTGTGTGTTTCCAGACTGTTAAAAACAAAGGGTAAACAAGAGATGAGGGTCATTATATAGTGATCAAATCGGGACAAGAAAAATTGTTTTTGGTTGACAATCCGTCAATGGAGCAGTTGATTCTACAGAAAGTATGCTGACATGTCAGGTAATGTTCAAACCTCATAATCTGCATTAATCATTTTAGTGTAGTCCAAAAAAAAAGCGTATTTTGCTTAACTTTTAGGATACTGCTCTGTGACCTAAGAATGTGAACTGAGTTCATCTTGATTCACTGGATGGTGGTAATCACAGTTTATAAAAAAAAAAAAAGTATGTAGTTTGGTTGGTTGAGTCAATTCATATTTATCATGAGCTCATTGTACATTGTCAGTTGATGTTGGAGTATCTCGATTAGCATCGCTCATGCATTATGTATTATAGTTTCTTTATGTCCTTATAAGCAAACAATGTTTATTATTTACTTAGTAGACCGTTAACACATGTTATGTGGACGTCTATTCACTGCCACTGTAATGGATTTTTTTTTTTACTTCAACCACCAAAGAGTCTGTGACTGTAACATGATCACCAGAACACCAAGCAATGAATCAATATCTTTTTAAAGCTTTTAAGAGAACGTATATAGAGTATATTTAGGGCTTTTGGTTTGTATTGGTTAGGGCCTTTCCACCATCATGCCTGCAGCTGCTGTTTTAACCCGCTCTAGCTTGCCGTGACGTCGACAGTACATTTCCTTCCTGTTTCTTGTGTGGTATGTCTACAAAGAAAGATAAGGGAGCTAGTGAAGCTAGAGCAGTCATGGAGGACGAGTGAGAAAGGCTGTTTACACAATGCGACAGAACCGGGACTGATGAAACAGTGAAGGGAAGGAGAAGCAACCTTAAGTTGTAATGTAACGTGTACTCTGAATTTTTTTGGTCTGCTGATCGAGTAGATATGGTGGAACCAGTTACGTACAACTGTTTATACTTGCGAAATATGCTCTTAGTCTGAAATGTTCTAAAGAATACAACTTGACATGATAGCAAACAGCAGACTTAGGTTATCATTGGGAGAAAAACTAACTTGTAGGGTTCCTCTTTTGCAGATTCCCAGCTGCTTAACCACTGGAAACAGCAATGAACTGAAACTTGCCAGTGCCTCTCTGGTGCTATTCGGACATGGATTTTCAAACATGTTGCCTTTTCATAGAGCGTGAAGTGTGAACTGAGTCAAATTCAAACTTTTTGGAACTGAAACCAGCGCCTGTACGCCGAAAAAAAGGCCCACTGTGATGACTTCTTAGGCATATTGCTTGTGTTCAACATGGCCGCTGTGGTTCAGCAGACCGAGGGCGCCTGGGATGGCGCAATCAAACAAGAAGACGACCCTTTGCAGGTAGTATTACCAATTCTACATTTCACAATGCCTTTCTATAAGTCAAAAGTGATACTAAACTAGTTGTCGTCCAAAGTGAAATGGGGGTTTAAAATGCTGAAAGCCCATTTCTATTTTCAATTATTCATGTGCTGCTTCACTGTGTGGGCAACATAATGAAAGCTGCCATGACCTTGATTCACTCAACCCAATTCTATTATGAAGTAAGCTAATGCTGATGACAGGAGGGGTTTTCACTCATTGCTTTATGAAGAGCTGTCTGACAATATTCACCAAATTTCATCTTCCTTTCCCTTCTTTTTTGCCCCTCCAGTTGGCAGACCCATCCTCTTTCCCAGCCGTAATTGTGGAGCAAATGCCACATAGCCACCTGCTCAATTATTCGGGTCTGACTTGTGACCAGCCATTAAGACTGGGTTTGGACCGAGATACTGTTGACGACTTGACACAGCTGACAGGTTGGTGCACAAAATGATTTCCTCAGAAATTTAAGGAGTCTTTCATATCACATTTTTTATCACTTTTTTTGTGTGTGTGTGTGTGTGTGTGTGTGTGTGTAAGCATTCAATTGCTTTTAATGAAAACGAATGCTGTACTTCCAATGCATACTGTATGAATTCACTTCAAATTTACACACAAACATCTTTTATCTTTGTACTCATACAGACGCTTCCCACCTTACATACGAGTTGCGTTCCTAAAGACCGTTCGTACCATGAATTTGTTTGTAAGTTGTTAATGTGTTCGTTATTGACTACGCTTATCTCCTAATGGTTTTAGAGCTACAAATACTATCAAATAAACAACAAAATATGCTTAAACAAATCAAAATAATCGAAATACTGCAAACAATATTTTGTATTAAGTAATAATGATATTTTACTTTAAAACATTAATTGGCCTGAGTCCAGTGTGCATCATTCAGACTCGTTACGGTAGACGACTAGCTCGTGGCAGCTCTTCTTCTCAATCGATCGTTAGATAGATAGAACTCTCTCTACCGTACTCTTGTTACGGTAGAGAGAGTTCTATCTATCTAACGATCGATTGATCGATCTATCAAACAAGATGATAATTTAACCACAGGGCTTGCAAAAAAGCCGCAATATTTCTTACCATAGATACCTTGAAGCTGTAATTACCAACAAGTTTACAGAAAAGTCTTGTTAATTTGTAGTGTTGCAATACTTTTTCTCCAAACATTTTACTTTTTTATTTATGCTTCTAACTAAAAACTATTTGTCTATATTTAGAAGTACAAAGTCAAAAGACAT
Organism: Silurus meridionalis; assembly: GCF_014805685.1. Lineage (NCBI taxonomy): Eukaryota > Metazoa > Chordata > Actinopteri > Siluriformes > Siluridae > Silurus > Silurus meridionalis. The sequence continues at coordinate 14,007,907 of NC_060907.1, forward strand.
GTATATAATAATATGAATTGGACATATGCACGGGACATATATTAAAGGAAAAAAAATATGTATCAGTAAAAATCAACCCTCAATGTGAAATTCAAACTAATAAAAATGAAAAAAAAGGAATTAAAGCAAGCTGATGCCCAAGTTCATCTTCTTAACTTACAGATACAAATATTTAATTCAACAAAATGTTAACTTATGCCATACAGGATATTTAAACCATTGTGGACGAAGCTTCCGAAGATTCATTACACATACATTACATTCCCTAAGTATATATATTTATACATACATATATGCACATACATACATGTACAATGGAGTTTTGTTGAAGTAGCTTTCTGGGTAACAGTTTATATGATATATGGGATATTTCCCACCCTTTCATGCAAAACCATTCGGTTCCATCAAATTGTAAGGGCATTTATTACAGGTCTGGGTTCTGGTAGTCATTTAAAAATCTTTTAGTTAAGCTATTAGTTTGTTGATTTGGAAGTATGATTTGGGTGACTGTTGTGCTAAAAGGTGAAGTTTATTTTCATTACTAGCAACATCAACTGATATTTGTGGCTAGTCATGGTTCCCTCAATCTTGATAAGCGCACCATGCTACACAAGGGGTTATGATGAGTGGGTTCTTGTGGTGATATGCGTTTTTCCCCATTAAAACCATTTTTTTTAGTTTTGGAACTGGTGTACCTTGCAGAAATGTTATCATCTGTCCATAATACATATTGCCACTGAGGTGATTTATCTGAACTTCAATATGTTTAGGAAGAAATAGCTTCTTAGCCAACTTTCCCCATTGCTTAGACATGAAGAAATATGTGAGGAATTTGAGAGTTTGCTGTCACATAGGATTATCATCAGGGGTGTAACGGCACACGGAATTTTTCGGTACATCCGTTCTGGTTCAGTACACCAATGCTAGCACTATGGGTTCTTCAGCGTTTTATGTCCATCTTCAAGAATTTTTGGTATAATGGTCAGATAATCCTGCAGCCTCTTTCAATGCTGCTGTTGGTTCTTTTAGGAGTTTTTGATGAGTTTTTGTCTTGTCTTGTCCCTTTTATACATTTTGGAGGGATGCCCTGATCTGTGATGGCCTTTTTTGTTTTCCATGGTACAACTAATGTCTTGGAAATTCTTTTATAACCCTCCTTCTGATTGATACCTTTCAACAAGTGCCTGCTTTGTAAAGCTCTTTGCAGAGCATGGCTTTCAACAACTGAGAAAATGTGTAGACATTCTTTAGAAACAGCTGATCCTTATGATGATTATTACTCTCAAACATGAGATTGAATGTGATTGGTTCATTCTGAGCACAGCTTCATCTCGGATTATAAAAACACTTGTTTTGCAAACAGGTGACTTTTTTATTTCCTTTTATATTCACTTATATTATATAATTAGAATTTTATATTAAAGGTGGAAAAGACATGATTTATCTTGGTTTTAAAAATATTGGCTATTTTTATAGGGTTTTGTAGAGTAACAGGCTAATAATGAAAGTCATTAGGAGTAAGACAGAGTACATGTGTGTGAATAAGAGGGAGGGCAGTGGAGTGGTGCGGTTGCAGGGAGAAGCGGTGGAGAAGGTGGAGGAGTTCAGGTACCTGGGGTCAACAGTGCAAAGTAATGGAGAGTGTGTTACAGAAGTAAAGAAAAGAGTGCAGGCAGGGTGGAGTGGGTGGAGAAGAGTGGCAGGTGTGATGATTTGTAATAGAAGAGTATCTGCAAGAGTGAAAGGGAAAGTTTATAGGACTGTGGTGAGACCTGCGATGTTGTATGGTTTAGAGACAGTGGCATTGAGTAAAAGACAGGAGGTGGAGCTGGAGGTAGCAGGGCTGAAGATGTTGAGGTTTTCATTGGGAGTGATTTCGATGGAAAGGATTTGAAATGAGTTTATTAGAGGGACAGCGCATGTAGGACGTTTTGAAGACAAGGTGAGGGAGGCGAGATTGAGATGGTTTGGACATGTGCAGAGGAGGGACATGGGGTATATCGGTAGGAGAATTCTGAGGATGGAGTCGCCAGGAAGGAGGAAAAGAGGAAGACCAAGGAGGAGGTTTATGGATGTGGTGAGGGAAGACATGCGGGATTCTAACATCATGTATATTACATGTAACTGATATATGATGTATGACTTAGATAACTGATCATAAAAACATTGAAATTGTGGGCAAATAAAGCAGTGTAAAAGTAAAAAGAATAAAAACACAGTTGTAGTAGCACATCAAATTCTCTTAGCTGTTGATTATTTTCCCACAACTGCACACTTTATATTTTGGATGTGGTCTATATAAAGTGGTACATGCAAAAGGAAAAAAAAAAAAAAAAAACGTATACAAAATATATAGAAAAATACAGATGCTTGTGAGGAAATGACAGTTTATAGCTGCTTTAGTGCAAGTGATAACAGGAACTTACATGGTTCGTTGTTTATATCACACACCGAACAGACATAACATTACGACTGAATAACATATTGTCTCTTCATCCATTCACCTGCTAGTGGTTGGGATTTATTCGTCAGCAAGTGAAAATTTTGTCCTTAAATTTGATGTGTTGGAAGCAGGAAAAATGGGCGAGCGTAAGGTTTCGAGTGAGTTTGACAAGGACCAAATTGTGATGTCTAGACAACCAGGTTAGAGCATCTCCAAAACTGCAGCTCTTGTGGGATGTTCCCAGTCTGCAGTGGTCAGTATCTATCAAAAGTGGTCCAAGGAAGGAACGGTGGTGAACAGGTGACAGGGTCATGGGCGACCAATGCTCAGTGATGCACATGGGGAGTGACGGCTAGCCTGTGTGGTCCGATCCAACAGACGAGCTCCTGTATCTCAAATTGCTGAAGACGGGTCAGAACTGTTTTGGCAGCAAAAGGGGGGCCAACACAATTTAAGGCAGGTGGTCATAATGTTACGCCTGGCAGGTGCATATTACATGTAACTAATGTATGATGTATGGCTGATAATTGCTAAAATAAATCATGGACAAATGATGAAGTGGAACAGAAATTAAAAAAAAAAAAAAAAAAACATTTCTGAATGTTGATTTATAGGAAAGAAAAACCTTTTGGCTGTTGATTATTTTCCTACAACTGCACGCTTAATCTTTTGAATGTAGTCTATATGAAGTGTCTAAACATTGCATTTACATTGCAAGACGTTTTTAGTGTTTAAATGTAGCCATTTTATATAGAAAACCCTGTCTAACTTTTTGTTGATGAAGGTGTAGCAGAGGAACAGTCAGTCCTACGCCATAGTAAACACAAGCAGGCAGTCAGCAGGTCGAGGTTACGCGCCTTCCTTTTGCAGTCTAGTGCACTAGTGGAAAGGGTGCTCCAGCCTTGGGTTCCACCCTGTGTAGGGCGCCTAGATAGTGAACGAGGAGTATATTTGAGACACAGCTTCAGAGCCGCACCCCGGGCCAAGTACTCACGTGGACGGCCAACAAGGACGCAGCAGCCTGGAGCATAAACACTGAGGTCGGCGCTGTTTCTCCACTACAGAGCGCCGGAGTGTGAGAAAAGTGCCAAAATGTAAGCGTTTAAGATAGTTTGAACAAAACTACGGCTCCTGGGACCAGACTTCAGTCCATTCGCACTTCTGGTAGTGTTTCAGTACACTTCAGAGTGAGTACTTTGCTGAGAAATGTGTGTTTTCTGCCTGAACTAACCTACTGCCCTTAATACAGCATATAATATAATATAATATAATATCATGTAAATCCTCATCAGCTTTTAAAACTACTCTTAATATGTATAGTTGTCATGTAGCTGTTTATACTCCACCCAAATGCTCTATAAAAAACCTTCAGCTGTTGGTGAGTAAAGTGTGAGAAGTGTTTGGCTTTCAGCTGACGTTGATCTCAGCCCCTAGAAGCTTCTTCTTCTGTGTGTGTGTGTGTTAAATACAGTCCGGGTATGACACAACATATGCATGCACAAAAGAGACAGAAAGACCATACATGCAAAAAAAAAAGTGAAAAGAAATAAACATGCGTGCAAAAGGGAAGAATATATCAAATAGAGAGACTGTGCATGCAAAAAAAGAGGAGAAAATAAAAAAGATTACATGCAAAAGGAAATAAATGAGGCTGTACATAAATAAAAAGTCAGAATGTATATGCTCAAGGGAAAAAATAAAACAGACTACATGCATGTGGGAAAAAATTACAATCAAATGGAGAGAATGCACGTGCAAAATGAAAAATTCAAAAGATTACATGCAAAAGGGAAAAAAATAAAGCAGAGACTGTACATACAATAAATACAAATAAAATGAGACCACATGCTAAAAGGGGGGGAGGGAGACTGTACATGCAAAAGGAAAAAAAAAAAGAAAGCAGAGATCAGTTGCTGATGTAATGTATTTGTTTATCTTTCAGTGGAAGCTTATCAGAGTGGTAATGAAGATGCCATGATGGAGAGTGCAGAAGCAGCTGAAGCCCTGATGAACATTGATTCCGCTATTCCTCTTTCACTGGATGAGAAGCCGATCCGTAAGTGTTTGCGTTGTGCAAAGAAACTGACTCGTAGCTGGTGTATATGTTACTGGTCATCTGATTAGCATTTCTAAATCGTCCATAGTGTGTGAATGAGTGTGTGTAGATGTGCACTTTGATGGGTTGTTATATAAGGTTTCTTTTGAGTCTCCTAGAATAGACTCGGGTCTCCCATGACCTTTATGGCGACTGATCCTTCATAACATTATGGCGACTGATCCTTCATAACATTATGGCCACTGATCCTTCATAACATTATGGCCACTGATCCTTCATAACATTATGGCCACTGATCCTTCATAACATTATGGCCACTGATCCTTCATAACATTATGGCGACTGATCCTTCATAACATTATGGACACTGATCCTTCATAACATTATGGCCACTGATCCTTCATAACATTGTGGACACTGATCCTTCATAACATTATGGCGACTGATCCTTCATAACATTATGGCGACTGATCCTTCATAACATTATGGCGACTGATCCTTCATAACATTATGGCGACTGATCCTTCATAACATTATGGCGACTGATCCTTCATAACATTATGGCGACTGATCCTTCATGTCATTATGACCACTGATCCTTCATAACATTATGGTGACTGATCCTTCGTAACATTATGGACACTGATCCTTCATAACATTATGGACACTGATCCTTCATACCATTATGACCACTGATCCTTCATAACATTGTGGACACTGATCCTTCATAACATTATGGACACTGATCCTTCATAACATTATGGACACTGATCCTTCATGTCATTATGGCCACTGATCCTTCGTAACATTATGGACACTGATCCTTCATAACATTATGGACACTGATCCTTTATAACATTTGGCTCTCGTTAAACTCTCTCAAATCTTTACGCTCACCCATTTTTCCTGCTTCTAACACATCAACTTTGAGGAGAAAATGTTCACGTGCTATACACTATACAGGTCATAATGTTACGCCTGGTCGGTGTACGTGTTTCTTTATTCTCTATAGTCTATCTTTGTATTCTGTAGCATTACAGTTGTGCTCACTATGGAGCCCGAACCTGTTCCAGCATGACATAATGCGCAAAATAGGCATGGTTAAGCAAGAGTGGTGTGAAAGAAACTCCTGCACTGAGCGCTAACCTCACCCTCGATATACAACTTCGGGATGAACGGAAAAGCTCCTACATGCATCTGCAAATCCCTATCTCCAAAAATCAAGGTTATTATAACGGTAAAAAGGGATTACATTTTAGAACGGCATGTTTAAAAAGCGGATTTTGCGTTGGACGGTGATTTCTGTCAAATCTTTTACAGTGCTAGAGTTTATCGCATCGTCTTTCGAAGCTGGAAGAGGAGTCGAAGGTGATGAAGGTTGATGAAGAGTGCAGCCAAATATAGATTTGCTTTCCTGGTCAGCGTGTTTTGCTAGCCATCGTGTACGGTCAGGTTACAAGCACAGTAGAAATATCAGACGCAGAAGTGCGATGTTTACAGCGGTAGCGAATCGGCCTTCCAAGAGGTTTTCAGTGCAGTCCGCCTTCCAATGCACTGAGGTTGCGGGAACATGATTTGGATTCATGACGAAGGAGCTTATGAAATCCTACCTATTCATTTATGTTTTTTTCCTGAGAGAAATCGTAGGCAAAAATCTCTAGACTTGTGAAAGTTGATAAAGACGAGTTGGAAATAGAAGTGCGTGTTAATCGGTATTAGGAAAAAGTTCGCATTGAGTTAACCACCCAAAATTATACCATGACTAACTGTGAAACTAGAGCAACCCAGATTTTTTTTTTTTTTTCTCATAGTAATTTACCTCAGCTTGTCTTCTTTTTGAACCCAGTTTTAAAATGCCTGCATTATCAATCATTCTTAGCAGCCATGTTCATATTTCGCTCTTTGTTTTTCCTCCGATCACGTAGCTCAAATGTTTTTCTTGACGTCATCTCTAGTAGAAGGTAACCAGTATTTCACGGACGGTGTCGTCGGACAGCAACAGTGGATCCACCTTCAAAAAGGGTCTCTGCCTGAGGACAAACCGAAGGCTAAAAAAGGTGACGAAAGCAGCTTAATACAGACCCTGAACACGATCTAAAAATTGCATCCACTTTTATTGTTATTCATTTATATTGGTGCCTTTCGTGACTCTCAGGTAGAAGGACCAAACGACCAAGGGCACATTCTCCAATGCCTGATATAACTATTAAAAAGAGCAAGGACAGCAAAGGTGAGGCTTTAATATAGATGTTAGCGTACGCAGTTTAACGCATGTTAATAATCGTCCTCGCTTATACGGATGTTACATTTTTACTTACCTGCAGGAAATACATTGTACCTTTGGGAGTTTTTGATTGCTTTGCTGCAGGACAAGAACGCTTGTCCCAGATACATCAAGTGGACCAATTGGGAAAAGGGCATATTCAAGCTTGTGGATTCCAAGGCTGTGTCACAGTTATGGGGCAAACACAAAAACAAACCAGACATGAACTATGAGACGATGGGAAGAGCACTTCGGTAGGTTTTTTCCCCATTCACGCTCTGTTTGAATGAAAGAAACCAAAACAAAACATCAGTCTAGGATCCATGTGAGAAAAATTATATATTCATGATTTGCCTCGTTGTCTCTTCTAACAGATACTACTATCAGCGTGGTATCCTGAATAAAGTCGAGGGGCAGCGACTGGTGTATCAGTTTGCCGAGATGCCAAAAAACATCGTCTACATAGGTGACGATAACGACTGCCCCGGTGTCAACAACATCAGCATTTCAAATGAGGATGACGATCACTCCAGTGAGGCGTCCATCATTGAACTATCACCCTTTAACTTCCCCCCTCCCTCCCAATCCAAATCGCACACTTACAAGACACCTGTGAGTACCAAAATCCGTAAGGCTGTGAACGGAGGCCAGGTTAAACCAGCTAACTTCCCCAGTGAGGCTCCAGGAGCCACCAAACCAGCTCGTTCATTAGGTCTCATCCAGCAACAGCATCTACCCATTGTTTCTGCAGAGATGATTAAAACTCTCCAGAACGTCCAGTCCATCCAGCCAGGCCAGCACGGCTCGGTTTTCCGCACGGCTCAGCTGTTGGAAAGCCTTCGCGACAAACAAGAGAGCATCGAGGTCAAGCAGGAGCAGCTGGAGGTTCAGCCAGAGGGTCAAGCGCCTCAGATCGTTACGCTCCAACTGGTACCTGTATCTTCCACTGACGAAGGAATGGAGGGATCTATAACTTCCCCTCAGTATATCATGCAAGCTATACCAGAGACCATCCCAGAGGAAGTAACCCTTTTAGTACAGAGCGTCACCTTGGACAAGGCGTCTTCAGATTCTTGCCAAGACGTTGTCAAGGAAGAGTGCGAAGGAACCGTCGTCTCCAGTTCAGCGTCAAGCGGCGCCTCGGTAGTGACATTCGCCGGAGGGCAACAGCTGCTTTCTCAGCCTTCTGGCACCGTTATTCATTCTGTAGTTACGGCAACGGAACCAAAGCTATCAAGTCAAATTAGTGACCCAGACCCCAAAGAGGTTTGGGACACTCCTGAAAACTCCCACGATGTCCCACACAGTCCAGACATGGAAAAGAAGAACCTCCCGGAAATAAAGGTGGAGCCATTAAGTGTGGTCATTCTTAATGACTCATGGGTGGGTTACACTCCCAGCGAAACCACAGAGTTGTCAGGCTAAACTCAGGCTAGACTGTAACCTCATGTTGTCCAATGCCATTAAAGCCTTACTCATCACATTCCTTTGGGACTTGCACATGCACTGGAATTTACAGGCACTCCTTTTTTTTTTTCATCTGTCTTTCATTGTTTGTTTGCACCAGCTTTGCCTTGCTATGCCATGCAAAGAATATTTTTTTAGGAGGACCAATCATTCTTATGCAGCTTATTCTGCCCTTTAAATCCTCTTTGCCTTACTTAAGTGCCCTAAATCATGTACTGCAATGTTGTTCCTCAGGGTTCTCCTCTGACACAACGGGTAATGTGTCGGTTACGTCGCCATGTAATGGAAGGCCAACTGCAGTCACCTTTTCCAGAGCTAGGAAGGACCTAATGATTTTTTTTTTCTGGATGGTGACTTTATCCTTAGCAAATCTATTACCGAAGCATAAAATGTAATACTTGCGATACTGTATGTAGACGCATATCTACTTTGGAAAAAAAGCACAGACAAAAAAAAAAAAAAAGTGCAGACGTGGTAACTGATTAAATCGGTATTTTACAAGCGTTCATTCATACCTGGATCAAATGGCTTATAAATAATAATAAAAGCTGTATTTTTATTGACCAAATAAAATGTTGCTTAAAAAAAAAAATAAAGCTTTTTTTTAATTATTATTTTATTTTTCAAAAAGCTGACCTAGTGCTGTTAACTGTATTGCTGTAAATTGTTGGTTTGAGAAATATATATATATATATATATATATATATATATATATATATATATATATATATATATATATATATATATATATATATATTTACGTGACCAAAATGGAACTGAAAAATTCAGGTGTTGCGATAACGTGACAATCATTTCATGTTGCTTTACTTACCATAGATGTTCATCGTGTTCAAAAAAGAGATTCCCAATCATGCACTGCAGCCTGGTGTGAGAGAAATCTCGATAAACATTCCATATCACAAGTCGTATTCGTCGTATACGTTTTATGGATCTGTCCAGGGTCCTGGATTTAGGCAAATGGCTAAAAAAAATCAGGTTTTAGATTAAACACTATAAACTGGAAAAAAATTTGGGGTTTACAATTTGCATTTCAAACACAAGGAACTGAATTTTCCTGGAGGTACAGATTGTATTCGTCAATGCATAAGTCAAAACCTTTATAGGGTTCTCAATATAAGGTCTTTTGTTCCCACCAAAAATTTTTATATATTGACAATGTCTAAAAATGTCAAAAATTACAGACTTTGCAAACCATTAAAGTAACCCCATAGCTGAAAAGATGATGGATTCCTTTTCCAAACCTACCGACTAATATCTCCTCTTTTTCTTTCTTTTCTTTTTTCTTTTTTTGTATATGCCAGTTGTTTAATCTATAATCTTTTTTTTTTGTCTGTGTAACATGCTGTAGTTCTGATAACTGTAAAGGTTGAATGTGACTCCCATTTTATTGATCATTTTTTTTATTTTTTCTATTGGAAAAGCCTGTATAATGCTCATGGATATCAAAGCCATAATGTTTGTTTCTGATTAAATGTCATTAAAAATGCCTTTCTTTCACTTTTTTATGGAACTGTTTTGCTTTCAGTAGGAAGTTTTTTTCTTGATGACATCATTAAACAAACCTCGAATACACCTTATGTTCGTTTGTTTAGTTTTTGCCGGTGCCGTAACATTAATGCCTTTGGTTATGTATTCATGAAAATATCTTTCGCCTTTTCATTAAGGAGAATGATTTTTTTTTTTTCCCCGTCTTCTCAGCCTGCTTTCAATGTTGATTTGAAGCTGAAAGGCCAATGTGATTTAGCGACAGACGGAATTCAAGTTAAAACAAACCAATAAATGTTTTAAGGGGAAGAAATTAAGAGATAAAACGTAGAATAGACTGGTTCATATGTTGCGGTCTGATAATGGATGAACAGATCCTGTGTTTTGGAGCCGTGATCAGTATATTTGTAATGTTTTATGAGTATTAACTGTTTGACTTGCTGGACTAAATTGCACAATATAGCATGAGTACTGTATTTTAGAGCGTTAGCTGCTGTTTCATGCTGAGTGTGAAGTTGTGACCACAGGGCGTAGCCAGTAAACCTTGCACTTGGCCTGGTGTTTTTTCTCTTATTGTCTTTTAGTTTCCTTTTATAGGATCCCCTTTTTCTCAGCAACTGCAAAAAAAAAAAAAAAATAGAGGCGGCAACACCTTTTTTTTTTTTTTCTTTTTTTTTTGTCTCACTTGCAAATTATAGGGTGAGACGTACAGATATACTGCTAAAACTGTCCATTGATAGATTGATAAATTATAAAGCACACACCCATAATGTCTATATAAACATCCCATTCCACATTCAAGTCCATGTTTGCTGGTGTAATAACATCCACTCTTCTGGAAAGATGTTTCACTAGATTTTAAAGTGTGATTGTGGAGATTTGTGCTTATTAAGCCACAAAGACATAAAACCATGTACTGATGTAGGGAAAGGAGGTGCTAGATAGGGTTCAGGTCAGAGATCTGTAGCAGGCCACTCTTAGATCTTCTACTCCAACCCATTTAAACCAGATCTTCATTGAGCTGGATTTGTGTACAGGCCATGCTGGAGGTTTTAGATTTTATTTCATGAGGTGAAAAACTAATGAAATTAAAAAAATTGCAAACACAATATAAAAAAAAAATCTTCTTCTTACTTTATTATTGTTCACTATATTGCAGGAAGTGTTCCTTTCTTTTTTTTTTTTTTTTTTGCAGACAATTTTCTTGCTTTCTCGTTTTTTGCAGTCTTTTGTCCAAAGAAGGGAAAAAAGAGAAAAAGGTAAGTACTAAAAAGAGAAAGAACAGGAAAGGGGAAATAAAACCCTAATGAAACCTTAAGAATGGAACCCTAAGGACCTTAGGATTTATGTACACCGACTGTGCAGCCCACACTTCATGATAGATATAGATATAGACAATTTTTGAGACGATGTCCATTGTAAAAAGCCTTACACAAATAAAATGTGTGCCTCTGAATTTGTGGTAACAGTTCGATGACAAACAACATATTTCTGCAAAAGCTAGGTGTCCTAATACTTTTTGTCCATATAGTGGACAATATAGCATATAGTATTTTTTCTGGATGTGAAAAACTCTTCAGAGAACCACTGAGAAGCTGAACAGCCGATGCCTGCAAAAACTTAGGGTAGGTTAGGACTCTGAATTTAAAACCATTTTATGTTTATATGTATACATGTTATATAGCTATTATCTTGTTAATACACAGCCAACAAGTTGTAGTTTTGAGTGTCCTAGTTCAAGTGACGAAGAAATTTCATGCTCCTGCATCCAGACACCACAGATGTGTGCCTCCAATTTTGTGATATGTTTGGGAAAAGATCAGTGGTTTGTTTGTTTCTTTTTTTTTTTACGTCAATTATCGTATCTCGTCACGCTCAATGAACCTGGCGCCCACCTTCACCACCCGGAGGAGTTTCCTCACTCGTACACTCAGAAAGGAGAGGCGGGGTTGGGTGACGTCACATCAGCCTTCAGGGATTCCTGTAAGAGAGCTAAGACCTGGAGTGACGTCACGTCAGTAAGACTGAATCCAAATTCAAACTATGGATGACAAAAAAAAGGAGCCGAATTCAGAAATAAAGGGGAAAGAAGTAGGAGGAAACGTGCAGAAGATAAAGGTGTGTATGCCGCTTTATCGCTTATCCCAATGTAAATTTCCCATTTGGATGAATTATCTATCTATCTATCTATCTATCTATCTATCTATCTATCTATCTATCTATCTATCTATCTATCTATCTATCTATCTATCTATCTATCTATCTATCTATCTATCTATTTATATATAGATATATAGATATAGATATTTGGCAATTGTGCAAATAGACAAATGCAGATAATTATGTAGCGTATGTACATCATATATATGTGTGTGTGTGTGTGTGTGTGTGTGTGTGTGTGTAAACATATGTACAGTGAATAAATATAAGGGCTATAGCAGTGCAGAGATGTGTGGACATTGTTAAGAAGTACAATTAAATGGTTCTAAGGCTGTGGCATTTAAGAAAAATGTGCAGACTGTATATCACTTGGTTATGATATGTTGCCTGCTATGTTTTTATGCACAGAGCAACAATTTTTATTTTTGTTTGCATAACATTATAATTTATAGTATGTAGTTTATCATAATGTGTGTAGCAACAATTAACAAACCAATTACAACTTAACTGGTCTAGTTGGATTGTAGTTTAATAGCACTTATTGATTTGTTTATATATATATATATATATATATATATATATATATATATATATATATATATATATATATATATATATATTATAAAATTTTACACGCCTCACATGTGCTGTATCTTACTTTTATTTTTACTTTCATATCGTTACTAAACTTACTGTCAAAAGGATAATTTATAGAATTTGTGATTATATATATATATATATATATATATATATATATATATATATATATATATATATATATATATATAATTTATGTTTACTTCTATGTTTACTATCAAAGGTGACAGCAACTTCCGTGTTCAGTCCCACACGTGTTTTTAGGTTTATTTTATTTTCATACACCGTATATATCTTTAAATAACTGTTAAAATATATATGTTTTATTTTGAAATATATTTCATTTCTGCTCCTCGTTTTGATATGAAGCTTTGACATGAAGCACATGAAGTGCTGTGTTATGTGTATGTCATTCCACCCGTTTTCGGACCTGTCGTTAGGTTGACACAGCAGCACTGTGATTGGCTTTTCGTCAGGACTCGACCAATCACAGTGGACGAGGGCGGGGTTAACAAAATACCGGAAAACACAAGCACAAGCTAGAACTTTCGAGAAGCAGGAGAAGAGAAAGCGGGCTCATGGCAAGCGACAGGTGCGTGGATATGAAGTTGGAATGTTAAAATGCGTTTTAAAGTCATATTAGTCTAATAAATTCTTAATTTTAATTCTCGTTTGCAGGAGTTTTACTGACAGCTTCATAGACGCGGACCCAGCTCGGGCGCTTGAGGTACTGATGGAAGCTAACTAGCTAGCTCCGAGGCTGGGGTTCTGATTAGCTAAGTCACTATAGTTATGCTAATACGTGTGATGTGAGTTTGTGATCGTTGTGCTACGTTATGTGCTTGTACACCGATTCTGAAGCCTGTAATGTGAGCTCACTAGACTGCTTGATCCTCAGTACCTGCTTTCGAGCTCATCAGCATGAACTCTGGTCTGTATGAATAAATGATCAGCACTTGCATCATAGAAATCTTCATTCTTATAGGTGAAGAATGAGTGAAGTGAAGATGTTCTATGATCCATGTGCTGATCATTTATTAATGTGCTTTCTTCATCTTCAGCTGTCTAACTGAAGCCTGCAGGTTAGATCAGAACGTGGTGCTACCACCACCATGTTTCACCATGCTGTATAGCACAGAGACCTTCAGTCAAGTTTATTTCTATATCGCTTTCCACAACGCGCATTGTCTCAAAGCAGCTTTACAGAACTTTAGAATTAAAGTGAATTGTGTGTATTTATTTCTTATGAGCAGCCTGGGGTGACTGTGGCAAGGATAAACTTCCTTAGATGTTATGAGAGAGAAACCTTGAGAGGAACCAGACTCCAAAGAGGAACCCATCCTCATTTGGGTGATATCAAGTGTGTGATTGTTAATCTTAAAAACAATACAAAACACCAGAGAGTGTGACCATAGTGTAAGATTATGAGAAATGTCCTTTCTACAGTCTTATAAAATCATTTGAGATTATGGAACCAGGAGCTACTGAGCAACTCATAAAATAGCTCAACATTTGAGATCATCATAAATCCAACACCAGCTTCTCCATACCAGAGCCTTTAAACACTCAAAGAGGTCCAGTGTCCAAACTCTACATGAAGTGGAATCCAAATGGTGCTGGTACGTAGATGGTTCAGGATGTTTTCGGGCATCTACTTCTTCAAAGGTTCAAAATCTTCATGAGGTGGGACACAACCTCATTGTGCCTGGGGATGGGTAGAGAAAAAGAAGCCGTGGAGAGGAATAAGCGTAGCTGCTGTTCATGATATTAACAAGCACAAGTTGATAATGTGCATGTGATCAGATGTACTGGAGCACAAGGTTATGATGTGTGGTGTGTGTACGACTCATGATACGTCTTTAATCTGCGCTTAAACTGGGAGAGTGTGTCTGAGTCCTGGATACGGTCAGGAAGGCTGTTTCAACGTTTAGGAGCTAAATGTGAGAACTACTGAAATCCAGAGTTTTGAGATCTCAAGGAGATTGATGGATTGTAGCGTGTTAGACGACTGGATAGATACATGGGAGCTAAAGCATATGTAGGTAAGTAGCAGAGGTTTGTAGTCGATTCGAAACTTAACAGGTAGCCAGTGTAGGGATTATGAGTATGGGGTTATATAGTCAGTAGAGGGTTATCGGTGGCGGGCTGTGATTATCACACCTAGGCCTCCAATGGTGACCTCAATATCATTGTTATGACGCCACGGATATAAAAAAATCGATATTTAAGTGAAACGCTCAATAACTATGTGCTGCTTTCCAGCCAGGTGTCTCATGCAGTAAGAACGCATGCTTTTACTAAAGCAAGAAACCGAACAAACACAGTTCAACAAGTCTCCTTTCACTGCAGCCACAGCCGCATACATCATCGCTAGCAGGAGCATCGATATTAACCTCATAAAATGACCACTACAATCCTTTTCTTTTTTTTGTGCGTTTTTGAGTTTTGCGACCACTGTATCCATGGGTATTTCAGTTTTCTTGGAGATTTGAAATGATGGCAAATTGTGTTTTTTAAAGATGTTTGTTTATCTATAATAAGTGAGCCAGTGGTGAGGGAAAACTCGCTGAAATGCTTTGAGAAAGAAAGCTTAAACCAGACTCAAAAACGAGCCCGTCCTCATCTGGGTGGCACCAATAATCATACATCACAGTTCTATCATCGTTGAGGTGTGGGGTTGAGTGAACTGTTCGCTAAGAGATGCTTAAATGCAGAACTGTTCATGTCAATTGCAATCCTAAGCTATTGTTGCAGACTGGTTATATTTAGGGCTCCAACCAACGACTATTTCGATAATCGATTAATCGGACGATTGCTTCTCTGATTAATCACATGAAATTTTTTTTTGACATTTTGCATCTATATAAAATCCTAATTCAGGGTATTTGTGTATAAAAGTGTATTTGAACAAATGCAAAAGCCAGGTATTGAATTCAACAGTTTTTAATTTAGACATTTTAAAGCTTATAGTAGCTGCTTGTTGAGAAGAGAATCGGGGATTTTTCCTTTGAACAAATTCATTTATACTGGGATGTTTCTTTTTCTCTCAAAAAAAACCCCTGAATTTTTTTGAAGGGTGAAGCAATTTGTGTAAATCAACATTTCTATTGTATTTTGCAGATGGCAAGAAATCGATATAAAATATAATACATTATTTTGACAACGTTTGTTTGAAAAAAAAAATACACAGACAAGTTGTGAAGATATATATATTTTTTATATTCCTTTCAGTTCTTGACTCCCTTGAATCGATTTCCTTTTCAACGTTTAATAAAAAACGATCTAATGAAAGTTCTTGGCTGTTGCCGCTGAGCTGGGAAGCGTGCGCAAAGAACCAACGTACCGGTGCGATGTTCGTATAACGAAGCTTCATACGTATAACGAGACAGAAATTCACGTATATTTTTGTTTGTATAACAAAATATACTTACACCGATGTTCCACTGTATGCATAAATGAAATATTTGCAAACATTGAGCAATTTAACTTAAAGTCGCAGCAAACCGCATTTGATAACGAATTTACTGTTGTAGACAAAAGCTAAAAAAAGAGAATGGAACAGAGAAACGCAGCAAGCTAACAGGCTTAAATAAAAAATAAAAGAAGAAAAAAAATATCCATTGGTGTACAAATGTATAATTATTCTACTACAATTCACCAGAGTTGCACAGGTTGTTGCTGGGATCCTATTCCAGTCAATTACATCACTGAGCTACTGGATGTTACACATATGGTGCATTCTCCACCTTCTGCTTGAATATGCCCCTCAGGTGCTCAATAGGATTCATGTATGGAGAAATACTTGGCCACGCCATTACCTTCAGCTTCCTTAGCAACACAGTTGGCGGTGTGTTTGTGGTCGTTATTACGTTGGAAAAATGTCGTTCATCCCAGATTCTGAAGATAGGTTATCATGTTCTGCTTCAGAATGTCACAGTATGTGTAGGGATTCTTGTTTCCCTCAATGAACCGCAGCTTCCCAGTACCAGCTGCACTCATACAGCCCCAGACCATGATGCTACCACCACCATGCTTGACTGTAGACAGGACACAAGTTTCTTCGTACTTCTCACCAGGTTGTCACCACACATGATCTGAACCAAACAAGGTTATGTTTAAACGTTTTTCTTCAGCAAACTTTTTTTGGGGCTTTCTTGTGAGCCAGCTTCAGAAAAGGCTTCTGGGACGACGGAGATGCAAACCGACTTGTTGCAGTGTGTGGCGTCTGAGCACTGACAAGCCTTCGTTTCTGCAACCTCTAAAGCAATGCTGCAGCAGTCATGGGTCTGTTTTTTGAAGCAGCTTCTGCACTTGATGCACAGCACGAGGATTCGACTTCTTTGATTGACCCTTGCGAGGTCTGTTCCGAGTTCTACTGTACTGTAACTCAGTTTCAGGGTGTAACCGATCTTCTGATAGCCTGGGCATCTTTGTAGAGAGCAGCAAATCTAATTCTCAAATCCTCAGTCTTTACCATGAGGTGCCATGTTGAACATCCAGTGGTCAGTATGAGAGAATTGTACTCAAAGCACCACTGCTTATACAATATACATAAATGTGTATGGTCCTGTAAAGCAGACAAAAACATGAACTTGATGAATAGGACGTGAGGCTTTGCACGGTTGAGCGACGTACAGCTGTTATCACTTAGGGTGTGCTAACTTTTGTTGCTAGCTATTTTGACAATAATGGCTGAATGTTCAGTATTGTCCCTGGAGAAGATATACTAAAATAGTTGCTGAAATGTGAGGCGTGTACCCACTTTTTTGAGCTACCGTATGTATTTTATGGTTGTATCAGAGTGCAAACTTATAACAAATGGTCATTAAATGAATCTAATGTTGGCCCAAGACATTTGCACAGTACTGTAATTTATATATATATATATATATATATATATATATATATATATATATATATATATATATATATATATATATATATATATATATATATATTTTTTTTTTTTTTCCACATGCCAAGTGCAAAAACTTGGCTTTAGGGTTATTTTATATCGCTGCCTGAATGCTTTTGGATCCTCAAATCTGATTGGTCAGAAATGCTTTAAATACTTGGGAAAGGGCTGTAATATGGACATGTCCTGGTTACGAACAGCAGTCCAGTGAGCACTTTTCTAAAATAAACATGAAAAACATTTTTTTCTTTATTGCAAACAAATAAGCTCTCTCATCACTTATGCTAACACATGGCTGAGTTCTCGAATCTGATTGGTCAGGAGCAGTGCATAATTTCTTTTTGTGCTGCAGTCCGTCTCCGACTGTTCCGGTAGTTTTAGCTGTAACATGAACTACAGCTTTAAGTTAATGTGCTTGTTCTAATACTTTATTGTTTCTATAGCAGCTTGTAGACTCGCAGTACAGATGTTACGGTTAAAAATTGTTCACCACAGTAAAATATGACTCTTTTTGTTTAGCATTCAATACCATAGTCTGTGTAGTAACCACTTTGCAATTTATGACAGGTTTTTACATTTTTATCAGCACTGGAAAAGATAAACGAGTTTATACCTACCAGCTTCTCTGTAAAATGCCGAGCTGTACTTTTTGAGAGAGAGAGAGAGAGAGAGAGAGAGAGAGAGAGAGAGAGAGAGAGAGAGAGAGAGAGAGAGAGAGATTTGATCAAGTTGAATCTCATGAGAAAAGGAGATTCGGGTGACTGTTTATGTAACATAAATAAGAACAGGAAATAACTTGCCTTTCAGACATTCCACCACATTAAACCGAACTGTAAAGCATTTAAATGCACAACGTGTAGTTTATGAATCGTAATTGTTGACAAATCACGGTGTTATAAGTGAAATAACACGCTCTAGGCTGTACGCTTCTATATATGAAAATGATGCACTGCAGGTCTATCAGACAGTCGCTTCAGCAAAAGTGTGTGTGTGTGTGTGTGTGTGTGTGTCTGCTTATTCAAAGTATGTGGTTGTTATTTTCATTATAAATTTATTTTGTACCACCCTGTATTCTGCTGTTTGGGAGAATCAGGTAGTTTGAGCTCATCACTTTGCTTCAACAGGTTTACTTTTCAACATGTTGCCACCCGAAATGCTTTAGTATTGATTATATCTAGGGTTGTGAAATTCCAGGAATTTGCAAGACGGGAAACTTTCCATATGAATGAACATGAACGTAAAGGAGTATAGGAGTTTATAGGAGTATATGGGAATAAACTGTGGATTTACAATACTCCAGGTGAGACTATAACAGGGGACTTGAAAGTAGTTGAAAAAGAGAATTTTGCAGGATAATTTTGATGAAAACAACCAGATTTAATTCACTTTTCACTTTTGAATTTCTCCCCTGCGCATTGATCAATTAGATGCATACAGCACGTTTACTGTAGGGCTTTCAAGGCTGTTCCCTCGACCTGCACTGTGCAATTTTCCATAATATAACACAGAGTTCTTAAACCTTGCACACACGATAACGTCAGTGTCTACCCTCGCGTGAATTCACGTCAATTACATAAATATGACGTGCATTTGTTTCAAATTAAACATAAGCTTGCAATATTACTTTGACCGTTTACGAGGCGAGCTAGCTCAAGTTATGACACTTTTTCTTCTACCTTCTGCTAGGATGTGTTCTGTAGTACACTAGTGGTCACATTACTATTTTTGAAAGAAGTATTTTACACTCGTTAAAGCCTGCGATTGTTTGATTAAAAATACAGAATAAAACGATTAGATCAAATTAGTTTTTTTGTATTAGTTTGCATGCATGTCAGCATCTGACCAAACTAAATGTTTATATTTGTATGCGTATGATACAGTTTATATAAATTTCCCTATAAATTTTAGGCTAAAATAGGCTGTTACAACACACACACACACACAGGTGTTTTTTTTTTTAACTGGAAATTCATCTAAGTGCCTGCGCTTGAACACTTCCATCACATCCCTCTGATCTGCATTGTGTTCTTTTGACAATTCAGTCTGTTGTGTGTTATTTTTTACTTGGATAGCACATGGTACCAAAGTATTTATTAATAAATTCAATATTGTAACCGCATTATTGTGAACGCATTGCCGGAAAATGAATCGAATTCAGTGCGGTAACATACAAATTCAGCTCGTATCATATTACATTGATTATTTTTATGTAACAATGTACCCCATTTTGTTTCCCTTAATTAAAAGTTTTCTATACAGTCCTCTTGTGTAGCTTTGTGTGCTTTCTGTTGTACCACCCTATTGTCTGTCCTCCTTCTGGTCTACGTGTCTGTCCAGAATATTGGGTTATTACTAATCTATTAGCCTCTGCATTATTAGGATCAATGAATCCCTTGAATAATAGAAATGCAGCGGTGTAATTGACTTAATTTTTTTCTCTGTATTCTGAAAAAACTATTCTGTGCATGTGCATATTAAAATGCTGCATTGGCATGGTTTAAAAAAACAACAAAAAAACAATCCTGGCTTTTTGCTAGACACATCACAGTTGCAGTGTGTAGTAATATAATCGTAGTGTGCTATTTTTGGTCCAGCTCATGGCGCCCTACTATTTATGTGTCTGTCCAATCATTTAAATGACAGTGAGTGAGTGAAATCATATTGTTAACACAACTACAGACTTACGAACCTGGCTAATTGAGTCACTAATAACGTTTCCTGTCGTCGAGGCACGTTCTTATTTCTCGCTTTTTCGTTTAACAGGAGCTGAACGAGGCTCTAGGCGAGACGGCCGATAACGCAGAATGGCTGTGTCAGCGAGCGTACGCGCACATCCTGCTCAAAGACTTTACCAGTAAGTGTTCGTTTTATATTTTTCTGTATCTTATTATGAAGTTCCTGCAGAGCTTTTTTTTTTTTTTGAATATATAAACAGTTCTGTTGCATCATGTTCTTCCAAACCGAGAGTAGATTTTAAGTTTTGTTTTTTTTCTTTTTGTCATATTGTGTCTTCATTTATTGCTTATATGATAGGACTTCAAAGTACCATTATGCTGACTTGAATGCACTGATTTATAGTATTTGCAATCTCATTTTACACCCAGAACGATTGTTTTTCCTCCCCCATTGCCCATCACACTATTTTAGGCTCGTTTTTAAGAACTCGCACTTGTGGCGAATCAAGCAAGCGATTGAATTTTATATTCTCACTGCCCGATGTTGAAGTATGCTCCAGTTTATCGTCTGCTGGACCAGAGAGTAGATCCGCGTTGTACATTTTTACGCTCGGCTTCGATGAGGGGAAGCGCTTCAAATATTGCAGTGTGACAGCGTTGAGCTATAACCAGCTTCTTCACGATGCCTAGCTATGCTGCACAAACAAGCGAACCCACCATGCTTACATAGTTACGTCAGAAGAAAGCACACTGTAAGGCTTCATGATTCAATATCTCTGCATAGTTTGACTCTGCTACAAAATCCAGCGAGGTTTACTTTAATTATATTATACAGACCAATATGTTCTGTTACCCGCCGTCCTGTAAGTGGTTTCTGCAGGACCTCCGCCGCTCAGCATCACAATACACTGGTAGGGAGGTGTTGATAATAAATGCATCAGCAGAGCAGTCTTTGTTCACCGAATAAAAAATTAGAGATAAAGGTGATCATCATACGACTCTGAAAATATTTGCACAGGTGTTTCGAGCTCTCTGATATTACCTTTTAGTCAAACAACCCCACCCACCCCCCCTTTAGAGTCACCGCTCTCTCATGCGTCCTGTAAATCGAGAATGCTTGGATTCATTAATTTGCACAACAAAACTCGTCAACGTGTGTTCGACTTTGCTACCGTTTGACAAGTATACACTTAATATCATGCAATGTTTTTTCAAAATGGACCAAAATTGACTCGAATCGGTGGAAATGCTTAATTTCATGAAAGAATGAACCATCTACACCTTGTGTCGAGCTCAAGTTTGTAGTCTTTCAGTCCAGATGACGGCTCGTGAATCAGTTAACAGTGAACACCAGCGATTGTGATTCGGAAGCATCATATTAACATAATGCATGACCACATGAGACATGAGGCTTTAGGGTTTTTCATCATTTGCACAAAACAAAAAAAGCAATAAACACCCCTGATATTTGCATTTCATTGGTTCTTTCAGGTGCAGTTGATGATGCTAAGAAAGCACAGCAGCTTCAGCCTGGTATGGCACTCGCATTCCTGAGAACAGGGTGAGTTTCTGCACTAAATGATTGATCACCCATATTCACTGCAGGGCCACTTGGTAAATATTGAGTATAGTGTATTGTAATACTGGTCATAAGTATCGTATGTGCTTTTTGAGCAGCGCATTCCACATCGCATTCCACATTTAGTCCAAATTTGCTTTCAAAATTCCCTCCACTCTTCTGGGTAGATGTTCCACCAGATTTTGGTGTGTGCTTGTGGACATTTGTGTTAATAAAGTGAGGTACTGATGTAGGTGAGCTGAGGTGCAGTCAGTTCTATAGCAGGCCACTCAAGATCTTCTTCTTCAAACCATGTAAAAAGTGAACACAATTCTATTGTACTGCATCTAAAAAACGTCCTGTACAATTGTGGTAACAGTTTGGAGAAGAACCACATATGGCAGGACCGGTCAGGTGTCCCAATACTTTGGTCCATACAGTGTATATCAAATAATGATTTAACCATGCTGTAATATTATAATGACACATGCAGCAGAACAGTAGCACGGCTTCTATGCTTTCGACGAGAATCTATATGCAATCACAGTGTTGATCATATTCTTGTTTTCAGAATTGCAGAATATCATCTTAACAACATCCGTGCTGCACACCAGGCCTTCACAGCTGGAAAAGGGCTTGAAGGTGAGTCAAAATCTGCTTGAAGGCAACCAAAGCGTTATCGTCATCGAGTTGGAAGATTTGCCTGAAACAAATTCTTTTTATTTTGCAATATCTGTTCTTTTAATTAATTAGGATCCCAAAACGTCAATCACTATTATGGTATCATAATCATGAAAATACACATAGAAAACAAATTGTAATAATCGATACTATAATGTTTAAAGTAGAAATATGGCCAGGACTAGTTTTTATTCCTTCTTTAGCAACCCTCTCACTGTATGCTCAAGATTTGCATTACACTTTCACCAGGATCCCAACAAAGTCAAGCGTTTCTTCTACTCTATTTTCAGTATATTTAAGGGCACACAGATTAGTAATAAGAAGGACTAGGTATGGTGGCAGAGGTATTTCTGTCGGTGTCGAGCTCGACTTGTTTGTTTATGCATGCCCTAGATATTTAGAATGAACTGAATGGTTTCTGTTCCACGAAATGTAAATTTGCCGTGATCAGCGCACTTCCTCGTCAGGCACTGTGAGGGTAAAAATGGCTTCCATTCGCTTTCTTTTTTGTTTTTTTCTTTTTAGTTTCAAGTTTATTTTTCACAGGTGCTACTGAAGCCTTCCAAACATGGATCCAGAAGTGTGAAGAAAAAATGGCAAGTAAGTTTAGACTTCTTACATCTTTTAGAGACTGATGTTTATCCCACATGGTTTCCTCATTTTTAGGTGAATGTTTAAGATAATACCTTTATTCATCCCACAGTGGAGAAATTTGTTACAGCAGCAAAGAAAAAGAAATAGGCAAATATATTTCCAACAGTTTCTGAAATGCTCAAATCAATCCTTAGTAATTGGAAGTAATGGGTTAACAACTTACTTCTGCAGCAGTGGATTACTTACAAATCCTCTGTTTGTATAAAGCAGCCTTGCAACAGACTGTGTTTTCTACAGCGTTTTAAGCTTTATTTGGACAGTATTATTCTGCAGGAAGTTGTATATTGCTTTCATAATGTTTTAAGTGAGGTAATTAATAAAGGAAGGCAGACTGACCATTATAATGTAAAATGTAGGTCTTTGAGTTTCAAAGTGTGAATGACTGCCATGGCCACCAAAAGGCATTTGGAAACAGGAGGGAACTCTGACAGGATGAGTTCTGGCAGACACGAAGCCACAACAGAATCAGAAGACAAGTTTCTGATTGCTCGTGTGATAGGTGGCACACAGGACCACAGCTTCAAGCTCAGCTTAACACGGGTCAAAGTAAACAAGTCTCAGTTTCAACTGTGAAGAGAAGACTTGGAGTTGCAGGTTTGGCAGGTTGAGTGGCAGTAATAAAACCCCCGCTTAAATAAGCAAAATCAGAAAAAAGGCTTGCCTGGGACGTAGAGCGCAGCCAGTGGATTACTGAAGATTGGTTTTATGAGACGATGAGTAGAGATACAGTAGTTAAAATATTACTCCAGTAAAAGTGCTTAATTAAGCTTTCACTGGAGTAACAGAGTAACCCTGTGTTCAGCTTTAGTGTGCAAAAATGGCAACATTGAGACAAAATCACATTAAAATAGATGTTAAAAATTAAATGATTCAATGGATTTCTCTTATGTCTGATTATTTGTTCTGTTTTTAATAAGAACGCACAGAGACATTAAACTGTAAAATTCAATAAAAACTGGAAAAATGTCGCAAAAAAAAATTTACTAAATAATAAAAGAAAATAATAAAAAGAAAAATTATTAAAAGTACAAAAGTATTTGCCTTCAAATGTACTTAACTATTCAAAATACTATGATTTATTAAGGCTATAATGTTCCTATGATCGTATTTTAAAATTTTTTTATTTTTGTCATAAGACTCAGCACACTGATCTTTTAATAGGATGATATTAATGAGTCAGACACTGATTGATTTCTATTACCATTATCATGAGCCAAAAACCTTCTTTTCACCTACTTAAAAAAAACTCGCGCAAATAAGTTGCTGTGGCAGGTCAGAGCCAGGAGTTTTTTCCATAATTTATTCCTCTCAAAATGTTCTGCTTGCTGTTTTACTGATGCTGAACTGTACGACCAAGGGCCAATCAAAACTCTACCCTGATTGGCGGCTCAAAACTGTACCCTGATTGGCCGCTGAAAACTCTACCCTGATTGGCCGCTCAAAACTCTACCCTGATTGGCGGCTCACTGCGTGTTTGACCAGTTACATTTTTATCCACTCATAACTAAAAAGAAACCACTGATTTTGCAAGAGTAAAAAGTAAAACATTTACGTTTGAAATGAAGTGACGTTAAAATAAAAGTCTCCCCAAATGGAAATTCTTCATCAAAGTAAATACGTGAAAAAAAAAATCTACTTGAGTACAGTAATAAATGACATTTACTTTATCGTTGTCCACCATTCGTTACATTAACTGTCAGTCATGGAGGAGAAACATGAAGGTCTGGGGCTCTTTTGCTGAATCCAGAGTCGGTGACATGCAAAGAGTGAGAGGCTCCCTGAACCGAAACTAGTACCACAGCATTATGCAGCATCATGCAATACCCAAAACACACCTCCAGGCTGTGTCAGAACTACTTTTAAAGAAAAGTACGAGACATTAGGCTTCAAACCATGGAATGTCCAGCACAGTCTCCAGACTGAAGCCCCATTGAGCGGGTTTGGGATGAACTGGACAGAAGGGTGAAAGCAAAGCAAACCCACAAGTGCAACACATTTGTGGGAACTTCTGCAACAGTGTTGGGAAGAATTTTCCGAACAATATTTGGTTCATGCTGTAGAATGAATGCCACAAGAGTGTTCGGCTTTAGTGCGCAAAAACAAATGGCAACATTGAGTCAAAATTAAATTAAAATCGATTCAGCGATTTCTCTTTGATGTCTGATTATTTGTTTTGTTCTTTAATAAGAATGCACAGACATTAAACTGTAAATAATAAAAAAAAAATGTGAAAAATAGAGGTGTTCAAAATCCAAAAAAAAGAAAAAAAAGATAAAAGTTTGCTGTTCTAGCTATTAAATAATGTTAAACAGGTCTTATTATTCTAATGTGAATGTTTTCCACCTTTAATGCTCATTAAAATGCTCCCGTAGCACCGTTTCTTTTTTGTTTGTTTGGTTTTTTTTTTTGTTTCCTCGGTCTTGCAGTTCTTTCTTTCGCTCGTCCAAATGTATTTCACTGTATTACGACTACAAATGAGACCAACAGCCAATCAGCTTTCTGCTATTGGTGCGAATCTCTGTCGGATTGTACCACAGACGTAAAAGTGATTTTATTGTGCAGCGATGGTGAAGTGCACATTTAGTGATTCTTTGGTTTGAGAAACCGAATATAAGGCTTGGTTAAGACCAGTTAAAATGATCTTAAAAAACCTGAAAACTGGTTGTGTGTATATTCTGTATACACATGTATGTATATGTACTATATACAGTGTATGTTTTCATTTATGCACATATCCATATAATGCTTTATGTACTAGTATGATGATGATGTATTGTATAGTTTGTAGTGTGTGTGTGTGTGTGTGTGTGTGTGTGTGTGTGTGTGTGTGTGTGTGTGTGTGTGTGTGTGTGTGTGTGGCACAATCCAGCTAAATAATGTATATGAGATGTATAGAACTTGTTTTAAACTGTGGTGTTTTCACTGCCCGTTCCGTCTTTGCTGTGTTTGATATCGATAAACGGAGGTTTTCCATTGGCCGAGCCTCAGATTGCCACCGGGCCGTGGCTCATTTATTCGCCTGCAGCATTTTATTTATTTAATCCCCCCCCTCTCTTTCTTGTGGCAATCCTCGTAAGGTTGTGAGGGCATTATGCTTCCTTCCGATTGAACGCCAGGCAGTAAAATTTAATTTAAAAAAAAGCAAAGTTTAAAAAATAAACACACTGGCATGCATCAATATTTCAAAATGCTTGTTTGCCTGCCATGGCACTGACTAATTAGCTGTGTGAATACCAGCAGAGCATACCCGATCAGTGGGGGCATCGTGTGATGTTTTTGAACTAAGGTCGAAGATATTTGAGCCGAGATCAAGATTTCAGAGGAGGAACGATCAGCGCGCGCGCGCACACAAACTCTCACCATCTTTTTAACGAACGAGGGAATATCTTGTGGAACTGCACGACCGTAACTGCAACACTAGTCTGAGTTTAATACTAACAATCTGCTGCTGTTAAGGGTGTCTTAGAGAGCATCTGATTGGCCCCAAATTAATCGATTGCAATGCGATTACAGTTGCTTTCCATCAATTTACCCTTCCTTAGCTTGTGTTTTTTTTTTTTTTGTGCATTTTCTTGTTTTGTTCTTTCCCTGGTTGAATTTTAAGCGAACTATTTAAAAGATTGTGTGAAATTACAGTGTAGAAACTTGACATTTTCGGAGAAAAGGTTGATGGACATCCGGCGTTGTTTCAGCGCGCATTGATCTGGTTTCTGATTAGACTTTTTCTCTCTCTCTCTCTCTCTCGCTCTTTCTTTCTCAGAGCCACGTTTTGTTTAGATATCCTACTCATGATAATTAACTGCAATTACCCCCCTCCCACCCCACAAACACACACACACACACACACGCACACACACACTGATCTAATGTATTTCACCCCGATATTCAGATATTTTTAAAACCCTGCAGATTTCTGTGAGAGGGATTGAAGTGACCTTGGGGGGGTATTAGTATGGATTCAGTGGCTGCCGCATCGTAATGACCCTTAGTTAACGCACACGTCAAAATTGAGCTTATTGACCCAAGATTTCCATTAGCAGCTCGCTCACTCGCACAATATTTTAAACAGGGTCTATTCTTAGACGCAGCGTGCTGAAATGAATGCCTGAGGGCAACAAATAACTGTTAATGCACTGATGTACATGATAAACAACACCGCTGAACTCGCCACCAGCGGACGCTCTTTCTCCTGCTAGCTTCTGACAATATGGAACAAAAAAAAAGAATGAAAACCTCAAAACTAGAGCCCCCCCATCATATCTCTTACACCCCCCCCTTCTTTTGGAACGTGACCTCATTTTAAGTGCCATTAATGCACCGTCGGATGCTCGCGAGCTCCATCTCGTACTGTTTATGAAAATATTCAATAATTTATGAGACATAACAGCCTAATACTGGCGGGGTGGGGGTGGGATTGGGGGACCTCTTAGGCTCATATTTATGTTGCCACAAAATGCACTGGAAATCCATAACACCTCTGTACACTATAGAATTATATCCATTTCCTTAAAAATAGGTGTGTGGGTGAGACCACCAAGGTGTATGCTTTATTTTGACAATGTATGTGTACAATGTTTGGGGGCGGGACTTTTCTGGTTAATTTATGTGTTTATTTACATTCTAATGCAATACAATGTACCAGTTTCGACCAGTTACGTTTATATTATATTAAGCAGTAGGTCTACCGACAGCTGATGCGTTGTTCTTTCTGCTTCCTTGTAACAGCACAAGACCGAAATGAAACCTCAGATTTGGTACGTATGCTTGTAAACTGCACCACGTCATTACCACTGTATTCCATCAGAGTTAAATGAATGAAATTAACTTCATCACACAAATGACCACTTAAGTTTTACACGCTTTTCAACAGTGACTCTTTTTTTTTTTCTTCTTTTAATGGAAACTTTTTAAGTTTTTCCCCCCTGTTGCTCACCTCAAACGAGCTGAATCCACTAGATATTAGATACAGCAGGTTGTAAATATTGTAGCTATATTCTGGTGTGTTTTCATCGATCTGTAACTTGTTTCTCTTTCCCTTTGCTTCATGCGGAACGCACACCCACATTTCTCAACATCAGCAGCGAACTGCAACTCCACA
The DNA here is from genome assembly GCF_014805685.1 of Silurus meridionalis. Lineage (NCBI taxonomy): Eukaryota > Metazoa > Chordata > Actinopteri > Siluriformes > Siluridae > Silurus > Silurus meridionalis. The sequence continues at coordinate 14,035,980 of NC_060907.1, forward strand.
TGTCAAGTAAGTGCGAGAGAATTATTCACAGACGCTCTGTAATACCAGATAATGCTCTGTAACGCCTATAAACACGGCCCCGGTGTCGAACGAATATTTATTGCATGTGTGCTTTTGGAGCAATAATATTTTAGCTATAATAGAGTTGGTAAAAAATAAATAAAACACACAGCGTTCGCATCAGGTGCTGAACTTTTCCCTCTCGTTCCCTTCAGACACGACTGGTACCAGACGGAATCTCAGGTTACTGTCACACTGATGGTAAAAAATGTCAAGAAGGAAGACGTTCGCATCATGTTTCAGGAAAACGAGGTAACAGCTTCTTCTTTCGTGCTCGCCTCGCACAGTCATGAACAACCGCTCACGCTCCTAATGCAAGGCATTATGATTAAAAGAGAGAAGATCGGAATAAAAAATTCTCTCCCTCCATTAATCTTATCCCTTTCTCCCCAATAAAGGGGTGGTGGGGGGATCAAAGTTCCTCCCGTTGTTTGATGCGGATCCTATAAATAAATTAAGGATAATGCGAGTATAGTGTAATAATTTGGTTGCAAACGCGTTGGAGACGAGATAAAACATGGATGCGACGCTATCAGGGGAACCTGCCTGCGGGCTGTTTTACGGCCCCCGCCGGGACCTACAGGCAGTCTGCGTCGCATTAATGAGGAGTCCTCGCCAGCTCAAAGCGCCATCCTCCAAAGCGCATACAAACCCCCTCCTGAAATATGCGCAAGGACCGGAGGATGAGGAGAGAAGCAGAGCAGAAGACAGGAGAGGAGGCACGATCAGGAGCCTCTTGGAGTTGAAGCGAGTTTCAAAGCTAAGCCCGAGGAGAAGTTTCAGGACCGGCGGCTTCCATCTCTTTCCTGCTTTCTTTCCGAATGTGTGATACACTCCGGGTCATCAAACACACCTCGCGGCTTCTCCCTCACCACACCTGCAGCAACGCCTCAGCACAACAAAGTTTCATTGATCTACTTTTTTTTTTTTTTATCTTATCGACAGCAGCAGCTGCATCTCTAGTCAGCAGTGACTGTTAGTCATTTTGGGAGCTGGATTTAACTTTATTTTAAAGGGCTCAGTCTTGCTTCAGAACGCAGATCTTCAAATCATTGACCCACATCGACTAACTTAACACTACACACTGTAGACCAACCTGATAAAAATAATCTTTTGTTGTTGTTGTTCCTCCACCAGTTAAAAGCAATGGTGAAACTTCCATCCGGTGAGGTTTGCAGCCTAAATATCCACCTACTACACCCTGTGGTTCCTGAGCAGAGCACATACAAGATCCTCTCCACTAAGGTACATCATAAAGCCTTTTTCTATATAAAAGCTCTGCCTACTCACAGTCTCGTCCTCAAGCACTTAAAGACCGACCGCCCTATAATTGTTGGAATTTATAACAACTACATAAGACCATTTTAAGATGGAACGTCTGAATATTTATTTTTCCGGGTTCCACATCCCATTGGTTCGACTGGCGGTGAGAGAGTAGAGACGGCTGGCAGGAAAGCGCAGGATCCAGAAATAACTGAATGTGAAATACCACCTTCAGACTTCAGACCATTAATAAACTTATCAATCACAAACAAACGGCAGAAGCAAAATCGATGCGTCTTTTATGGTTTCAAATCAAGGCATGTTCTGATTTAGTCACTCAAGACTTCTACTAGGTACTAGTTCACTGATAGGTGAATCACAAAGAGTCAGTTTTGTTGTTATTTGTCTTATTGGTTGCCATGACCAAGGGATTGCTGCAATAAAGAGGTTGGTTACCAATTTATGGGCAATGCATATGCAGTCCTATAATCTTGGAGTAAAGGATTTTTATGTATGTCCTAATATGAAAGATCTCTAATTGATACCATTACAACCTATTTTAAGTAGTTATATTCTTTAGTTTGATTTAAGGTAATGATGGGTTATAATGTATATGATGAAAACCGTATATTTGAACACACAGCTGTAGTATCAGTCTGTTCCTGTAAACTTGACTGTTACAACTAAATGAAACGTGGCTGTGACCAGTTTCATAAAGTAAAAGTAACATTTCATTTATTTCACCTGCTGACCAAAATGTTTCAATAAAACAAAACGTTAAAAGCTCTTTTTTTAACCGCTTTAACGTGGTCACGTATCAGCGCAACATGCCATCAATTAGAGTGCAGACGATTCCCGGTAGTCGCGCACGCTCGCCTCAAAAGAGCATGAGGACGATGCCAGCGTGCTCTGAGGTTTTACATATTTGAACTCCGTGGGTTTGTGCAGATTGGGACCTCCGGTGCTCCGGTGAAATTGCAGGGGATGCATAATTAAGAGTGCGAATATCTCACGATGCATCTTTACACCCCTACGGTACAACGATTGTCACCGTTTGCACGCCAATTATTCCGTCTAGAAACAAAGTATAATTTCTCGAAACGGCAAATTTCATCTTTGAAGTCCTCGGGTGCGAAAGTGAGATCGTGTTGTTTCCGGGCCAGAGAAACTCACGTGCGAGGGGAGCACGTGGTCAGAATAGCGCGAGTTGCACAGTTGCCGATGTACATGTCTTTTGGCAAACTGACTTATGAAGGTCGGTGCTCTCTGTGACCGTGTGTGCGGCTCTGTGCTGCCATCTGTTGGCATGTTACAAAACTGATACCACCTCGTATTGTTAAAACAATAGGGTAATGTAAATTGCTCTGTTTTGCTAAATATGTATTTTACAGTACACTACCCCATACCGATCACCACTCTTTAAGACTCCTGTGTAGGCCATGTCTCAACCTACGATATTTTCAGTGGATGTTTATAGTAATAATGCGTAGTCCGTGTTGCGTTAAAGCAACGTACTACATAACACGCACAACATCGCCATCATACTGGTCATAAGTATATCGCATTCCACTTTTAGTTTCAGTTTGCTCTTAAAACTCCCTCCACTCTTCTAGATTTTGGTGTGTGCGTGTGGAGATTTGTGCTCCTTCAGCAGCGTTCACATTCATCCCAAAGGTGTTCAATAGGGTTGAGGTCAGAGCTCTGGAGTAGGAGATCTTCCACTCCAAACCCATTTAAACCATATCTTCATGGAGTTTGCTTTGTGGATAGGGGCAATGCCAATCTGGAACAGGTTTGGGTCTTCTAGTTTCACTTGAATGGAAAATCTCATATTACTGCATCCCAAAAAAATAAAAACCTGTACAATTGTCTCCCTTCAGCTTTGAGATAACAGTTTGGGTCGGGGTTTAGGGTGGTTGAGGAGAAGTTGAGGGGAGATTCCTATTGATTTGAAATTAGTTTTTCATTTCCACGTACTCTATATTAATGCACTGAGCCTGCAAACCAGATATAGAATATACATAATATAGAAAAACATCATTTCATGAGATTCCAGCTTTTTAATCTAGCCAGTTCCTGGGCAGCCCAAACATGAGACTCAGTAGCACATTAAAGCTTTTCCTTGCCTGTCGGGCTGCTAATAAATTAGATTTGCCCACCTTTTGTTAACTCTAAGGTCATAATATCATTAGAAAAACATCATTGATGGGTAATATAGCAGCTTTTGCTCCATAAATGTGGGGAATGTGCGTTAGGTTGAATGCGTATATCCGTTTTAAAAGGTTTTTCTCTCGATTGATTTATGACCGATTATTACTTTAAAAGGTTTTCCGTGTGGCCAGTATTAAAACGGCCATCTCTTTCGGACCCTGTAACATTTAACAGCTTCTCTAGACACTTGGCCTACAGATACACACTCTATCATATTTTTGAATGGTTGCTTTTTAAAAAGGGCAGTAGTTTGGATAATGTGTTCAAACGAGCACGAAAAAACACTTTTGTGCTGCTCATTGTTTTTTTTTACAAAATTAGCAACAGAAAACTAAACGGATATTTGTTTTCGATCAAACAAGCAGCCATTGCTGCTGACCAGCTGTTGAATTTCTAGTCTCTGAAGAACAAACACTTTGCAAATCCTGGTAAATGGCAAGCAAATGCTTGTTTTGGTGACACACACACACACACACACACACGCTTGTTAAATATGAGACTCTGAGAACTGCTCCACCAGTTTCACCTCACTTCCACCCTGAACCCTGTACCATGGCAACAGTGGACTAAGGTGCATACCACGGGTGCCTTTATAGATTAGTGTAACAAGGGCCCTGTTTAAACGTGACGAAGAGGAGAAGGAGGTGCAACTTACTCTCTCGGCCTCACTCACACACACACACACACACACACACACACACACACACACACACACACACAAAAAACTCCTGGCCGCTGGACCCAAGCCTTCACAAAGCCCCACTTGTCCACGGGTCTGCCGGGCCCCTCAGGAGCACCTGGTTTTAGCAAACACTGGCACAGTGCATTGCTCAGCACTTACCCACGATCTTTAAACACGGCACGGCAAATCCGAATCATCTCTCTGCTTTCGTTGTAATGCAGTTTCACCGAAGCTACTGTCGGTTTCTTTTTTTTTTTTTTTGGCCACACAGTCGCTTTCAGATCCTACATTGTGTTCAGTGTTTAATTTCACATGGAAACATGCACAGAGCACTCACCGTGTGGTCCTGTAACATGCACGCCTCTGTACATTTCAAAATTCATAATGCCTCATACTGTCTTTCATTAGTTCGCACTTCAGTGCACCAACCGAGCCTGCAAAATGAGACTCGAACGTTGGTCAGACCTGTAGCCGATTGACTCACGCAAACGTCTGGTCGCCTACTGACACGTTAATTAGTTATCTTGAGAAAACAAACCTTTTGTTTCATCAGACCTGCTGATTAGCTTAACGACAATAACAATTACTGTTAATGTGGAAATGATGTTTAATATACACCAACCAGGTATAACATTATGACTGGTGAAGTCAATAACACTGATTATATCTCCATCAGGGCACCTGTTAGTGGGTGGGATTTATTAGGCAGCAAGTAAAAATGGGCGTGCGTAAGGATTTGAGCGAGTTTGACAAGCGGCACGTGTCAAAAATCTAAAGAATTTATAGGGATGTATTTTTAGGGTCGTCCCACCTGCTCTTAAATATACCTGAAACAATAAAAAGAGTTTGCTGCCTCGAAGTTGCAAGACTTTGGTACCGATTTTGTTTGAGGTAAACAGTAAACTATGCATTGTGTGTATCAGCTGTGTAATTAGTCCTTGATCTAAGTCAGTGGTTCTCTACAGATCATGAGCTTGGAAATGATGGAAGCTCCAGGCTCTTAAAGCAAAAGCTTTTTCTTTTTTTCCTTTTTTTTTTTTTTTTTAATAAAGTGCCTTGGGGTTGGTTTTCACTTTCAGGAGAACATGGTCTCAAATGAAATGTCAACATGGAATTCTGAGTTGGCAAATAGGAGTTTTTTTCTCTCTCTGTAAGAAACCGAGAGCCCCAGGCATTTCGAGTGGGAGGGGAATTAGAATGTCAAAAGTTGGACTTTCGTACTTAATCTTGTTAATGCGAGCATACTGCATTGTGCATGGCACCCGCCATGTTTTTATACAAGTGTGTCAGGATTTTTTGTGGTGTTCTATGAAACTGGGTAAACAAATCAGTTTGCTTTCTGCATAAAACATGTAATTCTGTGCTCTTTTACCTTTTTTTAAACACCCATTAAAGATGTATTGTATAGTATACTGTCTTAACCACTCACAAGACTCCATTTCTTCAGTGTACGGTCTCTGCCTTAGTGGACAGACTGGCTAGTTAGATTACACCAGTGTGTTTTCTTTTCACGTGCTCGTGCATCACTGTGGTACTTCCATCCCACACGATCTCTGCTTTGCATAACTTCCAGGTACAGTTTTCTTTGTTGTGTTGAATATAAAATCCTCTCATGCCTTGGATGACTTGAGGTGCACACTTTTTCTTGCTGACCCTGTACTCCGCCATAACAGCCCTAAACGATTAGTTGTTGCAGCCCCCATTTAATTATTTATGATATCAAATAGCATCAAGTTTAAAAATGAAGAAAATTAAAGTGTAGTTGTGTTAGGTATGTTTTAATTTACTTGCATCAATGACCTAATTGTTTGTTTGTGGTTGCTTTGAGTGTGAACTATATTTTCATTTAAGGAAATCATAAATAAAGATTAATGAAGACCACAAAAAACGACCTTAATCGATCTGCCTTTACAGAGACCACCGGCGATCAAACATCCCAACGCAATTATCGGCCGATTACGATCGCCAACCGATGAATCGGAGCGCCCTTAATAAGAAGACAAAGGGCACGTTCAGAGGCTGCGCTGTTGTTGCTAATCATTTCCCTCGCAAACAGATCTATCCCCTTTTCATTTCCTCGCCCGTCTCTTTTTTAAAATTAGATATCTTTTAATCCAAAGCCAGCCATCAGTGTCTTGCGCATTGACACTTTGTCTCCCCGCCAACCAACCCCCCATCCACCTCTTTTCGGGTATTTCGGGTGGCGCGAGTTTAAGAAGCTCAGGATACGTGACATGCCAGGGATGGCCGCTGGCTGCTCTAATGGCTGTGACGATGACAGGCAGGCAGTTTTTTAGGTAGCATGGTGGGATTTTTTTTTTTTTTTTTTCTTTCCCCCTGCCACCCCTCATGGTCCTATAATGGCACTGTCAGGCAGCTGCGCTGATGCCCGTCAGGATTCTCAGCAGTTGTGCTGTGCCTGTCGCCTCCCCTTACACCCAGCCCCAACAGATATGGGAAGGAGATTAATGTTGCATAGCCCACAGAGTGAGTGAAGAAAAAAAAAAAACGAGCCAGTCCTCAAAATCATCATCCATGGCAGTGCTGGTAACTGCTCAAAGCTGCAAAAAGCAGGAGAGGTGTAAAAAAAAATGTTCACCTACTGTTCGGAGAGCAACCCTCACAACCCCAACCCCCATATCCTCCATCTCCAATTTATCCGATTCACCGAAGATCCATCTTTATTTATTCATTTATTTATAGTGGGTTTTTTTTTTTTGCTCCATCCTTTTACACATTCCCACTCGGCTGAGGTTTTAATTTACAGCTTGATTGCCTTCATCTAAATCACTATTTAAGACACTTTAGTGCTTTTAGGAGCGCTATCGGAACCTATTTTAATTTAGTCCGGTTTTTATTGCTGTTCCTGGTCTTAAAGGATGACTTGTGGGGGGAGGGGATATCGAGAGAATACGCTATATTGTCAAAAGTTTGCGGACACCTGATTATAAGTATAGTATGTGCTTTTTGACGATCGCATTCCACATTTTAGTCTCAATTTGCTCTTATAATAACCTCCACTCTCCCAGGAAGATTGTGGAGATATGCCCTGGTTCAGACACACTGGTGTTGGTAAACTCAGGTACTGATGAAGGTGAGGTGAGGAGGCCTGGGGTGCAGTCAGCGTTCACATTCATCCCAAATGTGGTAAATAGGGTTGAGGCCAGAGCTCTATTGCAGGGGATCTTCCTCCAACCCATGCAAAGCATATCTGCATGGAGTTTGCTTCGTGCACAGGGGTATTGTGATGCTCGAACAGGTTTGGGTCTTCTAGTTGAAGTGAATAAAATGTCATGCAACAGTTTGGGAAAGAACCACATATGGCTGGAAAAGTCGGGTGTCTTCAAACCTTATAGTGTATATTGATGATGCAATATATTTTTCACCTGAAAAATTGCTTGAAATAGAACGAGTACATATCACTGAGTTATGGGATGTTTGTTTTTTTCTCTCTCTTTTTGATCCTAAAAAAAAAAATAATCCAAACAACTACCCTACCCTGGCGTCTCCATTTCGAATTTCGTCTCCTGCTACCATATATATGAAAACATTTCCTGTATGGTTTTTCTCGCAGTATGTTTCTTGCTTTTTTGTAAGCTCCGTTGGCGATTGTGGCGCACAGCTCTGTCGTGCCGCACCGGTTCTGCATTGTGCTCGAATCAGAATCTTCTCGTTGTGCCTGTGAAGGTTTCCAGGTATCTCGATCATTTTACACGCCTCGACGACAAGTCAAGGTGACTGGATTTGACAACGGCTCATTGTCTGCTTTTTTTTTTTCCTCTACCTCCCTCAGGTTGAGATAAAAATGAAGAAGACAGAAGCCATCCGGTGGGAGAAGCTGGAAGGCGAAGGCATCCTTCCCGACCTGAAGCACTTTTCTCCCTCGCAGAGTCAGTATCAAGAAGCCCATATCTCCTCTTCAGACAGAAAGTCAGCCTGACAATTCCCCGCTCTCAATTTCGGCTTCTCTCTGTTATTTCCGTTCTCATTTCAGACCAATACCCGTCATCCTCCCACTACACTCGCAACTGGGACAAGTTGGTGGGTGATATTAAGGAGGAAGAGAAGAATGAGAAGCTGGAGGGGGATGCAGCACTGAATAAGCTGTTCCAGCAGATCTACTCGGATGGCTCAGATGAGGTCAAGAAGGCCATGAACAAGTCCTTTGTAAGTAAAGGCTTTTCGATACAAGCTGTTTGATTGTTCTGCAGCTATATTTAAATATTATTAGTACTAATAATAGCGTTGGCAAGTACTCGGATTGCCAAGGAATCCTGAGGAACAGGCAGCTGTGTAGCCACTCCTGATAATGTATCTGATATAGCATATTGTGTTTGTAGTCTCTAAGTAACATTTTCCTATGAACTTTAGGTTTCTGCCATTGTATTAAATTATTATTATTATTATTATTATTATTATTATTATTAATTATATTGCTGGTCATGAAGGTGTGTTGGCTTGATGCTACTTTTTTTTTTTTTATAAATTAATTTAAAAAATTATAACGGTTTCCTCAGGGTCTTAAAAAGTCTAATTTTAGGCGTTTTAAAAGTCTTAAATTCGCTGTTTTGAGTATTAAATCATTTCAAACGGATCTTAATTTTGCAGCGCCCAATGAAATGCTCTCGCAGCACTTTTGAACGTTTTCGCTTGTTAGTTACTGCCGTGTTGCAGTTCGTTCTTTCGCTAGTCCACATATAATTCGCTGTATTACGACTACAAATAAAGCCAACAGGCAGCAGCCAATCAGCTTTCTGTTACTGGTGCATGCTGGTGAATCTCTTCTCGGGTTGTGCCACAGATGTGAAAAGGATTTTATTTTCCAGCTATGTGCTATGATATAGGTCTTAAGCGTACACTTATATTTTTGAGACAGTCATTTCACAGTATGTATAAGATACTCGTCATATAGGGGTTGTATGTAAAAGCAGTGTGTCAGTTACTACTAGGATTGAAACGATTCCTTGAGTAATTCAAATACAAAAAAAATCATAGAGGCAAAATGATGCTTTGTTTAATCTGTTTAACTACACACGGATCACTGTGTTTCCCACGGACCATTATTACTGACACACCACCCTGTAATCCCTGCGAGAAAACACAGAGGGTGAGGAGAAGATTCATATGGAAGCCTGTTTCTGCCACACAAAAAAGTTGCCTCTTAATTCCAACTTTAATTTTCGCAATTCTTTTTTTTTGCTTGCATCGCTGACTTTTTATTTTATATATATATATATATATACATTTTTATTTTTTGCCTGATTGGCTAAAGAATAAAGTCAGCATTGTGAGAATAAAGTCACTCCCTCTGTAGTGCCAGAAAGTTTTACACATTGAAAATGAAATGGGCTAAAATCATTAGATCTCATGGTATACAGAAAAACTAAGCCTCTGATCCCTGGAGAGAACTGATTGAGAGATCCCTGTAGGAGACGAAACAAGACAGATGAAGCAGAGGAGCCTCGTTCATACACCAACAGTTTCAAACTTCAGGCCCACAACATGGTTGCTGGTGGATGCACTAGAAATGTTGGATGTTTTTGAGAAAAAAAGTCAGAATTACGAGAAGCAAACTCGGAATTACAAGGAAACTGTCGGAATTAGCCAAACTTTCGGGGGTTTTTTTGTGTGTGTGGTTTGAGGCCAAAGAAAATGGAAAACTGTCATGTCTCCATACCCCTCTGTCCTCTACATCTGCCTCTTTCAAATCCATAAACCTCCTCCTTGGCCTTCCTCTTTTCCGTCTTCCTGGGGGCTCCATCCTCAGCATTCCCCTACCGATATACCCCTCAATCGTGCCTCCCTCACTCTCCCACACCCACCTCTCGCTCATCAGCTACTCGTTCATCAGCTGCCTCGTTTTTTTTATTATTTTCCTCGTTCATCAGCTGCTCAAAATATTCCCTCCATCTTCTCAACACACTCTCCTCACTAGTCAACACATTTCCATCTCCATCCTTTATTGCTCTAATATGCAGCACATCCTTCCCTGCTTGGTCCCTCTGCCTGGCCAGCACCTCTTCACCACCACTGAGCCCCTGTCTGACCTCTTCCCTGAACCTCACACTACAGTCTTCCTCCTTCAGTTTCCACCATCTTATTCTTCTTTCATTTCTCACTCTCCTCCTCTTCTTCTTCACCACTAAAACCATCCTACAGACCACCATCCGATGCTGTCTAGCTACATGTCCTCTCCTTAAGTCCATACCTACCCACCACCTCCTCATCACCTCTGTTCCCTGAACCAACATGGCCATTAAAGTCTGCACCAATCACCAATCTTTCATTCCTAGGTACACCATCTACCACTTCATCTAACTCACTCCAGAATATTTCCTTCTCCATCTCACAACCCACTTGTGGAGCATAGACACTGATGACATTTATCATCACCCTTTCAAGCTCCAGCTTCACGTTCATCACCCTGTCAGAAACTTTCTTCACTTCCACTACACTCTTACTGTGCTCTTCCTTCAGAATCACCCCTACACCATTTCTCTTTCCATCCACACCATGATAGAACAGTTCAAACCCACCCTCAAATGTTCCTGGCCTTACTCTCTTTCCACTTAGTCTCCTGAACACTCAACATATCCTCCTTTCTCCTCTCCATCATATCAGCTACCTCTCTCCCTTTACCAGTCATAGTACCAACATTTAAAGTACCAATACTAACCTCCACTCTCCTACACTGCTCCTTTTCCTACTGTCTCTGTAGACGTCTTCCTCCTCTCCTTCTCCTCTTTTGGCCAAAAGTAGCCTGTCGGCTAACAACAATACCACGGTGTGAATTTCTGATCCGTGATCCGCATATTTGATTTGGCACGTTTTATGCTGAATGCCCTTCCCTTTTAAACATATATCGTACACATGTGTGATCTCTGAGGAAACGGTGCTCTTGTCTGGGAAAAGTCATTATAGTCAGTTTTTTTTAATACTCGCTTTGTTTATAAAACATCCATTGCTTGTTTGTTGAGACGCTCATGAACGGCTCGTTTTATATTCTCGTTTTCTTTTCACAGATGGAATCGGGAGGCACAGTTCTCAGTACCAACTGGATGGACGTGAGCAAAAGGAAAGTAGATGTTAATCCCCCTGATGATATGGAATTTAAGCAGTATTGAAGGAACTTTACATCAACACACGTACAGTTCCATAATCACCTGACAGCCTTGTTCTTTTTATTCGTCCTGTTCTTCAAACTTAATTGCATAATCACAAGCTGGGACTAACTGCACATCTTTATCTCCCATAACTATTCACTGCTGATAGATGATTGGCCTAGAATGAAAGATCAGCTGGTCTAAGGACCGCCCCCTGTCATTATAGATGTGTACTACACCTATTTTTTTTTTATTTAGCCGTGACACTGGCATCTGAAACATCTTATCTTTGACATTATTTACCTTCTCAAGTATCCCTCATCACTTCAGGTCGGCATGCATCAGGTCATTTTGCAATCTATTTTTAAGGGGTTGTATTTTTTTCCTTAAATATTAAGACATGTAAATAAAGATTTTCTTGCCCTGTAAATGGGAGTTATTAATTATTTTCCGTATTCATCGCCGCCTCGTGCGGATAGAAAATATCTCTTCCGTCACACATGGAATATGTTTCGCAAATCTTTCACGAAGGAAATAGTGTTCGGTTCATGAAGCGGCTGCTTTGAACATTCCGTTTAAAAAAAAAAAAAAAAAAAAGGGCTCCGAAAAGAAATCTCTGTTCCATATAGTTTAGTAAATATTTTATATGAATCTCCCAAAACCCTTCAGCCTTTTCATTAACACGGTAAATGATAAATTCACGTCCCACGATTCATCTCTGAAGCTAATCAGACAGGACCGTTTCCTGGCGCGAGCGTAAACTTCGCAGTCGTTTCCGCTCTCCTTTTATGAAGCGTCTCCACTCAGACATCAAAAGGAACTCAACCGTTTGCATTATGGGTATGATCTCAAGCTGTGAAAGCACCAAGCGATAAAAAAATAAATAAAGCTTGTTTATTAACCTCTAGTGATGGGTGTGTGTGTGTGTGTGTGTGTGTGTGTGTGTGTGTGTGTGTGTGTGTGTGTGTGTGTGTGTACATGCGCTATAATTCCAAAAGTATTGGGACACCTGCTCTTTCCTGCTATATGTGGTTCTTTTCCAAACTGTTACCACAAAGCTGAAGGCACTCAATTGTACAGGACGTCTTTAGATGCGCTACAATAAAATTTTGCATTTACTTGAACTTGGAAACCCGAACCAGTTCCAGCACGGCAATGCCCCTGTGCACAAATTGAGCTCCTTGAAGATCTGGTTTACATGCTTTGGAGAGAAAGATCTTGAGTGTCCTGCTATAGAGCCCTGATCTCATCCCTACTGAACACCTTTGGGATGAATGTGAACGCTGACTGCACCCCCCAGGCCTCCTCACCTACATCAGTACCTGCCTTTCATAACACCCTTGTGGCTGATGAACACAAATATCAATAAGCACACACCAAAATCTAGTGGAACATCTTCCCAGAAAAGTGGAAGGAAGTATAAGAGCAAATTGGGACTAAATGTGGAATTTAATTCTCAAAAACCACAAACTAATGACCAGGTGTCCCAATACTTTTGGAAATATTGTGTGTATAGTAATATATAAATATATTTATAAATTTTTTTCCACCACTGATTGAAAGAGTTTGTGAAGCATAATGAAGCAATGTAACATGTAAATTTCAAAACCTTTATTACACTTTGGCTATGAAACGAAACAAAAAAAGGCACTTTGAAAGCAGCAGTATTTGTCTAAAGCCCACATGAAAAAAGAAAAGCCAGACATCGTTTAATGTTTCATCAAAAAGCAAAATCCAGGAAAACAAAATGGCAAGTATATATCTTAAATATCTCATATAGGCGTTTGTGACTATTCGAAGACGTCTCTGGTGTGTCCGGGAGCACGTTAACACATATTTACACGACAGGAAAAACTCTTTCCTCAATAAGATGCAATACGACCAGTATTCTAACAGCATCCACATTAATGGTATGATTTCTGTATTTTTGTACAATGTCGATGCTCATGATGAGGCTTCTTTGTTCTTCGGTTGAAGTTCATCCTCTCTTCCACTATGGGGCGTTTACACGACGCCCATGATGCGAGCTATCCACCAGCTGCACGGCATGACGACACGACAGACTTTCCTACAGCCTCTGTAGTGGTAAGGCCATGGTTCGTAGCCCCCCAGAGGCTCGCAGACACGGACGCAGTGCGTGTAGCTCCGGCGACACTCGGCGCAGCACACACCCATGTGGTCCAACATGGGGTCTACAGTCATAGGGCCGTCCTCACCGTCCTCACGACGCTGCAGTTGGGGCAGAACACATTATTCATAGATCATATTTGATCATTAATATTATGGTTTATTAATTTGTATTTTTTTTTGTCCAAACACAATTTATCAAGGGGAAAACCTGAGAAACTACACAAGAGTTCTGTGCATTTGTGTGGCTTCAGTCCAGACCCTAAACAAACTTTTGAATAGTGTTCAATTTTAGGCGAGTGTAAAGAAAATGCTGTGAGTGATCCTCAAAAATAAGGTAATAAATGCTTTCGAAGTACCCACACGGTACGCCAAAAAGTATGTGAACACCCGGGCATCTTTTCCCCATGATGTGCTTGTTGAACAATCTATTCCACGACTATCGGCATTACTATGGAGCTGCTATAACAGACTAGACTAATCTGGGATGGCTATCTACTAGATTTTTGGAACAAGATGATTGGCACACTTTTGGTGTTACAATTCAAAGCTTAGTGGTTAATACATTGGTCTTGTGGTTGTGTGTTTGAGTCCCGGTCATACCAGGCTGCCACTCTGGGGCCCTTGAGCAAAGCCCTTAACCCCTCTTCGGTGCTCAGTTGTGGGAATGGTTATAAAGTACTCTACCATTAATAGTCCTAAGCCCGTTTGCGAAAGGAGAAGGGTGGGCATTGGACTAGCAACCAGACCCCGTCGGCAGCTCTTGTGGTTTTCCCAGTGTCTATCAAAAGTGGTCCAAGGAACAGGATCCAAAGACAGGATCACGGCCGGCCAAGGCTCATTGATGCACGTGGGGATCGAAGGCTGAACTGTGTGGTCCGATCCAACAGACGAGCTCCTTGTAGCGCAAATTGCTGAAAATACTGTTAATGCTTAGGGTCAGGACTGATTTGGCAGCGAATGGGGACCAACACAAAATTAGGCAGGTGGTCATAATGTTATGGGTGATCGGTGGGTGTTATGGGTTAATATATATATATATATATATATATATATATATATATATATATATATATATATATATATATATATATTATTTAGGAATACACACCAATCAAATATATTACCGTTATTCACATTTTAAGAATATTGCGATTTGGAAGTAAAAAAAAACACTACACAACAATTATCTCATGCGACTATGCACCATCTGGATGCTCAAAGCTAGGGTTTATAGCTTCGTAAGTCTATATAAACTCAAAAGTAATGATGTAGCCTCAGATCGGGTTTCAGGTTTGTGCAAATGGACAGAATAGTGAAGGTTTTTGTTCTGAAAGGGGAAAGAGAGGTTCAATGAGAGGATTCTGGCTCTTTAGAAAGGAAATCTGGGAGATTAGATGCTGCGTGACAGGCATGGCCTCCTACAGTGACCCTAACATCTGCCCAGGCTTTCAGGTCTGGGCATATTGCCCTCTTCTTTCTCACAAAAGGAGTGTCCAGTTACAAGAGTTACATAAATACTCTGGACCACAATAATACACTGAATAATTTGAGCTTATAAGATAGTGTTTTTTAAAATATGACCATTGAAAACACTAGTTCATATATATAAGTATATAAACCCAAATTATTATAGTGTTTCAGAACATACAATTGGGCACATTATGGTAAGTGGACACTCAAATATATATAAAAATATATATATATAAAGAATAAATTAATAAAACAAATCTCAACATGATGATGTTCTTCCTTGGTGAAGAAAAAGAAAAACAGCTATGGGCCAGAAATAGTGAAATAAAATAAATAAATAAAAGAAAATAGCATGTTTGGTGGTCCACAGTTGATGTAGATGAGTATCGACTGGTGAGCTTTGAATTGACAGTCCTGAAATATTGCTGTGCTGCAATCGGGCCTTCAGGGTCAGAGTGATTACAATTGGGATGGACAGTTTTGCCAAATGGATAGTCACATTTTATTGAAATTACTGCCATGTTAAGTATGGCTGCAGGCAGTACAGCTACTATTACATTAAAGCTGTCAATCACGCACAAGTCGCTTTTTGAAATCTGATGTGACTTGTGCATGTTAATTCGTTTTTTTCTGAGACTTTTTTCTCCCATTTTGCTCCTCTCTCTCTCTCTCTCTCTCTCTTTCTCTCTCTCTCTTTCTTTCTCTCTCTCCGTCTGGTTGATCTGTGCAAAAAAACACAACCATGTGGTAAAACTTTTCGAGCCAAATGGCACTCACATGGTACGGGTTGTTAGGGTTGAATGAAGGGCTGTCGACGTTGTCTTCCGGAGCCTGTCGTCTGGCCCTGGGAACCTGTTTCTTTTGCTCTCCTGGAACAGAAAGGGAACGTGATTCATTGCGAGATTTCAGCAATTAAATCGATCACATTTTCTGTTTTGTGATGGACATATGACATGCAGATTCTACCGCTGAACCTGGATGTTCCTGTGTGGATATACAGTACAGACCAAAAGTTTGGACACACCTTCTTATTCAAAGAGTTTTCTTTATTTTCATGACTATGAAAATTGTAGATTCACACTGAAGGCATCAAGGGCTATTTGACCAAGAAGGAGAGTGATGGGGTGCTGCGCCAGATGACCTGGCCTCCACAGTCACCGGACCTGAACCCAGTCGAGATGGTTTAGGGGTGAGCTGGACCGCAGAGTGAAGGCAAAAGGGCCAACAAGTGCCAAGCATCTCTCGGGGAACTCCTTCAAGACTGTTGGAAGACCATTTCAGGTGACTACCTCTTGAAGCTCATCAAGAGAATGCCAAGAGTGTGCAAAGCAGTAATCAAAGCAAAAGGTGGCTACTTTGAAGAACCCAGAATATGACATTTTTCAGTTGTTTCACACTTTTTTGTTATGTATATAATTCCATATATAATTCCACATGTGTTAATTCATAGTTTTGATGCCTTCAGTGTGAATCTACAATGTTCATAGTCATGAAAATAAAGAAAACTCTTTGAATGAGAAGTTGTGTCCAAACTTTTGGTCTGTACTGTATATTGGTACCTAGTACTTTCCTTAGCCAAATGATTTACAACGTGACCTGCCAGCGCTGTGGCTTAATGTCATCATCTTTCTACATTATGTGAAGTGATAGCACAATTTACCAGCGAACGTCGCATCGCGATTAATGGCGGCTTGTCAATTCATGATGCTGACTGATCGGACTGTTCTCTCATAATTTTTTGTGATCTGGTAGT
Organism: Silurus meridionalis; assembly: GCF_014805685.1. Taxonomy (NCBI): domain Eukaryota; kingdom Metazoa; phylum Chordata; class Actinopteri; order Siluriformes; family Siluridae; genus Silurus; species Silurus meridionalis. The sequence continues at coordinate 14,052,652 of NC_060907.1, forward strand.
TTCTCATCTCCAGTCTAGATTTCTCAAGTGTTCTACAGGTAATTTTTGTAGGGCAGAGGAAGGTGAGAGAGGTGTGATTGAGATGGTTTGGACATGTTCAGAGGAGGGAAATGGGGTATATCGATTGAAGAATGCTGAGGATGGAGCCACCAGGAAGGAGGAAAAGAGGAAGCCAAGGAGGAGGTTTATGGATGTGATGAGGGAAGACATGCAGGTAGTTGGGGTGAAAGAGCCAAATTTAGAGGACAGGGGCTTCTGCTAGATGCAATTAATTGCTATGTACCCTTACTATATTTTACTATATATATATATATTTTTTACATGACATCTTAAACCTTCAGCATGCATTTACTGTCTTTCTGTTTGTCTGTCTATAAATCTATTTTCTCTGCCTGCCTGTCAGTAAATCAATCTGTCTGGCTGTCTTCCCATTTTTGTTTTCCAATAAAGTAATAAAGTTAGATATTCCATAATAAATGCTGTATATGACATCTTTAACCTCCAGCATGCATTCTCTGTCTGTCACTATCTATCTATCTATCTATCTATCTATCTATCTATCTATCTATCTATCTATCTATCTATCTATCTATCTATCTATGCAGTTTTTTCAGACTCTGTGATGTTATGGCACGGAGCCATTACAAGAAAAGATTAAATATATAATTTATGTAATGCTGTACTGATATGTAAAAAAAATAAATAAAAATAAATAACAGCCTTGAAAGTTGCTTGAAATGAGTCAAAGCAATCTGTTCTGTCAGGCGAAGCTGTATTTTCTGGCACGGTTTTTGATCCGCTGCTGTTTTCTGTTCATTTCCAGACCAATTAACTGAATAGTCACTTCACTTATGAGCAAGGGCAGCAGATTTTATGGTACCTGTACTACTGTCAGAAAGAATATTGTTTAACATCAGGGCATGTCCTTTTTCTATGTCATTGGGTTGTGTTTTCTCAAGGCTTCCAGGCTGCCGTTTAAGCCTAGGAAATCTAAAAAAATATCTAGACAAAAATTGGATAGCAAAGAGTCAAGACAATAAGAGGCAGTTGTACTGTTAGGGTAGGTAGGACGCAGCCAGAAGATAGGCACTCCTTTGCAGAGGTCCAAAATTTTGTCACTCAGGATGCTGTAGTCTTTCAGAGGTTGATCGGCAGCGACCCAGATTAGAGAGTCTTCAACCTTGGCAGGCATGACCTCTTCCACCTGTGGAAATTTGAGCATAAGATGCGATTCATTATAGCTTTTGTTTTTGCAGTTCAAGGCCCAAGGCTACATTAGATTTGTTTACTCTCATTTAAAAAAATTGTGGTATGAGGGGCTCATTTATTTCTCCTTATCTAGAATTGTTAGAATGTTTCAATACTTCATAAAACTGTCTTTCATACAGAACACTCATTGTCCACTTTGTTATCTTCTGCCTAATTTTGCTGAACCTGTTGTTTCTTGTTAAAATAGGAATCAAACCCAGTTCGGTGTTCTTCTATTGTGCCCCATCATCTGAAGGTGCTTTTCTGTTCACCATGGTTGAAAAGAGTGGCTCTTTGAAATACTAGTCTTCTTGTCATCTTAAGCCAACATCTCTTCCAACATCTTCCAACGCTCATACTTTGCAAACTTTTGCAAAGTGTAATTTCAGGAAATACTGAAAACCAGCCTCTTTAGCTACCATTAATCATGGTCAAAGTCATTAAGATCATATTTCTCCTCGATTTAGAAGTCTGATGTGAACATTTCCTCTTCTTAGCTCGTTTCCTTTATCTGCAGGACTTTCTCATTATTTCTGCTTTTACTGGATAATTACATTAATGAACTGGTGCAAAAGTAACCTGATACAACATTTTCAACATAAAAAGTATAGAGTCTGATGCTCTAATCAGCTTTTACTCTGCATATCGTTCTTGAAAGTCATATCCCATGGATCATTTAAGTCAAGGGATCTTGATACATTGGCGCCATTGACACATGCTTTACTTACAGCTGTACAGACAAAATCCACTGCAACTCTACTGACTGATTTGACTGTTGCACCCATGCTTTTTATAGCCACTATCCAAACAGGAAAAAGGCTAAATGGCATGTTCCCTGACTGCTGAGGGATTAAAAGTGATTAGACATAATCAAGTGTCAGGGTCAGTATCAAAACGTACCAAAAAAACATAGTATCAGTCTCACGTGAATAAGTGAGCAGTGACTTGTATGACTGTTTCGAATTGACCATGGATTCCATACTGTGAAACATTCTTTCCATCGCTCTTCAAAAGGCACTAAAACCGATGTGCCAAGCAGCATGCATCGTACCTAGCAGTTGCACACTGTCCCTCATTCATTTCCCTGACTGTGTCCCATCCATTTTATACTTTCCTCCCAGCCGCACACATAAAGCTCTCAGATGCTGCAAAGCGTCGCTTTTGACAGGACCACCCTTATCAGCGCGGCCCAGCAAGCACGTTGTAAAACACATACGCCACATGAATATTCAAGTGGCCATTTGCATTAAATCGTTTAAAGATGGATGTGTGCTTGAAGAAAGAATGAAAAAAAAAACCAAGCAACTTCACAGTCACGGCTGTTTTGAGAGTATCGTTTTTTTAAATGTGCGATGCAAAAATGAATGCTGCAGCTGTGAGGTGAGAGGGCATCGGCGCTCTAATTTGGAGCCCGGTCTTGGCAGAACTCCCAATTGAGCCGTGAGTGGCTTTTTAGGGGTCTCCCGAGCTGTGGAGTTGTTCGTGTTTGAAAAACTGGATGGAAGCGCCTCAGGCACTAACTGCCGGTCCTTTGGTGGGCTCTGCCAAAATCGATAGTCACGTGTGTGTGCTCAATCATGTCAATTTTATTCTCATGTCTTCTCACAATAAAAAATAACATATGGAGCAGGGATGAAGCAGAGCACAAACAGGAACGGAATCCTACTGGGGGTTTGGTCAGTTCTTTGGTAGCAAATACTCTTCCTCTCCAAGCCACAAATGTTTATCATTAAACCATAGCCATTATTTTTAAGACCTTGAATTTTTAAGTGCTCACCACCATGGGTTTGATCTCATAGTGATATATATGGGAAAAGCTTCAGGTGTGCAGTGTGGTGGCTCAAGGTACCAAGTCAAAGCTCAGGGTCTCCTTGTTCAGATATTCCAGTTCTGGAAGGTGACCTTTGGCTTCGGTCTTGATGTAGCATTTCTCTTCTCCGGCAAAACGGATCCCAGTAATTCCCTGAGTATAAAAGATACTGGTTAAGAGATGGCAAATAGGGAAACAAAGTATTCCATTACAGTTTTTGATGGATTTTGTGTTAATAAAAATGTCAGTAGCTGCTAATCTTAATCACAACACAAAAAACCAATTGAAAGACTTCAACCTTGAAATGAAATGGATGTTATTATCTAAATTATATAAAATAGCCCATAATTTTGAAGTAATGTGTTAATGTAGCAGCCTAAATTATTGACTTCTTTTGTGATTACGTGATTGGAGAGGTCGTAGTTTAGTGGTTAAGACTTTGGGCTTTAAATCAAAAGATTTGAGTTCAAATTTGCTCCCACTCCTGGGCCCTTAAGCAAGGCCCTTAACCCCATAAGGTGGTTATGGATGAGATCAATTGTAAGTTGCTCTGTATAAGGGTGTCTGATAAATGACCTAAATGTAAAGTGACTTAGTTTGAGAAGTAACTAAGAGGACAGGAGTAACTCCATCTTTCTTTGTGGGGATTGGGTTCTTAGCTCAGGTCCAGAATTCTCCAGGTCATTTTTTATGTAACTACTTTTGATTTGGTGTGCTCAAATCATAAATTTCTAAAATTTTTGTTAGTCTATATACCTTATGGTTGCAATTTTTTAACAACTGTACATAGAGGATGTTGTCCACCAATGGTCATTTACTATTTGTAAAGAGTCAATTAGTCTGCAAAGTAACTTGAGAGATCAGAGGTAACTCTTTAGGTGATTCTACCACCACCATTTTTCTAGAGAGATTGGATTTAGACTCCAGTCCACAGTTCTCATCTGTTCTAAAGGTATTTTCTGGAGCAAAATTAAACTTATTTTGATTTGCTGAACTTAAATCATCCATTTCTGAAAATGTTGTTATATACATTATGATCAGTTTTTTCACACAGATAAATGGTGGATGTTGTCCACCAATGGGATAATCAGTGACGAGGTAAAGAGTGATTTAGTTTGCAAAGTAACTACCAGACCAGGGGTGACTTTTAAGGTGATTCTCCCGCCACCATGTTTCTTTGTAGAGATTGGATTTTAACTCCAGTCCAAAGTTCTTATGAGTTCTACAGGGTTTTTCTTTTAGGACAAATAGGATTTCTTTTCATTTTGTGACCTTAAATCATTAATTTCTGAAAAATGTTGTTAGTCCATACACCTTACGACACCCATATATAGAGGATTTTGTCAACCAATGGTTAGTGACTTGTTAAAGATAGAGTTAGTGTGTGAAGTAACTAATAGGCCAGGGGTAACTTACGGTCGTTCTACCACCACTGTTTATCTTTGTGGGGATTGCATTTTGGGATCCAGTTCTTATGTGTTCTACAGGTAAAATGGAACTTATTTTGTATTGGTGTCTTCAAATCATTCATTTCTGTAATTGTTTTAAGTCTATATACCTTAGAGGATAGAGGATATTGTTCATCAGTGGTCAGGGACTGGGTAAGGATTGATTTAGTTTGAAAGGTAACTAAGAGGACAGGGGTACTTTTAAGGTCTTTGTGGGAAATTCGCAGTCCTGGGAGAAGTAATTCTAATTAGCTAAATGAATAGTATTCATGTAGATGCAAAAGAGCTGCATAGATTTTAGCGTTTATTAAAATAGAAGAAAAGGATTTCTGAAAGCTTACGATCTGAAAATCGTGGACTTCAACTGCCTCGTCGTTTTTGCTTCCTGTTTTGAACCTCTCCAAGTTGTTCACCGTGTCAATCTCCATGGAGCCCTTCTCCACTTTACCGTCAATGCTCATGCTATAGTGGATATTGTACACCTGTAATGGATAATACAGTAGAGGTAAAAAAAAATCTTTCAACATAAACTCTAGTGTATTTATCTCAATGTACAGCAAAATCATTAACAAATCATATCTTCAGCATTTAGAAAACCCAGTTTACCTGTCCTTGTCTAAAATACAGTGAACTACACCTTATCTTTAAATCAAATCATTAAATATACGTTTATTTGAAAATATTTTGTATTCATTCAAATTGTTTGGCATTATTGTTGGAATCCTATTAACAAATGCATTGAAGCGCCCTTTTCTATGAGCCACCCTGGGAAAAAAAAAGTAAAGTATGTTCTCTCATTAGTATTCAATGATATTGTGATATTAAATAATTAGATTAACTTTTAGATGAAAATTCGATTTAGATCATTTGAATGTCCCTAATGTCCTCGTGTCATTAGCATGGATGCTCATTAACCGCATTTTGTTTTTCTCTAACTTCCATGAAACCTCTTGTTCATTTAAAAGCAAAGGAATCTCCTGTGAGATATTGTTGCCGGAGATACAGTAGGTTAATGCATTTTTAATGGTTGCTTGCATGTTTTCTGCACTTGGAAAAGTCAAACAGAGGTTGATGAGTAAATAATGAACACCGGCAGTGAGAAACAGTTACCGTCTTTCACTCCTCCATTAATTGCATTCATTGAATTCTTGGGTGTATATTGGTATAACTGCTATCCTTCAGCCTTGTGTGTTTGTAACTCTGCTAAGTGAGGAAACCAAACCCGCATACTTTCCTGACCAAAGTTTGAAGCTAGATTTTTAGAGCTGAATGAAGCCTAGTTCACTTTTCATTCTCCTTGGCAGGGTGGCTTGTGTGTTATTGCAACGGATGGTGGTAGTTACATAAAGGGGTCCTTTCACACCATCCATATGATATATAGCAAGAAATGCAGATGGTTGCTTCTAAGTTGAAACTTCTGAGTTGCCAATAAAACGATCATTGACTCATGCCATTATTTATTGGCGAGGATCCAACTTGGAAGGCGGCTAAAACTAAAGCTATTATCTGGTCAACATTTTACGGTATAAAGCAACTCCAAAATCGATATTTCCCTGTTAAAATATTAGCAGATAGCTTATCCACACCATTAGCTTCACTGCTGAGCAGAGCTATAAGAACATTGGTCTCGCTTTTGGTAAATGTGAATCCCTCACAGTGCTGAATTGGCATTACAGTGGCTTGACTGCGTATATACTGATGGAAACAAATGAACAAGAAGGAAATTAACACTGTGAGGGTTTAATTACTGCAAGAATTTAGAGACAGAAAGGTTCATTTTTCCCAAATCAGTCATTTTGTACAATTTTCAATTCCAATCTTTGGAATGTCTACTCTTAAACTTATTTCAAATGTCAAACCTCAACATGATTGTTTCACAGGTTTTTTTTTTTTTTTTTTCCATAACCAGGCATTAAGGCATGAAGTTCTGCTCACACTCACATCATTACATATTGTATAGAAGTGAAAAGCTTGTATCCTGATATAAACACGTTTTGGTTATTGCGATGTATTTGTGGATTTTATTTTTTTTTTATCAAACCTTGAAATTATTAATATTTGTTGGTTTTGTGAAATATTTTATCCTGAAAATAGCCTAAAACAAATTTTTACATTTATATATACATTTTCTTATATTAACAAGAAATACTGTTTTACAACAATTTCATTCACAGTGAATAAAATACTAAACTCTAAAAAGAATATCAACAGTAGGCTACATTGGCTTTAGGACTTTGGACCGCAGTTTGCATGAACAGTTCTGCATTGAAGCGACCGTCACTGATGGTTTCCTTTTTGAGTCTGGTTCCTTTCAATGGTTTCTTACCATCTTAGGGAGCACTAAAATGTCCAACTTTATAACCTCATTAACTCCGTAAAAGCTGCTCTGGGACAGTGTCCATTGTTAAAAGTGCTCTCCAAATAAAACTGAAATAATTCTAATGATGTTAAAGTTTGACGTGTAAAAAAATTCGAAAATATATAAAGAACATCAGATATTCACTAGTAAAAACTGTCAAATATGCCGTTTTATTTTCACCCTTTCCATCTCGAGTTTGATTTAGGCCACAAATCTTCAATCACTGTTTTAGGAGACTGAGTAAATTCAGCACTTCACTAGATTCGATCCCAAAGTGAAGAGTTCAGCACTATGAGTGTTCTACATAAAATTATCAGTAAACTTAAAGGCTTCAATGTTAGCAGTGACCTTTCGTTTTATTAGAAATCTTGACTCTAAAGCTAAAGAAAGGTAAAGCCAAACACTACAGCGTGTACAATCCCAAATATTCTCCACCACTTGGTCCTTGGGCTTCAGCTAGACCTTGCCCCTTCTACTGATATCCAACCAAACTGCAAATCATTCCTTCTGTGTGAGTTTAAATGTAAATAATAAGAAAGAAGAAGAATGAGAAGAAAAAGTTTATGAGGTGATAAACTGGATCGATGCTCTTACTTGCTTGCTGTTGCTGTTCCAATAGTAAAAGGCACCCATGGCTCCGAGCAGCAGGAGCACGACCCCGATGCTGAGCGCGGCTACGGCGATCTTGAGCGTTCGCACGGAGCTCGGGGGCTTCATGGCGACAGCGGCGTACGCCTGCAAATGCCACACAACACTTATCCAAGCTCTTCTGGCATTCCAGTCAGAGAAATGTCTAATAGCAGACAAGTACAAGTAACTACACATGAATGACTCATGAATGCACCTACATGGATGAGCACTAAAGCAACCACAGAACTTTATCTGCCCAGCAACTCAGGTTAAACAGTATGGTGCATAGCAATAGTATTAAATATATAGTGGGAAATAGGAATTTTAGTTTATAACTTAAAAATAACTCTTTTTTATGCTGTTTTTACCTTTCCCCCCAAAAATGCATTCTTCTAATGAGATATTTACTATATGTACACATTTCATATATAATGTGTTCCATTATTCTATATATTCAAAGGGATTATTGCATGTTAGTCGACTTACCGGTGGCATGAATTGTTGTAAATCCTCAGGTCCGGCCAAAGCAATAGGAATCTTCTCAGTATCCTCCATGGCTGGTTGTAAGCTTCTGTCACAGTGTTCACTTGTTCACTTTTAGCAAGAAGAGGGGGAAAAAGTCAGGAATAGGGTTTGTGACGGAAGGGTGTAAGATTACACATGCTTGGGAATGCCCTCTTGCAGGATTTAATAAAATGTTTGAAAGCACCGCGACAACAATCCTCCCATTGAGCATTTGGATTTTAGAATCAGAATACTTTATTGATCCTATACAGAAATTTTTTGGTTGCAGTTGCTCACAGTAAAGGATCAAAGTTCGAATTAAAGTAAAAAAAATGTAAATAATGTATACGTAAATACACATATTACGGTATATATTAAGTGAAATGTGTGGCAGCAGTTATTGAACTGAGATTATTGCACTTATTGCACATTTCTAGTCAGATATATATATATATATATATATATATATATATATATATATATATATATATATATATATATATATATATTCAGTTTTGGGTGTTTTACTGATAGGGGTATTTGCACAACACAGATAAAAGCAAACTAAAAAGAAAAGTTTATATAGCAAGCTGTAAGGGTTTTATAGGTAGAGTCACTTTTTAACTGTGCATCAATGCAACAATTTAAGGGGACAAATCTTTTAGAAAAACCTTAGATTGTTTTATGAGTTCAGAACATTTGTTTGTTAGCAAATAGGCTGTCATGGGCTGTCAACACAGAAGCAAAAACCAGCTGTACTGAATGATCATAAAGGCACGCAGTGCTGAATAAACACCAGTTACAGTGTGTAGAATGAACTTGCATTGTTCCCTAAGGTCATTGTGCTGTTTATGCACAAAACCCAAATGCCATTTCCATGTAGCCTTCTCATCTCTGGTTGTGATCATAACAATCTGGAAACTGGTCGATTTTCTTATGCTGAGGGAGATGCAAATGAAGGTCAAAGGCAAATTTGAATGATATGCCTTTCAAGCATCCACAGACGCCCAAGGTCAAACAGGACGACGGAACGTTTAACTAACGTCTTATCGCCTTAATGCCTTAATGCACCTGAGGTTAGAACGAGTGTAATGCTGGTGTGAGGGAATGAACCAAATATTGATTCATTGATTTGTTTATTCAGTGAGTGAGAAACAAAGAGAAAGAGAGAGAGAGAGAGAGAGAGAGAGAGAGAGAGAGAGAGAAATACTTAATGACATCCCTTACACACCTCAACTCGGTGACATTTACATTACTGGAAATAGAAATGTATATGTGCTGTGATATAAAGATTATTTTAACCCCTGATTCCAGCCCTTACATGCTCTTATCCTCAAATCATGCAAACAGCGCCACCTTCTGTCCCTGAATAAAAATACCATGTTTTGTTCTTTCTTTCTTTCTTTGTTTTTTTTTTTTTTTTCTATTTCAGTAAGCATAAAAGGGACAAAGAAAAATCAATTTTTCATGTTTATTTTTATAACACAGTTAGAGAAAATCAATTAAAAAAAACGTACATACATTCGGTGTTTGCACATTTATCAACTTGATAGGATTTCCGACCACGAAAAGGGTCTTTATTTAAATAAAGGACATGCTTTTAATATAAAGTATAATAATCTTTAATAACCTTTTGTTTTACTTATTAATAATATAAAAAATAGACTCTGTATTTACAAACTTGCATCATATATGTGTATGTATATACACATACATATATATATATATATATATATATATATATATATATATATATATATATATATATATATATATATATATATATATATATATATATATATGATTTCTGACAAGATCAGGTGATTGCTTCAAATTGTCATAAATTTAAGACCAACACAGACTGAAAATGTTTTTTTGTTTGTTTAAATAGACAAATATTTATAGTAATACATTTTCATCTGGCCATATAGATGTATTTGAGGGAGATGTCTTATGTTGGACCCATTAGACTTCTTTTGTGGAACAGCGTGCTGTTGTGGGAGAGTACACTGGGATTGTGACGTCGTTGATGTCTTGCACTCTGCTCGGCTGAGGCGGGGGGACGATGACATACTCTTGGTGCAGCACTCTTTCATAAACGCTCTGCAAGCCCACTGTTTTAGGGATGTTTGCCTGGTAATAGGTGTCTCTTCTCAAAGTGTCCCTTGGAAGTGAGCCTGTCTTAGCGAACGTGGACAGATGTTGTCTGGAGCCGCTGTTCATCCTGGTGGCGTTTGGACTCCAGCATCGGTCTGAATGGCCGAGGATCCTGCACTCGCTCGTGCATGCCCACAGAGCTGCAATGAACACCGCACAAAGCTCGGTTAGCAATCTGTGTTTTTCTTTTAACCGCAGCATATAAGCTCTGTTTAGCCATTTCAGTCCATGTGATATCTCATCCATACATATTTCACAAATCTGAACCAGGTAAAGGTGGCTTACCTGACTTAGGTATTAAATATATACAAAAATATGGATCTGAATATGACGGATTTGACAAGAAACTCATTGGCCTTACCGTCTGGAGCACTGTTTTGATGTCCTTCCTTTTTCAGGCCGTCTCCGCTTATGTCCGAGTCGCTGTCGTTGAAGTCACTGTCCCCTTTCCCACTGTCCTTCCCACTGAACTGAGGATCTCGTGCTGAAATAGTTGTATAGGAGTTGCCCTTCCAGATTGTGATCGGCCTGACTGCTTCCTTGCCGTAACCAGGCAGTGTTAGATATCCCTGGAGACAAAAACAGAGGTGAATTACACACCAGTACAGTTTTACAAACACCAGAAGAAATATCAACACTTTAAGACTGGAGTGCAGCACATAAAAACAAAGCTTGAATAGTGCAACCCATACAAAAAGCAAGACTTACATCTAATTTTGCTCCATGGCTTTTGTCCTCTGCCTCGTAACCGGTGTCGAGCCCTTCTTCAGAGCCGCAGCACTCATCATTGGCCACTTGACCAGATCCTGTAAAGCCTGGTTTACTGGTGTAGGGCTGTACATCAAACACGTTTTCATTGTGAACTGGAATGAGCGGGTCACTGTTATTTTTCTCTACATCTAAATTTACGTCCTCTTCTTTTTCATCCCCGAATTCATCATGCCTCTTTTCTAGTTTGCGCTTGTTGCAGCTGGTGGCAATCAAAATGATGGCCAAAAGCAAAAGCGTGCAGCTTCCAGCCAGCACCACGATGATAACCACAGAGAGATCCCACTCGTGGACCTCAGGATCACTATAGTGGATGCGGTCACCTTTAGGAGCTCCGGCGATCACCGTGAAGCGGATAGTGGCTGTCGAAGTGAGAGCAGGTCTGCCGTGGTCGCTCACAGTTACTGTGACCTTGAAGGTCTCGCCCACTTCGTGCGCACCTTCCCGACTCACGTAGATCTCCCCGCTTACTTTGTTGATCGAAAGCGCGCTGGATTCGGCTGAGCTCATCTGATACAAAAGCTCGGCGTTGATGCCCTCGTCGGCGTCCCGCGCCCTGACATGCGTGCCAACGTAACCCGACGGTGCGTCTTTGGGCAAAAGGACGTCCGCCGAGCCGTTAGTGAGCACCGGATGTACGATCACGGGAGCGTTGTCGTTCTGGTCGACTATTCTGAGGTTGATCGTGGCGGTGCCGTGCAGCGGAGGTGCGCCACCGTCGCTCGCGTGGACGCGCAGCTCGAGGAGCTTGAGCACTTCGTAATTGAAACTTCTCAGCGCGTAAAGCGAGCCGGTGGAGGGATCGAGGGAGACAAATGTCGACACCGGAGAGCCCATCACATAGGTGTCCGCGAGTTTATAGCTCACTTTGCTATTCTGCCCCGCGTCCGAGTCGCGCGCCACCACCGTGGTGACGTACGCCCCCGGTGCGTTGTTTTCCGCAAGCGACACTTCGTAGGAGGTTTTGCTGAACACGGGCGCGTTATCGTTTTCATCCGTCAGCTTCACGGTGTACTGTGTGATTGTGCGAAACGGCGGAGAGCCGAGGTCTTCCGCCACCACTGTCAGATTATACTCGGCTATTTTCTCCCTGTCCAGCGGCGCCGTGGTGACGATCATGTAACTGTCCTCGTACGCCTGCTGGAGCCGGAAGTGATCGTGGCCGTACAGGGTGCAGTGGACCTGTCCGTTGACCCCCGAGTCCCTGTCCGAAGTGCTGATCAGAGCCACGAAAGTGTCCTTGGCGGCCGCCTCGGTCACATGCGCGACCCCCGCTGCCATAGACGTCATTGGCGTGATGGTGATCTCGGGCGCGTTGTCGTTCACATCCTGCACCTGCACGACCACTTTACAGATGGCCGGCGGACTCGGACTCGGACCCAGATCGGACGCCTGGACGTCAAACTCATACGTCGTCTTGCTCTCGTAATCCATCGGACTCTCGAGTGTGACGCGGCCGCTTTTGCGGTCGACGCGGAAAAGTTGCCTGATCTCCGAAGGCACTTGGTTACCGAGTCCGTACACCACATCACCGTTCAAACCCTCATCCGGATCCACTGCGTTGAGATCCAATAGCAGAAAGCCCACCGGCGCGTCTTCTGGGATCTCCACGGAAAAGTGGCTGCGCTCGAAAATCGGACTGTTGTCATTGTAGTCCTTCACCTTGACATTGATCTTGGTGATGCCGGACCTGGGCGGATTTCCGCCGTCCGTAGCCACCAGTTCCAGCGCGTAGGACGCCTGGGTCTCCCTGTCCAGCTCTTTCATTAACACCAGCTCCGCATATTTAACCCCATCCGCTCTGCTCAGCACGTCGATCGTAAAGTGACTGTTTACTGAAATCTGGTAGCTTTGTATATAGTTCGTGCCCACGTCTTCATCTACAGCCACGTCGAGTGGGATTCGGGTCCCTGGTGCTGTGTTTTCCGAGATTTCCAGAGTGGACTCCTTCCTGGGAAACTCAGGCGCATTGTCATTGATGTCCTTCACCTCGACTTCGACGTGTATCAGTCGGAATTGGTCTTTCGAGAAACTCACCACGTCGAACGCAAGAACACATTGAAGAGCATGCTTGCAAATTCTCTCTCTGTCAATCTTCTCGCCCACAGTCAGCTGTCCGTCGCTTTCTCGGAGGCGAACAAAAGACGCGTTGACCTGCTTCATCATCCTGAAATTAGTCTTGGAGCCCGCGGACAAGCTTAAGGACATGTCCTTGGCCAGGTTTCCGATCACGGTAGCCGGTGCGTCCTCTTCGTACGTTTCATATTTCATGGTCCTTCCCGCGGCACGCACAACCAGAACACGCAATGCCAGCAAGGTGAAAAAGCGCATCCACCAGTGCCCACATGCGCTCCTTCCCATGATGATCTGATCTGTCACTCCACTTCACTGAAATGTAATAAAACCAGACATACACACAAAAAATCGAAAGTTTGATCCTATTGTCTTATCATTAGGTTCCTGAAATCAGAGAGGACAAAGTGTGTGTCTCCTCTGCGCGCTCAGACACAAGCGCCCGCTTTTCCAATAAGCAACTCGAGAAACCTGCAGTGGCACAGCCCCGTTTATAGACGCGCGCATGCAAATGAGCTCCAGTGTGACCAATCCGCGTCTTGGACGGAGAAAATAGGACTTTTAAAAAGACACCTAAGCTTATTTAGACGTTGCATAAAAGCAAACGAGTTGCCACAACAGTACCAAACGCTCGATTTTACTATATGATCTTTTTTTCACCTTTTCTCCAGCTCTCCAAAATGCGCACAAGGTTATACGCTTTTAGGTGAAGCGCATTCACTTAAGGAGCAGATTTAATAATGATTTCAGTCTTGCTTTGTTTACAGATTTTTGTTTTTGTTTTTTAGAAAGTGTTTAACAAATGATTGGGCATGTTTTCGGTGTGTGCCAACGCGCAGACGTTGTAAACATTGCGCAGCGTCAGGTGCGTCAATCCAGAAGATCTCGAACGAAATGCTTATTTCCTAGAAATCCTCAGCTCACGAGATGTCGTGTGAGCTGACTTGTAATTCGAAATCTCTGGACTCGTTTAGCATGCATGAAGCATGTGGCTGTCTGCGCGCCTCCTCCTTCCTTTCCCCTTACTCTTACTCATGCCCATTCGCCTGCTATGCCAGGTGAACAAAAATACCCCGTTACCAATAGGATTTAGGCCGAGCAGATTTAAAAAAAAAATAAAAGATCTGTATAGTCAGATTATATCAAAGGCATATGAAGGCCTCGTTAACGCCTTGATGATAATGGCATGGCAGGGTTTTCCATTGGAGACATCAGGCATCCAGCAGCGCTTTCACACACACTGCCGCGCCTAAGTGGACCATAATGAAGCGCCTCCGCATGCGCTCCTTTTGTGCATGCCACGATCACCGATATAACTCTTTTCACCGCACCAAGATGCTCGATGAATTGGGCTTTGTAGAGGGGGGCTTTGGGGTGCCTCGTATTAAAATGCGTTTAGGGAGCGATGAGGTTGGTCACGGGTATTTAAGAGATTTTGTTCCTCTTCTGTGCTTTTTTTCCATCCGCGGAACAAACACTTGCCGTCCAACAGAAGGACAAAGAGGGTAAATCCATCTGCCACCATCATGCTATAGACAAAAAAGTTTTACATTCCTGTGTGTGTGTGTGTGTGTGTGTGTGTGTGTGTGTGTGTATATATATAGCCCTATAATGCTTTCTCCAAATCGTTTTATACTTGTATAAAAGTTATGGTTATGGTGTTGGGTTGAATCCAAGCTTTTATCTACATTGAAATAAAAATCACTAGAACTATTTCACTCTTGCAGCTTTCTTTTTTAAATAGAATTGATTTTTGACCTATCATACTGACAATTCTTTCTCCCTGCATTCTCATATAAAGGGGGAATCAGAGGTGTGGTAGATTCAGAGGCACACATATAAAGATGAACTGAAGCTCACTTCCAAAAATATATATTTTTTGGTTTCCCCCAGAACCCCCAGTACCTTCAATTCTGAAAAAGTGGCACCTCCAGTAATCTAAACATGGAAATAGTGGTACCCCCTACCTTTAATGCAGAAATGGCGGTACCCCCAAATCTACCTTGTAACTTTTTAAAATAAGGAAATGCTGTTTATTTTTTTTTAGTAAGAAATGCATCCAATTTCTTTATATATAACTTTGCACATTACCACCCATCTCGAGGATTTTATGACGTCAGAAACAAATCCTTTACTGATATGCTCAGCACTGAACCTACCACCAGACTCTTCTAAAAGGTTCTTCAGGCTGTCATGGGCTTTTTTTTTTAATGGACATTTGCAAGTGTATTTTAAAACCCCCTTTTTTTTTAAATAAAAAAAGAATTAGCCGTGGACCTTCACGTGACCTGCGTGTCAGTCTGGGCGCCTGCACGCGAGCTGAACAAAGGTGGAATTAGTGAGAGCTGCGAAAAATCCCATCTCGGTGAGCTGTTATTTGCATTTTGTAAGGCGAAAGAGAAAAGCGGAGTGGCCGTGCTATTGTCATGGCATTTGTTCTCATGAACGCCTGGTCGTTGTTGTGTGAAGTTGGTCGTTTGAGTCGTTTTTTTAAGCAAGGGCTTAAGTCTTTTCGTATGATAACGAGGGGATTTGGCCTCTGTCCTCTTGCATTTTGGGGATGGGAACTTAGGGAGATGTGTGTATGTGCGTATTTGTGTGGGTGTGTGTCGGGGTTGCTTGGCGGTTATCGCGGATGGTGTGTGTGTGTGTGTGTGTGTGTGTGTGTTGGGGGACAGTAGGAAAGGAGGGTAAGTAAGTCTCTGGCGCTCGAACCCTGACGCACGCGCGCTCGCACCCTGACGCACGCGCGCACCTGTCCGTATCCCCCTCTCGCCTCGCGTGCCATCACTCCACTCACTAATTGCCCCCTCAACGCAATTCACAAGTCATTAGTCCGACCTTCTCTGATGCGGATCCGAGAGCGCCTTCGTTACCGCACCCCCGCACCATCACAGCAAAGAAAATCTGGTTTGATTGCAGACATTTGGCGCAGTTTGGAGAAAGATGAAAAGCCCCTCGAGCGGATCCTGGTTTTTTTTCTTCCTTTTTTTTACCCTCTCGTGTATTCTGAGTAATTTAGCTCTGTTTAATCAACAGCTCCTGACCCGTGACCTGTAACCAAAAAAACATCTCCAAGTAATTAAATAACAGGCTGTGCTCTTTAGTCCTCTGGAAAAGTGTGGAGCAAAGGAAAACGGTGACCCCAATTACTTCTGAAAAGAAATGCAAGAATCCCCTCTACTTCATACAAAACGTCTCTTTGTCTCAGATTCATCTCAACATCTCAGGTGACCTCTGATAGAGTGTCTAAAATACTTATTAAATCTCACATTTTATCTTGCAAGCTATAATCCTGCTAAAGATACCTTCACGTGGATGATATTATTCAGATGGATGATAAAAAAAGAGCCAGGATTCTTCATGTTGGAATAAACCAAACCAACCCAAACCCAAAACTAGGTAATGTTTCACAAACATCTGGCCATCCCAGCAGCCCAAAAGATCACTTTGAATAAATTCCCCATTAAGGGCCCAAAACAGTTAACAACTCATGAATATAACTTCACACATGCGAATGAGCAGGAAACTTTATGTGCTTGCTGGGCCCTAAGGAAGCTGTCCCACAACCACTCCCTCCTCTTTCTCGCTTCATTTGAGGCTTTGTGCGTAAGAGAGCGCCGCACATTGTGTGATGCACCGCAAGCTGTGCGGTCCTCCCCGCCAGATCTCTAATGACTTTCCAACGATGATTTAAGGGAGCCCTAGTTGCCTTCTCATCTCTTTTCACTCTTTGACAAGGCCTTTGAATTGAGTGGATTCCACCCAATGCTCCTTTTTTTGTCTACTGCTTGCCACAGAGGGAAGCAAGACAACATCCAAAACTCTCATATGAATAAATGACCAAAAGTCTTTCTCAACAGACCAGGGCCTAAGCTGGGTTTATAAAGTACCAAAACTAAATAATCACTGAATAAACTATAATCACAATCTTGATGTCACCCAAATGAGGATGGGTTTCAATTTTGAGTCTGGTTCCTCTCAAGGTTTCTTCCTAATTACATCTAAGGGAGTTTTTCCTTGCCACAGTCACCATGGCTGCTCATCAGGGATACATACACACCAATCACCTTAACGGTTAATTTCTGTAAAGCTGCTTTGAGACAATGTTTGTTGTGGAAAGCGTTATAGAAATAAACTTGACTCGACTTAAAACTAAAGTGTCGAATCAGCATTTTTCAATTAGAAGCATGCACTTTTGTGTACATATTGCACACCTTCAATGTACACTCCTGTCCAAATAAATGGACTGAGCCATTTACAAATGGGAGATTGTTAAGCCTTTAATGGTCTTAGCAACAAATCAATTGGTCATAAATTAGCAGGAATGAAACTCCTGCGTCCTCCTGTGCCACCGTTTGCTGCAGCGAAGTGTTTAAGGAAAAAGCTATAAAGACTGATATTCGCAAGGGTGAATTCGCAATAATTCAAAAGCGTATAGATGGATAATGCAATAGTCTTCTCATCACTTCCTTGAATCCATCAACACTGACTGGAACAACATTCACGCATTTGAAGAAATCAAAGGGAAAAAGCTACTCTATATTAAATTACTTTATCAATTTAAATCATTCTGGCCATTTTTCCTTTTTCTGCTAATTGTGTTAAGCATCTAGCACTAAAAAGTTTGCTGCTAAAGCCTATACGGTATTCACCGCCCTTCATTTCACCTTGCTTCCATTCGTTTGGTATTCTTCACAATACTGCTGTAATATGTATATTTATTTATCTTATCTGCAACACATGCTGCTCTAACACTTCCATTTCCCCACCAAGGAGGAATCAAAGTTGATCTTTATCCAGATCTATTCAAGACTTTGTGTTTTCTTCCCTGATTTATAGGTTCGTTTAATATTTACTGCAGTTCAAAGATTCTAAGCATGATTCGAACACCCCCACACCTTCACCGCTTTTTTTTCCTTTCAACAACAGATCATGACCATGTAGCTCTCCATCCCACACTATTCCCTCCCTCTGTCCTCAACGCGCATGACGTAATGTTGCACAGACTCCTGCTGTCTAGTCTAGTGATGTCGATTGCATCCAGTCTGGGTCTCGGAGTCATTTCCATTCGAATCTGCTCAATGATGGGAATTTAAGACGCATACGTAGGTCTAAAGCCTGTCCTGCTGTAGGGTTCATCCACAATCCCAAAGTGAGTCTCGACGATGCTGAGAGCTGCACAAGGTGCGTACAGGATGGGTAAAAGTATGGACTTTGCACAAAGTTGTGTAAATCAGGTATAGAAAATAAATCATTATAAATCTTAGAAACTTGGTGCTGAACATATGATGAGGGATTAGCTTTGATTTGCTTCGTTTGCATTTCCTCTGCCACCTAAATAGCTGGGTGAAAACATGCACGACTGAATGCAATTATGCAAATCGAGCTCCATGTGATGGGAAGCATTTTTTTTCGGCAGATGGACCGAGATCTTGGGGGCAACCCTCCACACACACACACACACACACACACACACACACACACACACACACACACACACACAGAGTCCCTCTGTCCACATGTTCCACTAGAGAACCCCGGTCAAGATGGAGCGTAAAATCAGTAATGCACCGTGTCAACAACAGGAACAATAATGCACGTTTTATTGCCCCGGCTCTCTGAGGCCACTGGGTCATTACTGCATGAATTACCCCATGACATGAAAGGCCTCATGTGGACATATTCATGACGCATTGATGGAATAGTTCTAAAAAAGAGAACCTCTATTTTCCCTGCATGACAAAGCCATAGATTACCTCCAAATCCGGTGATTATTCTGACATAATCTTTTTTTTTTCTTTAGTAAATGCTCTTGAATGGCTATGATAATGCCAGTGACATTTTCAAGAGTAGTTGAGAGCAGGAAATATTATATGCACTAAATATTAGTGAATCAAAGTGCATCCTGAATTGGATAAAACTATTTCTTATAATGCATTGCATATAACGTTCATTTTTAATGTGTTTTTAATGTTTTTATCACATTATTAAAGAAACCCATTTATGACCTTTTGTCTTCTTTCTGGATACCAATAACCACTTGATGATCATGCAGATCCTTATGAAGATCTTGAGATAATGTTGGAGCTTTTGCTTATTATAGTAAGATATTGGGCTGTGCACATCTCTTTGGACATATTTGTGAGACCATTTAGCAACAGCGTGCTCGTGATGTCTTGCTGGTGCACACCACGGGGTGTGTGTGTGTATGTGTGTATGTGTGTATGGGGGGTTGTGTTTGAGGAGAAACATCTAGTTACTAACAATCCAGAGGACGAGCAGGTGAACTTTAGTCTCGTTTAATGAGCTCTGCCTTGAGGCGTTTAGTCGCCGTGGTTATCATTCGTCCACGTTAACGCGCACAAAAGCGCGTTGCGGGACGGCGCGGGTGCTGCGCGTCCAGTGTGCGCGCGCAGCGTGGAGCTTCATTCTCCCCACTCAAGACACATGGACCGCGCTTTCAGCCGTTTAAGGACAAAGCCGCAGGGTATCGCTTTTCTTTCAACAATACTGGCCCACTTAACGTCTGAATTAAAGCCGTCAAAGGATTTTTAGAACCTAATTACGTGTTTTAAGAGACCCCCAACTAGCAAAGCCTCCAAGAAAAGTAACCCCTAGAGCCACTAGAATATTTCAAACAATACGTATGGATGGGATTCAAGCGTCTTGTGCATTTCCATTAATGTTCTTATTAATTACTCATGATTTAATACAATAACTGCATGTTGATTAAATGCTCACATATTAAGGCACCACCACTCATAATACTTCATCATCATCATCATCATCATCATCATCATCATGCTTTGTGACTAAGAGGGATGATTCAAAGTCATTGAAGAAATCATTTAACCAATCATGTCCTTGTTTTAGTGTTGCTCTTATGGAATATTACTATAAATAAATGGCTGTCTGATGCCATTTACAGGCTCTTTTTTTCTATAAATGTGGTCAAATCCGCGTTGAGAAAAAGCTTCGCCTGTGTGCACGTTGCAACATTTCCACAGTAAAGAGTATAAATGCAAATAGAAACGCAGACACAGTGAAAACCAGTTATTGAAATTGTCATAGGCGGAACGGTGGAAATATTGGGTACGTAGTAAATAGAAGATATTTTGTGGTAGGTATTTACAAGTTGACCAATCTCAAGGCCTCAGGAGCAGGTTGAATCTATAAACCTGGAGAAAGTATTTGCCTTTTTATTGAAAAGAGTGCAAACTGGAAATGTAATAGGAATAATGGTGAAGGTATTGGGCGAGTAGGAGATAGAAGGTGACCATTTTGTGGTAGGTATTTGAGAGTTGACTCATGTCAAGGCCTAGAGCACGGTAAGCCTAAAAATGCGGAGAAGGTATTCGTGAACCTAGAAGAAGTCTTTCTGAATTGAAAGGAGTTATTGAAATTGCAGGCATAATGGTGAAAGTATTGGGTACATAGAAGATAGAAGACGACTTTTTTTGTGTGGTGGGCATGTATGAGGTTGACCCACCTCAAGGAATAGGTTATTGGAAAAAAATTTCATGAATGCCTTTTGTAATTGTTTGACCTCTAAATGAACAACTAATCCAATTTCCATCAAGCAACTAAGAAAAATTATTAATTCTGCTTGGATTATTGTTATACAGCATAAGCATTGATTTGACTTGGGCTGGCTATTCAAAAAACAGACTTGTGGGAAGCTAAGATGGTCATTTAAATAAACTGTAGAGGGTCCCTTTACTCTTTATACATGGGGAAATGGTTGTCTCGCCTATTCATTTGGAACCCGTTATGCATGCCCATCCCAAAACTGTGTCAGCTTCCTGATCAGGAATGATTTCTTACTGCTATTCTTAATGCTATTTTGAAAAAGAAATATATATGCGTACATAAATGATGAATAAACTGAAAAAAATGTAAAATTTTGTAAAATGTAGAATAGAGACATCATGTAGAAGGTGTGCTTTTTTTGAGAATATTTAGTCAGTTAGGTTATTTTTAAATTTTTTTTGGAATGGGAATAAATATGGTCCCATTGTTCTTGCATGCCGACTTGTGTGTCACAGCAACAAATTACAAGTTGCCTACACACTCATCCACCATTTCAGTCCTATCGGGGTTAAATATTAACTAATGTGTTTCATTCATCAATCCAGAGGAACAATGGTTAAGGCTTTGTCTCTGATTGGGGACTGCATACTTATGCTCAGACACTGAAACAAATAGTCAGCCATAGCTTTTGAACAAAATATAACATTTAGGTGAATTAGGAAATCTTGTTGAGATAAATGTACTTTTACTATGCCGAATAATAGACACCATGGAGGTGCTGCAGCTAGCATTGACCCATTGTTGCTCCAGGGTTCCTTGGTTTTCCCTCTGTCCAGTGTTTCCTCTGGGTTCTCCAGTTTCTAACTACCTAGCAAAACATGCCAGAAGATTGGCTGCATGTAACCGCTTCTCAATGAGTGTGTATAGACCGGCATCCCAGTCAGGGTGTATTCCCATGTCGCCCATCATTTATTCATTGTAATTAAGTGCTTCAGTTTGATCAGGACTGCAATAGATCTGAGCCTCCTCTGGGATCACACCTTGAATGGACACCATTCCCTCTATTTTCTGTCTATCCGATGTACATAGTGTATATCGGCATCATATTTGGGAGGTGGAAGGACACCGGAGAACCTTGGGGAAACCAACACATATTTAGAAAGTCCACATAGATAGTAATCTGAGTGCAGGATTGAACAAAGGATTCTGGAGGAGTGAGATGCTACCAGCTACCCATGGGATTACACACAAGCTTCTGTAATTATCCAACCGTTCGAAAAAAGAAACCACTTTAGACACACACTTTATTTTCATAATAGGTGAACAAGGAATCGCTTTACATTTTGAGTCAAGAGAAAATGAAAGATTTGGAATACAAATGTTACTGTGGTTTGCATGACCTTAGTACTAAACATCGGGGGTTTATTCATTTATAAACCAGATAGAACCTTATAAAAACCAAGGGCGCAGTGTGTTATCAGTGGCAGACAACTTTGGTTTTCTCGGAATTCTAGCTGAAAATAATTTGTTATAAGGAAATGTATGTCATCCCCCTGCCTGAGCATGACAAATAGCTTTACAAACATATGATTCAAGACCAACATGACTGAAAATTACTGACAAGAGCAGCCTAATTACCACAGTCATTATGTGATTATGGTTGTATTATTTCAGGTGCGGCTTTTAAACAGTGCTGCACTATATACGACTCTTACACATGACATGACAGAGTATATTTTTTATTTCACAATATGGTTCTGGGCTTGCTGTGATGTATTTTTTTTATTTCAGAACCTGACAGAAAATCATTACAACTCATATGCAGGGACTGAAAAAGTGTAAACAAGTGACTTTTTGTTTACATCTATCTGGCGATGATGGTGAAGGGGTGTTACTCAAATCATCAAATGCTTTGCACTTTTCAGCGACATTTGAAAACTGAGGTTAATCACACCATCCTGTGTTTAAGAAGTAATCTACTGAAATAGAAATATAATATTATGGTAATATATGGACTGAGTATTAAACAATGAGCAACATCTAGACCCATTTCAATACCCTGAAGAAAGCATTTGCGAACACTTTCCTAGATCAAATATAACCATTTTTTTTATTAATCTAATTAAAACAAATGATTAATTTCCTTCAAATATTGTTTTTATACCATAGCAGAGGTGCTCATTTCACAAAGCAGGCCATGCTTTATATTTAGAAGAATATAAACTGGGTTAAAAAGTGATTTTTTTTTCTGCAGTGCAATAATGTGGAAAGAAACAAAAATAGATTCATGAAGAGATACTATGAAGAGGTTATTAATAAATTTACAATTTATGCTGAGTGAGGCTACAAGAAAGACAAAGAAAAATACAACTACTACAAAGCAGCTTTACACAGATAATGTGGTGATAAAAAGGAGTATGTTCTTTATAAGTGTAAGTTTGTCCTTGATGAGCAAGCCGGTGGCGACTGAGTAAAGGAAATACTCCCCCAGATGGCATAAGGAAGAAACCTTAAGAGGAACCATACCCATCTTCATCAGGGTTGCACCGAATGTCCATTTATTACAGATAACAATTTTAAGGGGTACAGTGACTGTAGTCCTGAGTCAATGTAGCAGACTGTTGACATTAACTACAGTCCAAATCCAAATCCTCACTTGTACTTAATGGTTTAACTCAAAGCAAACAAGACAAATATAAGAATATTAATTGTAGCAGTCAAACACATTCTCAATATTGTATGTGTGTATGTGTATATGTGTGTATATGTGTGTGTGTGTGTGTGTGTGTGTGTGTGTGTGTGTGTGTTGGTGTTGGGGGGGCATTTGGTTGGATGACTTCAGGCAAGCAGCTCTAACAAGCAGTTTTCTGCTCCTGGCAATAGATGTGATTTTCTGGAATTTTCATCAAAATTGACTGCCCAGGGATTTGCACTTTCACTGCACAGCTAATCTTCACGTCTTTGTGGCACCTCATTTAATTAGATTTAAAAAAAGAAAAGCAACTTCCCACTGAATGGGCTTTCTTGCCCACACGAAATACGCAGGTCTCGGCTTGTTCGAGACCTGCTTCGCCACAAGAAGGTATGAGTGTGACATTAAGCCAGTATTTCAGAAGACTTCCTGTAACCATGTTTGTAACATGTCTACAGATGTCTCAGGGTAAACACGTTGACTTGCAATTAAATGTTACCTTTCAGAACATGTGAAGGCTTTATGGACCAATATCATTATTTGCATTCATCTTCATCTATATATAATCAGGTCATGTTGAAGATTTTAAGATATAGCAGCTTGAGATGAAACTGGTATGTGTACATGAGAAGGTCAAATAAATTGGCAGAATGGTTGCCAGATGGCCTGAAACTATACCACCAAAATTGGGATATCAAACAGAGGGGGAATCTTTTCTTTTTTCTATCAGTTGTTATGTGGAAAACAGCTGTGAAAAATTTGATTTGTGGCATCTGCCTTTTAATCACTGCCTAAAACAGAATATACTAGCAATTAATTTGTACATTTGTAATTACACTGTCTACACGTTCCCTTTTTTACATTATTTTCCTTAGAACAAGAGCTTGGTGGTTGTGGCCCTTTTTAAGCTTAACCCAAAATGTCTGCATGCATACTTCCAATGTTTCCCAATAGTAGTATGATTTCATGTAAAAACGATGGCCTGGCATCCCTGTTTAAAGCTGACCTAAGTAATCCGTTGAGATATACAAACAAGCTTTATTTCATCATCATGATCTGACTTTCAGGCATTTAAAAAAAATACATGTAGACATGTTTTCAAATTGTATTTCCATTTTTATTGTCACTACCATGTATAAGGTCAACCAACAATCACACCGGAAGAATCAATGACACGAATTGACTACTGCCCCACTCTCCAAGGTCTTCAACTTCAACGAGGTCAAGGCAACTGTAGAGGGCCGAGACAGAAATGCTTTTACAAAACAGACCTTCATCTGTCAGTGCGTTGTCCCATCTGGCTTGGCAAGCCTGACAGGCGGTGTAGATTTGTGGCATGTCCCGCTGACATGTATCCCTCCACCGCTTCCCATTAGCATCAATATTTGAGAGGAGGCAGTAGGTCCCAGCTTAGAACCTGTCAATCTTTCTGGAGATGCTGAGCCCACCTTCATTCGGGGACTTCACGTCAGGCATGAATACTTAATGCCAGACATAGTGCGTATGTTTAATATGCATCCCCTGTTGGTCTACCTCAGCAAGAATGAATGAGAATACGAGGTTGGAAGTCAGCTGGTGATCATTGGCACCAAGGTTGAGGCAGCATAGATATCTTCGGCTGTTCCTCATTCTTTTAAAACTTTTTGAAATTACTTTTAAATCAATATGTATATAAAATTCTTTCATAAAATAAGTTATTTTCTTTTTAAAAATGGGAAAGATGTATAATTTCTAACTTGTGTAAAGGAGTGTTCATCACTAGATTGTGAGAGTCTGGTGAAGGGGTGAGGGGGTGGTCTAGGGCAGCGGTCCCCACGGACCGGTTTAATGTTACAATATTTTCACGGACCGGCCTTTAAGGTGTGGCGGATAAATACAACAAAATAAAATGATACAATCGGAATAAAAACTGCTATTTTCTAAATATAATAACAAACGTGAATACACTGTGTTGTTTTTTGTTCATTTTTCTAACTTGAGGGTTTCAATTTAGCGGTAATGTATTATGTGTTAGCGGCCGGAGCAGCCCCTTTGAAAAGGTAGCGGATGGAGGTAAGACATGTGACCGAGGCATCATGACATGCATCAAGAGCGAGTAATAGACAGATGTGGCGAAGAGAATCTGGTAATTTTACAAAATAAAACATTGCTCAAAATCAGATAATAAATAAAACAGAAATAATGTAAGTTATGCATTCTTTCTGTGCGGCCCAGTACCAAGTGACCCATTGATGATAAAGATGATAAAAACAGCATTATAAAGAGAGTAACTAGCAAGTAAGTAACTAGCATTAACTAGCAATAAGTAACCAGCAGTTAATAGCTAGCAGTAACTAGCAAGTAAGTAACTAGTAGTAACAGTAAGTAGCTAGCAGTGTCTAGCATGTAAGTAACTAGCATTTACTAGCATCAACAAATGAACTAAAATGATTACAGCCAACATACTAAACTAGGATATCTAAGATAGGTTATTAAGAATGTTGTCATTATTACACAGTAATAAGCTGGCCTGTGATTTAGGATTGAAAGCTATGGTGTAAGATTAATGCGTGAAGGGGAAAAAAAGGTGCCCTTTTCTTTTCTGTAGTGCTGTTTTGCAGTTTGAGTCTGCTTGACTGAGGCTTCTCAATTTAATACATACACTTATAGTTGGCTTTATATATTTATTTATCCCTGGGACAAAAACCAAAGATATCAATTAGACTTCAGATGCTTTCAGTGGTTGACAGGGCACCTGATGTGGGCTGGAAGGGTAGACTTGAACGAGCAGGGCAATTTATGGAAGGCTGTCAAGAAAAAAAATGGTCTCCAGGTACAGAGTTTTCCCTCCCAGCACTCAGGCTCTGAATAGACTTTTTTAAAGGTAAGGAAAGTATTGCCTTGGCTTTACAATGAAAATTTGGTATACTGCAGAGCATAAAGGAGGCCCATGTATAAAGAGGAGGGAAAATCCATCACTCCTTCTCTGGGGGGTGGTGGGGTGGAGGGGTCACAGGTTCTGATTAAAGCTTTTGGTTCGTGGAGTGTTCGTATTGCACTCCTTTCTCCCTCGTGCTCTCTTTTTTTACCCTCCCCATCATGGTTTCTGCAGCCCTTTGAACTTCTGTTGGGTTGTCTTAGAAATCCATTCATCATTTTTTAATCTTGAATATTTCAAAGAGATATACCATTTTTTTGTTCAAAGTCATGTCTTCTTATCACTTCAGCAGAAGAAAGAAGTTCTGGACTGTGAACAATTCCGGGCTGAGTACATGCAATATGGCAAATTTGCTTTTCGATGCTAAGAATGATCATACACTTTAAACAAAAGAGGCATTTCAACCCAAGTTATCTACAAAAAAAAAAAAGTTTGGTCTTATATAGTACGTTTAGTTGGGGATAAATAGAAAACAAAGAGAAAAAGATTGAAAGAGTGTAAAAAAAAAAGAAAGAGAGAACACTAAGTAGGAAAACAACTCACGCATATGATGGAGATGCAAGCGAACATACCTCGGCCCTCCTCCTGCTGTCTGCTTCCTTCCCAGCACTGGGGGAAATGAGGCCAATTAGGGATGCAAGGGGCAACTAAATGGAAGGCTTTTGTAATGCAGTAGCATACGTGAGACTTTGTAAATCTTTCATCGTGCCGCATACTTACACTCCTAGCTCTCTGCAGGAGCCCGGTGAATATGCTGTGCAGAAGAACACACATATACACAAACACACACACACACACACACACACACACACACACACACACACACACACACACACACACACAAATGCGAACAACATGATTGCAGCCTCTATCTGCCCCACAGTCTGACAGCAAATACACCTGACAATTCGATATCCTGCAAGTATGATAGGAGCTTCAGAATACTATCAGAGGTCAAAGTTTCGGAAAATGAGGCAAAGTTGAGCGTCACTCAAAATCCTGATTGTGTAACAGGGAATTTAGAAATGATGGATGGCTGGTGCAAAAGGATTCAGAAGCTTTTTCACACGTGTTGCACATGTAAGTGATTGTAGGCAATGTTTAGAGTTGGACGCATGTTAATATTGTTGCTGATACTGACAATGTGAAAACGAGGCACAAATGCGCAAAGCAACATGCAATCAGGTTGAAAATAAGGACAAGCCAGTGAATTGTGAGGTGAGGATTTTTTTATAGCATCAGTTACATTATAGAAGCAAAAAAAGCTCAGGATTTGAATTAAAGTTGAATGAACTAAAAGCACACGAAAATATATTATAATATATGCTGATTTTTTTCTTCATAATAAGCAGTGCAATGTGTGAAATGTGAGCCCTATGAGCTCTGTGTGTAGAGGTAGGGGGTGGGGAACTGTAAACACTTTCACTCGTCATGTCAAGGGTTGAAATCTCGTACACATGCTCGCTTATCTGGCATGCCCACCAGGCTATGAATATTAACTAAATGCCTGTCTATAACATGCCACATGCATTTCTGTAGAGACATACACAAACCTTAACACGTTCTAATGTGTTAAAGTGAGTTAAGTCAGTAAGGTTGTTGGGAGGAACTGAATCAATCTTGGAAGAACACAAAGAGAAAGGGTTTGACTGGGGGGTGAATGGGAGCACATTGTCAGGAAGACACCCGAGAATGGACGTGCAATAAATGCTGCGCCACACTCGCATGCATACACATAGAAACACCCCTAAATAATCATTGGAAAATCATTAGAAAGCTGGCAGAGCGGAGAGGCACAGATTGCGGGGTAGACAGAGACAAACCCCACATTCTGCTTCAGCACAAAGGCAGCAATGAGCTGGAAGGGAAAGGGGAGTGTCTGGCCATTTCAAAACCTCGCTCTCTTTCTCTCTCTCTCTCACACACACCTCTGCTCTCCCCACATCCTTGCACATAGAAAAAAGGCAGGCCCGCCTTCCTGACATCTATCTGCAACTCTGTGTGGATGTGTTAGAGAATTTTATTCGTGCTGTGGTTAACAATTGTCCTGGCCTGGCAACATTTTATCTGTCTGACCCTCACCCTGGCCATATGTTGCCTCAAAGTCCTCGCTTTTACCTCCACCATTCTCAAATAAACAGTCTGGAAGACACAACTACCCCCTCCTCCCTGGCCCTCAGTTGCTCAATTGCTATTCATGGCTAGTTTTGTACAGTGTAGTAAATCATTTTGGACATTAATTGACCAAATGTGTCACGTTGAGGGCACTGAGCCTTTTCCTGAAACCAAGGACCCTTATGGTGCATATAGAAAATAAAATGTAGTTAATGGTGCAACTGATTTTGCCTGTGCTATTGTAGAAATACACAGAGGGTTAAAAAAATGCTGTGTTTGGATTTTTAAGCTCTTTGAGCCATTAATTATGGCGTAGGCCTATACGTTTTGCAGTGCACCCCTCGTGTACAGAATTAGAGCAATAGATAAAGCAGAATTTTATAAGATCTATTCTTCTACAATTCTTCTACAAATCGCCAAACAATGGGGAGCAGAAAACTTTTCCTTTTATTCCCCCAGTCCACCATTTGTAGTCCAGCACTTTGAAAACGCTAAAGGTTGTCCAATTGAAATAGAAAAGCTTTTAGATTTCTTTTTCTTTTTTTTTTTGGAATGCACACAGCCAGGGATAATCTCGAGGACACCCTTGGTGTGCTTAAGTCCCCAGTTCCTGTCATGGGAGGAAGGGTTTGCTTTAGATCTTTTTTTTTTTTTCACCTTTACAAAAAAAGGAGCTGGAAGAGTTCTTCCAAAAAGAATAACCACATTCTTAATTTGATTGGTATGATCGCAGTTAGCAGAGGAAAATTAAAAAGGAGGGTGAGATCTACATATACAGCATGGTCAGGACCCTCTGTTTTCAAGGATTTTTAGTTCATTCTAATAATACAACTTTTTTTAATGGGTTGAAATAATGACTTTTACTATATACACCATATATTGCAGTCCTACATGGTTAATGATTTCTTTTTCTAGGTTTTTTTTAATTATCATTGTTTATTTTCCTGGCATGATAATTATACACTTAAATGCTATGCAACCATGTTATAGGTTTGATTGTGCTGAGTTAGCATTTTGGAGGCAACTGAGATCAGGGCTGAACCTAGAAAGAAACTCCCAGTAGTCTATTTTGCTGTAGACAGAGAATCTTCTATCCAAGGAAGGCTATGAGGAGGACTCTGTTGACAGACATGAGCTTCCACGGTGCACACTCTCAGTCCCAGAATCAGTTGTCAATCAAATACACAAGTGCATAAGTAATGTGTATAAACACTGATTTATTTTTTGATAAATAAAACAGCACTGACTCAGGTTTTTTGTCTCCTAAAAATATCCCCCGGTTGATTTCTTTAAAACGGTTTTCTGACAGGAAACAGTGTTAGCCTGACCCCCGCTAGCTCATTGTCTTTTTGAATTAATGTTATAAATGGCCTAGCTGTTAGATTGTTGGCATTTGTGTAAAGCTGCTTTGAGACAATGTCTGTTGTGAAAAGCGCTGTACAAATAAACATGACTTGACTTGACTTGACATTAAGCTAACACCTGGAATTTCTGGCCTAAACAAAACACTTTAGAAATCACATTTGTGGAAAAGCAATTTTTTTGCAGTCTAAGGCAAACACTTTTTTTTAATCACTGGTCACTGTATATAATGTATAACACACAGTTTCACATGCATTCTCCATATTATATAGGTATGTGAAGTATTTTTTAACATCACTGTGATTTCGTACAATCATGATCTCATTTTACAGTCATATGTTAGTAAAGATAAAAAACGGATTTCATTTTAACCTGTTTTAAATTGAGATATCCTGAAACTTAGCAGTAAAGCATCCAGTTGACAATGAATTTCAAGTGGAAGGAGTAGTTATGGCCAAATGCTGCAGTAATTGAGTTCACTTATAACCATTTTGTGATGCTCCTGTTCTCCGGAAGGCACCCAAATACATTTATTCCCTTTTTAATTTTTTTGTTTTGTTTAATGACAGGCTTCAAAAGTGAGGCTTTTGACATTTCTGTATTTTGTTTGCTATAAGCTTTTGGTTCTTCATTGAAAAAATATGGTATTGCAAGCTACTCTTTTTTAGCTTGTGTGCTGACTAGATATCTGTATACAAAATAAATTGAAAACTCAGCCCAAACCAAAGATCATTTGAACTGACCCAACCTGACCCGTACTTTTAGATTTTAAACCAGAAACCAGACCATAACCTAAAATCTTCTTCTCAAATGAAATAACATTTTGCTGTATGCTGTATACCAGGATGGTATGCAACAACCAGCACAGTTTCAACAAGCAGCCCCCTCAGACAAGCGCAAAAGAGAAAGAAACATGCAATTACCAGGTATGAAACAATTCTTGGTGAACAACAGGTATAACATCAAATTAATTCATCTTGAAACGTAAACCTTTTTGTAACTGTTAGTATTAGAATGGGCCTCACACTAGATCTCTAAACACACATTCCTATGTTGTCTGTTCAGTGTCTATAGGATCTTTATATATCGATATGAGTATGTAAGGTATAAGAATGTCTTTGTCTGGGCTCTGGGTTTTTTCCACTGTGTGTATATACTTGTCTGTTATCTGCATAAAACTGAAGAGGAACAAATGCGCCATTCTTTGTGCTGTGTGATTCGTCCCTGATCAGAAAAGACACTACGGGCATCGTAGATTGCATGGGGACCCTCTCCAAAGATTTATTTTCTGTTCGGTTCTGTTCATGTGCAAAAGGTTTTACATAATTATTTACACAAACATATATACATTATTAATAGTTGTGAATTAAGGCATTGACATTGAATTGTTTTTATTTCGTTTTCAAGCCTGACCCATACCTCAACTATTAATGAAAATATGCTTGTTTGGCTTTTTCCGTCTTTTAGCACTGTATTAAAAGATTACCAGCTTAATCACAAGAGCTAACGGTGTCTATTAACATGTTTTGCAAGCTCAGACCACAGGACATTGCCAAAGCAATCTAGCCGGAGAATGCTAGTATTCCTGATACTACTTAAGGATTTGTTGAAGCCTCTGTGTTCCAATGGTAATTCAGGTCTGTTAAGTGAGTTCACAAGCTCTCTATGGCACTTTGTGTGTCTTTAGGCTATCTGCCAGAAATAAACTTGGAAAGACTTCTATGGTACTATGCCTATGGCTCGTGTAAAGCCATATCAGAAATCTAAAGGACAGGTTTTCAGCGCTACTTCTTTTAGGTACAGTGATTTAGGACGTA
The DNA here is from genome assembly GCF_014805685.1 of Silurus meridionalis. Lineage (NCBI taxonomy): Eukaryota > Metazoa > Chordata > Actinopteri > Siluriformes > Siluridae > Silurus > Silurus meridionalis. The sequence goes on from NC_060907.1 coordinate 14,084,085, forward strand.
TGTGAGCTGGTTGAATGGCACATGTGTTTGAAAATTGCTGCCAATTCAGACCTGATAGCTCTGTCTGTGAATTACTGTGTAATTGCCAGAGTGACTCACAGCAGCTCAGGAACATCATGTATTTTTCCTCCAAATCAGTAATGTTGCACACTGTAGATTTAAGTACTAATCATTGTGTTGTGTTTATATATCATGTGTGCTTACAGACCTCCTATTTCAATTTAATCTAAGAAGAATAACATTCGGTTTTGGAATTTATGCTTAATAATCCTCACATAGATGAAATAAGAACGCTTGTCTGTAGGAACAGTTAGCAAAGAGACCAGAGATCAGAGAAATATGTTGCTGGGTGATGATTATATAAAACAGTTAGATTAAGCTGCTACAGATCTGGACTTGAAAGGTGAAAAATATGCTGTTGAATCATAAAAAGGAAATCATTTATATATTGGTGTTTATATATAAAAAATTATGAGTTATTTCTGTCCATTTTAAGTTGTTAAAGCAGTGATATATTTAACAAAAATACAATAAATATATAAATAATTAAGTCACAGTAATTGTATGTATTTAACAACAGAAAAAAAAAACAGAATAAACACAAGCATATAAACAATGTAATATTGTACAGAACATTGTTGAGAAGTGTGAGGAAACTCCACAGCTACACACCATCAAATCTACCTGGTCTAGATAATTTTTGGTTTTGGTGAAACTTCTTTTCCTGAGGAGATGTTGTTTTTTTGCGCTGTGTAGGCATTATAGGAAATAATGTGGTATTGAGTGTTCATGGAACGTTCACTCAAAATCAGAGTGCATTGTGGGTACAACCTAATGAGCGAATGTTGTTCACTCAAAATTTAGACACCACTACAAAAAGGCCGACACCCTACATAGTGCACTATATTCAATTCAATTATTTTTTATTTATATAGCGCTTTTAACATTTTAAACCTTGTCTCAAAGCAGCTTTACACAGATAATGTGGTGATATAAGATTTTCTTTATAAGTGTAAGTTTGTCCCTAAATGAGGAAGAAACATTGAAAGGAACCAGGCTCAAAAGGGAACCCATCCTCATCTGAGTTGCACAGAATGTCCATTTATTACAGATAAACTATGTTTCAGGGTGCAGTGATGGTGATCAGAAGCAAACTGTAGTCCTGAGTGAGTGTAGCATACTGTTGACAATAACTATATTTCAAATCCATCATCAAAGCTCCCGTTCTAACTCTGGAATTTCATGGAACCACCCAAGGCGTTGATGAGAAACTGTCCCCAGCTGCACAGAGTGGCCTTTATTTGAAGAGGACACTATCCAGAGGAAGCCCTGGATGAAGTGGAAGAGCTACAGAGGAAAGAGGGGCAGGAACAGTGGACAGTGGAATCTCAGGAGCATGTTTACATTGACCGAGAGAGAGAAAGAGAGAGAGAAGAGAGAGAGAAGAGGGGTGACAGGAAGAGAAGGATATGGATTATTATGTGTCCTTATTGTTGTATGATAGTTAAGAACACTGAGTTCTTTGTTGGGGACTCTGGCAAGACTCACTATGACAGCGTAACTGAAAGGGAGAACCAGAAGGTAACACAGACATGAGGGATCTCTGGGATAAGAGACGACCCACCACACCACCGTCAACAAACCTGAGTGAACTTGTAAGAGTGAGGGGGCGACAGCATACAAATATATCCCAGTTCACTGAACACTCTACATCCATTATCCCTCCAGATCTGCTCCTTTACCTAAGACAAATCTGCTGATAAAAGGCTTGAGTAAATAAATACGTTTTCAGCCTCGACTTGAACACTGAGACTGTGTCTGAGTCCCGAAAACTGGTTGGAAGGCTGTTCCATAACTGTGGGCTTTATAAGAGAAATATCTGCCCTCTACTGTAGTCTTCATTATTTGAGGTACCAACAAATAGCCTGCACCTTTTGATCTAAGTAGGCGTAGAGGATCATACCACTCAGATACTGCGGCGCGAGACCGTTAATTGTTAATTGGGAGCCAGTGTAGACTAAATAAAACAGGGGTGATGTGGTCACATTTTCTAGATCTAGTGAGGACCCTTGCTGCTGCATTCTGAATTAACTGAAGCTTATTTATGCATTTTTTCTAACACCCAGACAGTAAAGCATTACAGTAGTCTAATTTCTTGACTATATAAGAGATAGGGAGAGATTTCAGACAAAGCATTCATGTGCTTTTCTTTCAATCAATTCATTATGAGATATAATACCACAAACATGAATAAAAAATTAATAAAAAAATATGATAACATTTCTCCACCAAACCTTACAAATTCAGGCAAACTCCCTTCTGCATCCATGTTCCGAGTGTGTGTCAATATGTAGTCGCAGTCTGTCTTGCAAATATACTGTCTTTGCAGCATTGTTTGCACCTTTGGTTTGCTGTTTTTTTACATCTGTTGGGGTTAAAAGCAAATCAACGGTTGCCAGGTTTTAGCAAAAGTTCCAGCTGAACTCATTTTTGGAAATGAATTAATCTTTATTTTTCCTGGTTTTATGTCAAATACATATGTACACTGGTGCACTTTATCATTATTTAATATTTATTGCCAATTTAACATTTAACAAAGTAACCAAGGCAATGAAATAAGGGGCAGGCAAACACAAAAGTTCCATTCTCTGCTTACTAAGCCGGTTAAACAACAACAATATTTTTGAATGGAAAAACTAATTATAAATTTGTTTAGGCATTGTGAAAATACATGAGGTAAAAAAACAAGCATACGCCTCTATCTAATTTAGCAGTCTGGTATGTGGACCCCAATGTACAAACCCGATTCCAAAAAAGTTGAGACACTGTACACATTGTAAATAAAAATGGAATGCAATAATTTACAAATCTCATTAACTTATATTTTATTCACAATAGATTATAGATAAAATATCAAATGTTGAAAGTGAGACATTTTGAAATGTCATGCCAAATATTGGCTCATTTTGGATTTCATGAGAGCTACACATTCCAAAAAAGTTGGGACAGGTAGCAATAAGAGGCCAGAAAAGTTAAATGTACGCATAAGGAACAGCTGGAAGACCAATTTGCAACTTATTAGGGTAATTGGCAACATGTTTGGGTATGAAAAGAGCCTCTCAGAGTGGCAGTGTCTCTCAGAAGTCATGATGGGTAGAGGATCACCAATTCCCCCAATGCTGCAGTGAAAAGTAGTGGAGCAATATCAGAAAGGAGTTTCTCAGAGAAAAATTGCAAAAGGTTTGAAGTTATCATCATCTACAGTGCATAAAATCATCCAAAGATTCAGAGAATCTGGAACAATCGCTGTGCATAAGTACTAAAGAGAATAAGGACAACCCAAGTTGTTATCAGCGCTCAGTTCAGTAGCCTGCATCTCTGATGGTTTGGGGTTGCATGAGTGCGTGTGGCATGGGCAGCTTACACATCTGGAAAGGCACCATCAATGCTGAAAGTTATATCCAAGTTCTAGAACAACATATGCTCCCATCCAGACTTCGTCTCTTTCAGGGAAGACCTTGCATTTTCCAACATGACAATGCCAGACCACATACTGCATCAATTACAACATCATGGCTGTGTATGATAAATTTTCTCAGTTTAAACATTTGAAATGTCATCGATGTAGTATTCTGAACAAAATATTCACACAAATATTCCACATTCATTGCATTCTGGTTTTATTCACAATTTGTACAGTGTCCCAACTTTTTTGGAATCGGGTTTGTCAGTAGACTGAAGCACATAGACAAAGACAATAATTAGCCTATGATTTGGAAAAAGGAAATGTTTTTTTAATCATAACACATTATAGTTTCTATAGCAGATCCTTCAGATAGCAGATTATCCACTCACATGCATTTATGTAAGGTACTTAGCAGACAGCACCTGTGACTAGCTACAGGGCTAGAGACATTAGCTGAGAAAGAAAGATCACTTCACAGATTTTTTTTTCTTCATCCTCTCTGATTAGTGAACTGATCACATGGCTTTAGTTTAAAATGAAATTGTTCTCACCAGTGTAACATGTTACACTATATAGACAAAAGTTTAGGCATATCTGATTTTTCCAGCCATATGTAATTCTTTCCAAATTGAATGTGGTAGAGTTTCATTCTCCCTTCATATGAACTATGAGACCCAAACCTCTTCCAGCATGATGATACCACTTTGGACAAAGCCAGCTCCATGAAGATATGCTTTACAAAGTTTGGAGTGGAAGATCTTGAGTTGCCCGCTATAGAGCTCTGACCACACTGACTGCACCCCAGGCCTCCTCACCCCACATCAGTACCTGACTTTACTAACACTGTTTTGGCTGAATGAGCAACATATACACAACCACACTTCAAAATCTAGTGGAACATCTTCCCAGGTGAGTGGGGGTTATTATAACAGCAAATAGAGACTATATGTGCAATGGGATTTTCAAAAAGACACATATGACTCTTATGATCAAGTATCCACAAACTGTTGTCTATATATTGTAGCATATATTATGTAACATCACTCTGCTGTACTATCATTATTAATCAGCCTGTTACTCGACGTTATTATATTAAAATCAAAGTCTTTTGGTCCTACAGGGTTGTTTGTTTGCTTCCTCTGCATATACTGTTTACACCCTCTTTACACTGACACTTTCCTTTTTAGATGTGAAGTTCTCTTGCCTTCCCACTCGCCAGTTGTCAAAGAAATTTCGCCTCTCTTCATCAGTCCTGTGCTTCTGGCCCTTTGTTCCTTTCACTATGTGCTGACCTCCAATGTCACATATGTCGTTGTTAATTTTTTTTGTGTCCCACGCCAACTTATCAGAGCCAAATGCTTTCCAACACAATCCTAGCTCAAGTGTCATTTTGTAAAGGCTTGTCTATCAGTAGCAATTAGGCTTAAGATAATGCCTCGGTGCTCTAGACATAATGGCCTCAAAGATGCAGGGAGAGGAAAAAGACTCGCTTCAGAACTCAAATCAGTTGTGGGAACAGTTCAAGTTTCTTAATTGTATGTTCACAAGTAAAAAATTCAAACGTTCTGAAGCTGCGTAGAGCTTTCGTTTCAAGAAGGAATTTCGTTTGCCAGAAAGTATTTTTGTAGCCGTCCTACCGGGGCCTTTCTCTTTCCCTAAATCGGCTTCTCGAATACTGACGCGGACAATCATGCACAGTGACACACATTGACTCCGACATATAGGATTGGACACGTATCCTGTCACATGAATTTAATGACACCCACACAAACATGCTGGAATTCACACCAAATCAGAGAGCAGCAACTGTCAGAGTCTCATGCACTCCCTTTCACTGTCTTTCTTTTACTCGAAATCTCTCTCTCTCTCTCTCTCTCTCTCTCTCTCTCACACACACACACACACACAAACAACTCCTTTTTGAGCAAAAAAACACGGCCTCACGATTCCTGACAGGCTGACACAATGTGTGTGTGTGTGTGTGTGTGTGTGTGTGTGTGTGTGTGTGTGTGTGTGTGTGTGTGAGGTTGCTGCCTCAGGTACCCTATGCAGCCAAGGTAAGTTTAAATATTAACACCTAAACTGTAGGCTTTAAAGAGCATCCCCCACACACACACACACACACACACACACACACACACACACACACACACAAAAACTGACATACACATTCCCTGACCAGTGACAGTCACCCTGGTGTGTGCTTATTTATTAAAAGGCCACTGCATGCTGTGCTGCACCGACGCTAGAGGTGGTCACGAAACTAAAATGCTTGATGATATACTATATATATATATATATATATATATATATATATATATATATATATATATATATATATATATATATATATAAACCAGATATTTAAGATTAAAGGCAGGATGTTGCATGAAATTTTAATTACGTCAGTTGAAAGAAACATACGTTATCTTCACTGTGCTGGAAATTGAATTTGGGATTTATGAAAAGCGTGATTCATTTGAGGCACGAATTTGTAAGCAGTTCATTTAAGTCCAGCGTAATGTATTTACGAAGATCATGATTATGCAGGCAATTATGGAATCTTTTACTTTTTGAATAAATACTTTATTGCTGCATTTCCAACACCTATGGGTTAGCTGGAGCATTAAGCATGGCTATATTGGCGTATTAGTTATTTATAGTATATATAGTATATGCGTTCAATACTATATATGAGGATGACAAGGAACAGGTATAAGTCACTATTGACATGTGGCTAGGTCATGTGACATGCAGAAGCTGATGGGAGACCTAGCACTGTAGCTCTAAGTGAAATCCTGACACATTAACAAGCTAATTGACTAAAATTAAAGTGCAATTTATTAATTACTTTTGCTTTGTCCTGACTTTATTACAGTGAACTTTGTGAATATCTTTGAGCCAATAAGAATTTGGTTTAAAGAGGCAAAAACTGTAGCCTCTATGGTTACTTATTATTAAGTTTAGTTCACACCAGACCTTTGACTTGCCGTTTTCTTATTATTTCTTGGCGCACACCTAAAAAAAACAAGTATGCTTTATATGGTAAAGATTAATTTTTTACTCTCTGCCTGCTTGGATTTTCTTGTTAGCGATGTTGACACCTTGGTATAACGTGTTAGATAATTATCAAGCCCTCTATGGAATTATTGTGGCCTGTTAGACTGAAATTGGAAACCATTAAAATGGTTCTCATATAAATGCACTGAACGCGAGTTCCGGCTCTGCCCAGATGCTGCACTGCACTTTTAAAAGATCCCCAAAGCTCATTTAAATTAAAGATACCGGACTAGAAGAAGATTTCTAGATTTCTGGATATAAGACAAGCATCTTTAATGGATACCGTTCACAACGGGACCCGAAGCCATGTCTAGCATAATCGAATCGTGTCTTCGGATATTTATTCATCTTTTACATAAACATAATACTTGCTGGAAATAATAAACGGTGCATCCCCATCTCTGCAATTAGTTCTCTTTTCACATAATACCAAGTCTCCTTTGGGTTTTACAGATATATGGCTTCAACAGCTTGTTTTCTCAACACTGCTGGTGTTCTGTTCTGTATTTATTTCCAATTCGGTATCAGCAGTCTGGCCCTTGCTTGCTCTTTTTTTTTTTTTTTTTTTTTTTACATAATTTTTAATGAACGTGCGTGCTTTGCATAAAAAAGGCCATCTCTCATTTGGACAGAATGACACAAATTTGTGTATTTATGAGTCATTAGCACTTGGGTTTGTGTCTGTTTTTCCACCTTATTTATTCAACTCAAGTCACATGCACTAATTAGTCCCTAGGAGGACCCTGGGGCGATTTCAACCTCCTACTGATTAAAAAAAAAAACAAGTCTGTCTCCACTTTGCACATGAACCCAGCATGTGTGTACAAGGCACACATACATATCTACAAACAAACACACACACACACACACACACACACACACACACACACACACACACACAAGCTCAAATCCATGTGACACACCCACACACCCTTACACAAGCAAGATAACACCAACTAATTGCCTACATGCTCAGCCTGTCAGTGTGTTTTCGCTCTCTCGCCCTGCTTTTCACACACAAACATCGAAAAGCAGATTTTCAATCCATCTATCATTTCTCTTTCTCTGGTTTTATTGCTCTCCCTCAAAAGTCCGTGCACATAGACAAGACATGCAATAATCGCTTGCAATATGTTCAGGCACCATTTAGATAAAAAAAAAAAAAGGTTCATTGGAATTTTATAGTCTACAGCTTTGCTTCTAAGATGCAGTTGGGCTTAACCTCAGTGGCAAATGTAGACTTTCTCCAAACGACCATCTAAGAACATGTGATTTATCTTATCTGTCCATTTTTCTATGGCATCTCATGAATAAATCCATGAATTTCACGAGCCACGGCATGATATTTTCCATATTCCTCGAGTGTAGGCGATGTCCTGGGACAAAGATCACAATATTCAGCCACCCACTCAGAAACAAGCTTTAGTAGCAGTTAGCAGAAGTGTGAATTTGAAAGTGGGGCATTTAATGAAATCTTTTCACCCCTCGAGTTTGGCTCTCTAAGAGTGGAGACTTTTGAAAGGGACGAGTATGTGGGCTAAATATCCAGCACTCAAGAAACAGAAGGGCTTTTTTTTCTTTATCAAGTTTCCATTGAAAAAGGACTGAGAAGAAAAGAAAAAATTAATCTTCAGAATGGGTTAAAGCTCTTTCCCCTATTCAGTAGGTACTCGTTCGAAAAATGGACGTCCTTCACAACATGACCAAGACCTAATGGAGTTAGTCACATAATCACTGGTGTAGCTGGAGTGGCCTGGTGATTGCGGTGAAGAGCTCTTTCCGTTTGCGCTCAATCTCTGAAATTGGTCGGTGCGTGATGAGAGGTTCTTGAGAAACACAAGAATTGCGCACACACAAAAGGGATGGGATGGAATTAGGGGTGGGGTTGGGGGTGGGGTGGGGTGAGTGGGTGAACAGAGGACACAAAGCTTTTCCAAGCCAGTGTACCTCTACGCTAATCTCTTGTTCTCTCTTTTGCTCACGTTTCTTTCTCTCTCTCTCTGTCTCTCTCTCTCTCTCACACACACACACACACACACACACACACACACACACACACACATACAGCATCAAATCTAGCCCTGTGAGAACATTTCACACCTCCTAAAAGCTGCATAATGACAAGTCTGTCACATTCGCCTGACCTGACAATTGGAATCAAGTTCAATTTGCTGTATTGTTATATTAATACACTGAGACCCTCAATGATGATTGAAATCTGGTATGATTCTGTGTTTTTTTTTGTAACCCATTTGCATAGAGAGGCGAATATAGCATGTCAGTAGGGGGGCGATTGCCATATTTGTATTCAAGACAGCAAAGGGCCATGTTCTGAATGCTCTGAGCCACTTTCAAATATGGCCAAGTTCTGCAAATTAGAAAAGCATCCGAAGAAAGCATTTATCTTGGGGAATGAAATCAAAGAGAATCCAAGGCCAGAGCCTATGATCTTCAGCCTAAACAGAGCCCGAGGGCATCAGGCCTGATCCAAGCCCAGAGTCCCTGATCCCTGATCTGAATCTCTGAGGAAACAACTCAATCGATTTATTAGTCCTCGCTTCAAGCATTTTTGCTTCAACATCACAGAGGAGTTGAATAGACATGTGTTCCGAGTGATAACGGGGCGAAGATCATTCATGAGGGTGCACGTAGGAAACATATTAACAGCCGGTCACATTAGGTATAGAGCAAACGCAGAGAAATCAAGACCTAGAGTATTAAGGGCACTGTTATTACATGGGTGGTGTGATTTTTATTTTTTATTTTTTTTGTCAGAGTGCATCAATTTAATTAGTTTAAATCTAGGAAAAAGCGGGGGGGTGGGGTTGGGGGTAGTAGCAGCAATGAGGGAGCATAAAGCTCATTTAGCCAAGCATAATCCGGTTGTTTTAACCACAATACAATCTTTTACTTTCCCTAATTATAGACTGGAACATGTAGATGGCAAATGCTTTTTATCCGCTAAGCCTTTGATGTTTATGCCTGACCTCATTTAGGTCAGATCAGACCATGATGGGATTTTAGAAATTAAATTATTACACTAGCTAATCCTTATTAATTCATATTTGTTTTTGTTTTGGTTTTTTTCCCCCTTAACATGGATTTATCTCAGTTAAGATTAGCCATTAGAACAATTCATTATTTCAGATCAGACTTTTAAAAGCTGATTTAATTAAGGATTGGGACATAAAAAAAAGACAGAGCATGAGAATTGTCTCTTGATAAGACGCTTTTCTATATTAAAAAAAAAAAAGAAAAAAAAAAAGGTAATTATTGAACCGAGAGAGATATAGAGGACGGCTAATGCTTTATTAAAACTAAAGCTTATCAACTGATTACTTTGAATTAGACAGCTTAAGCTGCACTCTGCGGTAGAAAAGCTCATCGTTCCACCTGAATCTTTGGATTTCTATATAAAGCCGTTATTTTTTTTACATTATTATTGCTGATTGAATTACTTTATTCACATCCATTAAACACTATTTGGATAAAAGCTTGTGGACACCTGACCAAAAGGATTTATTTGTGCTTTTCCACATTTAGTCTCCATTTGCTGTTATAATAACCTCCACTCTTCTGAAAAGATGATTTAGATTTAGTGCTTGTGGAGATTTGTGCTCATTCAGCCGTAAGGGTGTTATTAGAATCAGGTACGGATGTAGGTGAGGTGAGGAGGCCTGGGGTGCAGTCGGCATTCCAATTCATTCCAAAGGTATTTAATAGGGTTGAGGTCAGAACTCTGTAGCAGGAAAGCTCTGTAAAAGTCAGGTGTCCATATTTTGTCCATATAGTGAATATTTGTCTGAGAAAACCTTATTATGCTCAGTGCAGAACATCAGCAAGGGTGTTATACCTTCACTAATTTGTGAACTGAAATTGAATTTGAACTAAATCTTTTCATCTAGTTAGGAAGAATGCTTAGGATAAATGAAAATTAACAATTTATATTAATGTGCATAGGTTCCCTGGTGGTCTAGTGGTTAGGATGCGGCGGCCCTGGTTCGATCCCCGGTCCGGAAACCGACCCCAGCCATTAGGGTTGCACAAGCCTTAGTGGCGGTCCCAAGCCCGGATAAATGGGGAGGGTTGCATTAGGAAGGGCATTCAGTGTAAAAACATGTGCCAAATCAAACATACAGATGGTCCGCTGTGGCGACCCCTAAAGCGAGAAGCTGCAAGAAAGTTTTATATCATTAATGTGCATGAACACAAACATTTTAATGTCATTCAATATATTTATTTTACGTTTTGAGATGCAGGTTCCAACTGCATCAGAATTCTGTTCTTGGCTGACCTGAAGTGAACCAGCAGAGGTGCAAAACTAGGGTATGCAGTATATGCAGTGCATGGGGGCACCATTGCATGTGGTGCATTTATTATTGTATTTACCCCCTCTTTTTATGGGAGGGGGAAAGGGCGCCAGCCATGATCTGCATCTGTTTATGACATGATCTGTTTATGACATTCCCTAATACAGAAATTGTACGTGTATGGCAAATACAAATTAAGAAATTTCCAGAATCCAAGCTAATCCTTGTGCATAGCAGTGCATTCTTTTTAGGATGAAAACACATGGTGTGAGGAGAAACGTCATCTCCACACTTTCAGCAACACATGCTCAATGACATTCAGGATGCAGCCTGCCAGCCAGACTGTATCGCTTGCTCCCACAGCTTGAAGACGATAGTTCTAGGCGTTAAAAACCACCCGCAGGCAATCTTTTTCTTTCTCACTCTGCAGAATATCTGAACCATCCCTATTACCTCCAGCTGTCTGAACCAATTTTGCTACAGCATTTGTGATTGACTTATTTTTCTTTTCCAAGTGTCTCGATACAGATTTGAAAGAAGTAACCCCCTGCATCCACCCCCCGCCCCCAACCTCCTCGCTACCCATACCAAATAAGACGCTTGTAGCTTTCCAGGTCTATCATTACGGCAAAAGCTCACACACTGGTATTTAAAGGTCACGATTTTTGTGTGATTTGCTGTTGAAAGAACAAGCATTATATTTTAGGAAACTGCCATTATGTAGCAGGCTGTGGAAGTGTTTCGATCATTTATTTGCACATTCTACTGTTCAACTTCTCCAATTGTGAACTGCATGTTCAACCAACTTCTTAAGCAAAAAAACGACAGTTTAATGTACAGCAATGACGCACACTGCCTATATAAATTACTCTTTTACTTGAGATTTATTTTTGCAAAAGATATAAGTATTAGTATTTTTCCAGCATTTTTTATTTTTTTTAAAAAAACAAATAGTTGGTGCTCTAGTGGTTAGGATGCGACGCTCTCAATGCTGTAGCCCGGGTTCGATCCCCGGTCAGGGAACCAACCCCAGCCACTCTTAGTGCCGGTCCCAAGCCCGGATAAATGGGGAGGGTTGCGTCGAAAGGGCATCCAGCATAAAAACATGTGCCAAATCAAACATGCGGATGATCCGCTGTGGCGACCCCTGACTGGAGAAGCCGAAAGAAAGTTTATAACTGGTAAAAAAAATTGTTGGTAGACAATTTTTGCTGGTTGTAAATGCAACAGCTCCATCAATGGTCAGAAGAAAAATGTAGAGAATGGTTTCAAGAAGTGCGGCTACAGGGCTGATTTTTCCTAGCCCATTCTGTAATTACAAAAAGCCTATCAGTGTCAGTCAAGTCTAATGATAACACCTAGTAAAGTTCCTTTCACAATTGACCAAGATATTTTTCATCCTGCTTCTCCGATAAGTCAGTAAATCATGCCGTCAGAGTTGATTTAGAAAGCCTTTACATCATCTATATCAGGATGTACTCTATCATGCCTTTCCTGACAAAATACATTGGAGGCAAAACAAAAAAGGCTAAAACGTGCTGTCAGATTGCAAAAAATGTACAAATTACACAAAAGGACAGATTAATGTCTATTTGAACATGAGAGGAGAAAATGACATCCCAGTGCGACATGATGGCTGTTATTTTTTATTATAGATGGTTACTAGAAGCACTTAAAAATTAAAAGCACATATGCAGATGATCTGCTTTTAAGTGCGTGTGAATGTGATTAACAGTTTGCATTGTGACATAACACATTACGCAACCGTTATTATGTCCATGCTATTAGTAGATTTGGATTTTATTTAATTTGTATAGTGCTTTTAACAATGGAATTTTTCACAAATCAGTTTTATGGTAATAAATAGATTATAGATTGATATACATTCAAGTTTATGTTTAATAAGCAAGCAAGAGGCAACAGTGGCAACAGTTGTTGAGGTTATCAACTGTTCAAAACCTGCTTGTGGCAATCCTAAGCCTTTCTAGCAAACTATTTTTATATCAATTACAGTCCAAAGCCATATTTATGGATCCTAAGTGGACATGTAGTAATGTCATGTATCAATAGGGTATTTATTTACAACTTTCTCTTGTATTACATTCATTCCAACAGTATTGCAGACACCTGGACTTGTGTGTATAAACAATATCTCGAATGTGTGTATAAATCGCATGTCGCATATATATTACATTTCCTTGATGATCTGCCATTAAAGAAAGTTTTTGATACCCATAAGGGCGTCACATCTGCTTCTTTGTGCCATGGGATAGCATTTACACAATGCCTGTCTTTACCATTCAACCTCCCTCCAATGAAGGCCCTATGGAGAGCATGTTAACAATGAAACAACACTTCTGCTTCTCACACAGCACACCTCCAGCTTCTGCTTGGCTGTGCTACAGAGAGCCTGCGACAGCATCATCCATTGTTATGGCAGGAGCAGAGTCTCTGGGGATGCTTGCAAGATGGAGTGGCTACTATGGGCCACAGAAAGGATTTATGCCACGTTCCTCTGGCGGTGTTCTGCGCTCCATGATCAGCGAGCTGAAGAAGGAAAAACAGAGCCGTCGGCCAAAGGTGGTGGCTAGCTAGCCCTTAGGGACGCGAGGGGATTAGTGATGAGAGAATTCGTTGGTCGGGAAACAAAAGGGGAAATGAGAATGAGAGTTAGCACTCGTTTTTTTATGAAGTGGCTTACATCAACAACAATTTAATGCAACAGAAGTTGAAGAATATTTCCTGACGAATCATTTTTTCTAAAGCTTTAAAGAGAGGTTATGTGTTTTGCCTTAAAATTCAATAGAGGGTTTCTTGGATATATAAGACCCCAAGGCACTAGAGGTGAAGATATTAAAATCTTTGTGAGTGATGGCTGTGATATGCTGTTGCATATTTAAGGCAAGCTTTCCAAAAAACTGCACATGGAAAACTGCACATAGTGAAGATAAATGGTTACTATTTTGGGTTCTAGATTTTTTTCCAAAATGGGCACCGGGCATGTTGACTTCAAATGAGGTTTTTTGTTTTTGGAGCAAGGGCAGCAGCTGTAGAGTCCTGGGTCTAATCTTGATTTGAGTTAACACCTGGATAGAGTTTAGCACATTCCTCTTATGTCTGCATGGGTTTCCTTAGGGTTTTCTGGTTCCTCCCAAAAAACATGCTATGTAAGTAGATTGACTGACAGTTTGCCCCTATGTGGGAATGTGCATGCACTTGAGACTGGCGGTCAGAAACAATGTCCATTGTTTCTGGTCATCTTCTTCCTGACCCTCACCAGGATCATTAAAGTGGAATGAAAGAATGAACGAATTTAGAGCAAGACATGTGACCTCGAATTCATCACAGTGCTAAGAAAACACAAATCTGTCTTCTCGTCTTTGGAAATAGCAGGGACTGTTCGTCAATATACTGAGCACCAGTCAAATTGTTACAATTTTTTCCCCATAAATTACTATAATAGCTGTAATTATGTGACAATGGTGTCTGGCCAAGTCACTGTATTAGCTTTGCAAGAAGAAGTAAAATGCAGAAATCAATCGTACATTACGCAGCTTTTGATGAAATCAATGAGCCTAAAATGTAAAGCGGCAACTGTGCTTTTCTTCCCCCCCTGCCATTAATGTGATTCACTCATTTATTCTGCCTTTATAAGCCTACACTGCTGCTAGGCTTTGTCTTTCTGGTCGGCCAAAACCTTGCTTACTACTGCCATCTAGTGACTGCATCAGGCTATGGGCTCTATTTATTAAAGCTTAGAGGTCATTCAGGGAAGGGCACTTTTATTTGCACTGTCATAAAATTTATATAGAGATATATTCCGTTCGTGTTTCACTGATATTATATGTGCATGATTATATGTCTCTAAAATAAAGGTAGATGTAAAATCCATAAAGTACGTCAGATAAACACTTCAACGTCTTGGGTGGTTCTATGAAATTACGAAGTAAGAACAGGAGCTTTGATTATGGATTTGGACTGTAGTTAATGTCAACAGTCTGCTACATTGACTCAGGACTACAGTTCGCTTCTGATCATCATCACTGCACCCCGCAACATCGTATATCTGCTATAAATGGACATTCGGTGCAACCCAGATGAGGATGGGTTCCCTCTTGAGTCTGGTTCCTCTCAAGGTTTCTTCCTTATGCCATCTCGGGGAGTTTTTCCTGCCATAGTCGCCACCGACTTTTCTCATCAGGGACAAACTTACTTATAAAGAACATATTCATTTTTTATAAGCACATTATCTATGTAAAGCTGCTTTGAGACAATGTTCATTGTTAAAAGCGCAATACAAATAAAAACTAATTGAATTGAATAAATACATGAATAATCCTGATTATAATCTTTTCTCTGCTTGTGTTCTATATGGTGTTTTTCAGCCTGGATACGTTCATTAAATAACAAAATGTGAAATTCTTTTGTATATATATATATTAATATGATGTAAGGTCCAGTTACCAGCATGACACTAGTAGTAATTATTACTGAGGTACATGTCAGAGCCCAAACTTCTTTACTTTAACTTGAGTGAAGGATGTGTGAACTTTTGCAACCTCCGCCTCCTTTACACACACAATCCCACACACTGGCTGCAGAACTGCATACTGCTATACTATACAATTTGTCAAATGAATTCATGCAACACAAACCGATGAGGGAATACTGAACCTGACTACATAGGGCCCCTAGGTAGAGGAGGCCCTCTAGGGGCTTGGACTAAAATTGTCAAGAAATGGGAATAGGGCCCTTAGAGACTGCATTTCAGCGGGATTTAGAGAACAGACCTGAACATATTTTGTATACTATTTAGTATGGTGATATATGGCTTCGGAGAACATGAGAACTGTGAACTAAGTGCAATATAGAAAAGAGAGTTAAGAAGTATGTCAGAATATACACTTGGTTACTATTTAATATGATTAATAGATATGTGGCATAGAGCAATATAACTTTTTTAGGCTATGGTGGTAGATACTGTAGGCTAGGATAGGATAGTCATAAGTCAAGAAGAGTCAAGAAGATTTTATTGTCATTTCAACTATATATAGCTGACGCAGTACGCAGTGAAATAAAACAATGTTCCTCCTCAACCCTGGTGCTACATACAACAACAATTCCAGAAGACAGAAAACACAGAGCTAAGGACTAGGATAGGATAGGATAGGATAGGATAGGATAGGATAGGATAGGATAGGATAGGATAGGATAGGATAGGATAGGATAAGAAGGTAGAACACTGTTTTTTTATTCAGTAGTATAATAGTAAATGTGTGGGATTTTATATTATGGCTCCATTCAGCAGGCTACAATTACTGCCACAGATATTGTTTAGGATACAGACTGTATCGGATACAGACTGGTTGCATTTTGCTGTATTCCTGTAAGTAATTAAGTTCATCCAAGTCACAAAAGCTAGACATGTGCCTGTTAAGTTTGTTTATTCAGGATGTATTTACTGTGTGATCCACTGTGCAACCTTGAGAGCTTGAGCCTCCACAGTTGCATGAAATGGTGCAATCTTTTCTTTCACATGTTCCAGTGCACCTGCTGTCTCAGGCTAATCCAAATGCGTGCTCGGGTATGAAATGTATCCGGCTAGCGAAGAAATATATATTAATGTCTTTTTTTTTTAATGTAGGGAAAGGGTTGCTTGTCACTCCGAGTTCCCGTCACCTCTCCCTTCAGGTGCCAAAATGCAATATGTGGTGTGAAATTGGGTCAACACAACATTGAAATAGCTGTGAGGAAGACGCAGGATGAGAAATGCATTTGCATATTCATATGGGCAGAATGGGCCTTCAAAAGGACACTTTTATCCTCCCTCACTCCGCACTCTGCCTCCAAATGAAGGAGAAGGGGGGGTATGGGAATTCGCTATAGCCTTGTTAATTTCAGAATTGTCCAAAAAAAAAATTAAAGTGAATTGAATTACTGAAGTTTTTATATTGATTCAATTAGCCCAGGTTTTAAAGGAAAGGAGAAAATCCTTGGCTGCTTGGTTTTCAACATTTTCAAATTTTTAATGCAATAGTAGCTTAAAATCTGTGCTATATAAGTCTGATCATATTGCTAGAGCAGAGTTATTCATTCTTATGAGCAAAAGATTGGCTTGGAGAGAGCTTTTTAATTCAAACAAGCAGCTGTTTGTCTTGTTTATAGCCATTTGGACACTGGCCCTTAGTGAGTAATATTGAACAAATTAACATTTATTAGCCTGAAATACCATAAACGTGGTTTGTTGTCAATAAAAACCTCTTAATTTATCAACTAGTCATTCATTTTTATGAATTAAAAGCATTTAATGCAATTTGAGTGCTTTACATTGTAGTTCATTTATTCTATAAAGGATTTCCAGAAGACTGTGGCAAAAAATAAGCGTGTTCTTATTAAAGCTGGTTCATTTATTATGTAATTTATCCAAAACATTGAAAATCTATTCATTTGATCTGCCTATAGGAATTGACTTTTGTGTAGGTGATCATTTTAAACACGCATGGCTCGCTGCTTTCTGATTTGCCTGTTTTCCTCTAAAAGGTCTTCTATTATAAACAACTGCTGTAACCTCACATTTCTATCACCATGACACATTATTGACTTCTCTGTGTTATTTGCAGGCCTGTGAGCAATCTTAAACCTATTTCCAGATAGGGATACCTTGGATGAATCAGCACTTTCATTCAGCATTTGGTTGTGATCTATTTGTCGGCACATGAATAATTGAATATCGGTTTAACACCATTTTGAGCTTTACAGTTTTAAATAACAGAATAAACAAGGTCATGGTGTTCATTCAGCTTTTTTCGGGAAGCATCTGAGAGGGGTGTGTGTGTGTGTGAGAGAGAGAGAGAGAGAGAGAGAGAGAGAGAGAGAGAGAGAGAGAGAGAGAGAGAGAGAGAGAGAGAGAGAGAGAGAGAGAGAGAGTCCTAGTTTAGGGGGGTGAGATTGTATATGCTGCACTTCGGCATGCTAATGTTCCTTTTGATCTCCCCCTGCTTTGAGAAATGGTCTTGCTGTGATCCTGTGCTGATCTCAGTTTCTTGTTAATTCAGAGCACACACACACACACACACACACACACACACACACACACACACACACACACACACACACAGATGTCTTTTTTGAACTCATTAGATCCACAGGGAGCTAATTATATTAATATGTATTTTGCAATATGCATCCTAAAACACTAATTATTTTTTCATGTTAAAGCAAGAAATGTTTTATATGTACAAACCGAGCCTTGCATTAATTTCAATAATTGCTCTTTGTTGTACAAATGTCTTCCTTTATACCCCAACTTAGGCCTTCCACTAATCCTGCAGCAGATGCAGCCTAATAGAGAAAATGAACTAATTTTTCTAAAAACTAATCGAAATTATGAAAATGAAATTAGGCAACGGTAAAGACTGATTTCGAATCTTCTTTTATAGCAGGATAATTGACTTTAGGTTTAATAAAGGTAGAATCAATGTAGGTATAAATAACTGTTTTGAGCACAATCACAGCATTAAGCCTGATGCTAGATCAGTAAACCTGATTCCTGCCTTTGGCTTTATTTATTGGTGTTTGGATGGCTGAGGCAAAAGTAAGGTTTTTGAATGAAGTACAAGCATCAAAAGTTACAAGATAAAAAATAAGTAAAAGAAAAAAGTCATTACATGACTAGTGACAAACACAAATTGCACTATAATAAGTTCAATTCACTTCAATTTATTTTTAGCACTTTTTAACAATGAACATTGTCTCAGAATTATATGAAATGATGTATAATTTTATGCCTATAATCTTATCTTATCTTATCTTATCTTATCTTATCTTATCTTATCTTATCTTATCTTATCTTATCTTATCTTATGTCATGTCCATTCATTACAGTACAAGTCTACTGTACTGGTTGGTGCTGCATTGTTACTGTGTTTACAGTCTGACTGTCTTGTGCTGTTGTTCACATGCACTTTAAAATGTGTCCTAAATTGTTTTGTGTCTAGTTTTATTTTTGTTCATATATGTTGTCCTATTTAGCACCTTGGTCCTGGAGGAACATTGGTTGGAATGACAATGAAAGCAAATGGCAAAAGCTAAGCAAGTGGCAACAATTTGTTCTAGCTAAATTGAACCACCCTCCCATTTGACTGCCTACTCAATGAGTAGAAGATCTTTAATTCAAACCTCTCATGGTCTGTGGGAACTTCAAGAAAAAAAATCCCAATGATACTAATAAATAGGCAGAATATTACTGTACAAATTTGAATAATGAACCGAATATTTGAATAATTCAAAAACTAAACTTGCACTTAGAGGTTATTTCCAAAAATAGAGGGAATTCTAGTTTAACAATGTTTGAGAACCCTAGTTTTATATCATATACTTTACTGTGCAAATGATGCCGTAATGCAAAGTTTGTTGCTTGTTTGCATACAAATATTCTAAAATCCTGTATAAAGTAATACTTAGGTAATATTAAAAAAATATATAACTAGTAACATAACAAATTGTCTAGTAAGCCTTTTTTGAATTTGTCACAGGATTTCTGGAGGCTGAGGATGTCACTGGCTTTCTGCTACTTTTTGCATGTAAGATTTAACGTCCTTCACTGAGGTTTTTTTCTTGTATGAAGACTGGTCACGTATATAATATTTTCCATTCATATTATTGTAATATGATTAAACAAACAAATAAACTAACACAACCACGGTGAAGATAGAAAGTGCGTAGCATGAGCTGAGTGCCCTCATGACCCATGAAACTCAGGAACATTAAATAGCAATGAAAAAACATGCTAGCTTGTCTGTTAAACATGATAAAGGTCAATTAATTGTCTGTTGCTGGTCATTAACTAAGGATATCCACGATATAGCAGCTTAAAAGCACCTGTATTACTCAAACATGTATATTGGTTATTTGTGTTGTGCTTTACTTTGGGTAAAACAAAACACAATGCACTGGGAAGGCAACAAAGAAGCTCATCATTCTGTCTTTTTCTGTATCCCAACACCTGACACACTTTCCTTCTCTAAACACACACACAGAATTGAAGGTGTTAAGTATCAGGGAGCCCTGTCTGGATATGTCACCCACCCATCTGCTGTCCACCCACCCACCCACCCACACACACACACACACACACACACACACACACACACACACACACACTTACACCCTCCCATTTGTCACTTTAGTCCTCTACTCAAACTAATCCAGCTTTTCAGATCAGCACAAAAGGCCCAAATGATGTGTCACCTTAGCAAACCTACAGCTGTCCTTGTACAACCCCTGAGGTGACATGTATATCACTCCTTAAGAAGCAAGCAACGTATATAAAATGTTAAGTCTTTCTTAGACAAAGACATAAAAGCAGTCAGTGAAATGACATTTTCTAAAACGAAACATTATACAGTGCATTCAGAAAACATCCCCAGCGCTTCAGTTGTTCCACATTTTGTTATGTTACAACCTTATTCCAAAATGCATTATATTTTCCTCAAAATTCTACAAACAATACTCAACTTTGACAATGTGAAATAAGTTTGTTTGAAATCTTTGCAAATGTATTAAAAATGAAAGAATGAAAGAAAAACAAATAACGTACAAAGGTTTTACAGCCTTTGCTCAATACTTTGTTGAAACACCCTTTTGTCTTTTGTCAAGTCTTTTTGAGTTTGATGCTACAAGCATGACACATCTATTTTCCTTCCATTTTTCTTAGCAGAACATCTCAATCTCCATCATGCTGGATTGTGAACGTCAGTGCACAGCCATTGTCAGATCTCTCCAGAGATGTTCAATCGGGTTTAAGTCTGGTTCAATCGGGTTCACTCAAGGACATTCAGAGTTTCCTGTAGAGACTCCTTTGTTATCTTGGCTGTGTGCTTAGGGTCGTTGTCTTGTTGAAAGATGAACCGTTGGCACATTCTGAGGTCCATAGCACACTGGATCAGGGTTTCAAAAAGGATGCCTCTTTACATTGCTGCATTCATCTTTCTCTCGGTCCGGAACAGTTTTCCAGGTCCTGCCGCTGAAAAATATCCCCACAGCATGATTCTGCCACCACCATGCTTCACTGTAAGGATAGTATTGGCCAGGTGATGAGCGGGTCCTGGTTTCCTCCAGACATTATGCTTGGCATTCAGGCCAAAGAGTTCTCATGGTCTAAGAGACCTTCAGGTGCCTTTTGACAAACTTCAGGTGGCCCCTTTACCATACAGGCCTGATTGGTTGAGTGCTGCAGAGATGGTTGTTAATCTGGAAGGTTTTCCTCTCTCCACAGAGAAACCCTGGGCTCTTTCAGAGTGACCAACAGGTTCATGGTCACCTTTCTTCCCTGATTGCTCAGTGGGTGGTTCCAAACTTCTTCCATTTACAGATGACAGAGGCCACTGTGTTCATTGAGACCCTCAATGCTGCAGATATTTTTCTGTACCCTTCTCCAGATCTGTGCCTCAATTACAATCCTGTCTCGGGGGTCTACAGACAATTCCTTGGACTTTGTGCTCAGACACGAACGGTTTATTGTGGGACCTTACGTAGGCAGGTGTGTGCCTTTCCAAATCATGTCCAATCAACTGAATTTACCAGATGTGGACTCCATTCAAGTTGTAGAAACATCTCAAGGATGATCAGTGGAAACAGGATGCAATTTTTTGTGTCATGGCAAAGGTTGTGAATACTTGTGTACGTGTGTTTTTTTTCTTCTTCTTTTACTTTAAAATAAATAAATAAATAAATAAATAAATTGAATAAATTGAATCCATTTTTTGGAATTAAACTATAACATAACAAAATGTTGAAAAAGTGAAGCTCTGTGATGCACTGCAGATACAAGAAAACCCACCACAAAACATTATTATTATATCACAAATAACATCATATTGTGCAATAATTGTTTGTTCATTTAATTATTTAATGTCTTATTAGAATTAAATTAGTTTTTTAAATGATTAATAGAATAATTCTCTTTATTACACTTCTGGGAAGTTTTTTTGGCCTATACAATTGCTGGTGCTAAGATTTATAATTTTGATTGAGATTCCCAATGATTTACTACATCACCTAAATAAATGATATTTATTATGTAAAATATCAATATTTAAACTATAATGATTTATTACATTAATACATTAGTACTAGAAGTAACAAATTAAATCATAAATTGTTATCCGAATTGTTATATTATCTGTATGCCAAATCTTTTTCTATCAAATTTTCATTAAGGAATAAAGAAAATATTGGTTTCAAATCCCATCTGGAACTTGCATCATGCTCTAGTTTACAAGCGACGGTGAGATTCATCTTCCTGGTTTACATTTTGCAGCACCCCAACTCCTCCAAACAACACATCTGATTGCACTCACACCTAAACACTTGGCTCATCCTGATTGACTGAGCGCTAATGCTCTTAGAGCCAGCACTCGAGACACTAATGGCGTCTGTGATCTGGCTTTAGCGGCTCGCTGACGTGTCAAACCGCAAGCAATTCAAGGTCACATGAAACCTCCACCAGATGCCAAACTCCTCGCTAATTCTCTGACTTAATCCCAAAATAGATCCCATTTCAACAATATAGTTCTACATACAGTTTTAAAGTGCCAGTTCTTTTTACCGTATCTAGTTCACTTAACACTGGATCTTGTCATGGTTCAGTTACTAAGTGACCATAGAGGTGAAATGGAAACATCTGTTGCTAACATTAGTAAAGAGTTTTGGATATTTTCAGTCAGACTGATAAAAAATGACACATTAATCTTTTAAGGAAGCTTACTTAATTGCAGGATTATCCCCAACATACCCAAACGTTTGTGGGTTACTGGCAAGCCTATTGCTATAATTACCATTATTAATTGTTGTAGAATGTAATAGCTTTAAATTAAACAAAAACTCAATGCTCATAAAATGCTTGGCAATTTTATCTTGACGTATTTCCTATTGTCCTGTCTACAGGTAGAAAGTGGGTAGTACCAGGAAATAAGTATCTGCTGGGTGTAAAATTAAATTAGCTTGTTTACCCATTGTTATGGAAGCTCTAACAAGCATTTCTCTCTCTCTCTCTCTCTCTCTCTCTCTCTTTCTTATTCACTCTCTCGTTTTCTTCAAAACCTTGCGTTCTTTAATCAGAACAGACGAATTTAAACCATGTTCAAATTTGATCTCAAAACCACGTTTGTTCCACTCTTTGAGCTCCTGAGCTGAATTCTCAAAGGCTTTCAAGTCTATTTCATTTATTTATTTATTTGGACTTCAGTAGATGTATGAAAAGTCCTTGAGGATGTCTGAAAGGATTACAACATGTTGAACATGTTGAAAGCCTTAGCAGAAGCATGTATACAAACTGAACGATCTTAGGAATAGATCTGAACAAGCAGGTCAAAACCACCTTGATTTTTGCCACAGTGGGTTTGTCATACAGGTGTCAGGGCAACCTAATGTATATAAAAAGATGCCATCATTTATTTATTTGAATTCTAAGAACAAGGTGTCACAGCTTTTGTGTTTAAAAAAATATTTGTGATTTGTGGACAAATTTGTTGATTGGTGCTGTATTTGCTGATATCATACTTATCACGTTTAATCTCAGACACTAGGGATAATAGTCAGTTTGGCGCTCAAAAACAAAAGAGCAAGAGCTTTTCTTTTCTTAATCATCATATTCAAGTGATGTTCAGTGTCACATTAATGAAAAATCCAACACGGATTCCAACACAGCACAAGAGCATCGTGAGGTGAGGAGCTGAGGCTGGTGTGCAGTTAGCATTCCAGTTTATCCCAAACATGTTCACTGGGGTTGAGGTCAGGGTTCTCTGCAGGACACTCAAGTTTGTCCATCCCAACATTGCATAATCATATCTTCATATCTTCACACTGCCATGCTGAAACACGTTTAGGCTCTACAGTTTCAACTAGAAACAGTGGCATTGAGTAAAAGACAGGAGATGGACCTGGAGGTAGCAGAGCTGAAGATGTTGAGATTTTCATTGGGAGTGACTTTGATGTAAAGGATTTGAAATGAGTTTATTAGAGGGACAGTGCATGTAGGACGTTTTGGAGACAAGGTAAGGGAGATGAGATTGAGATGGTTTGAACATGTGCAGAGGAGGGACATAGGGTATATCAGTAGAAGAATGCTGAGGATGGAGCCACCAGGAAGGAGGAAAAGACGAATGTCAAGGAGGAGGTTTATGGATGTTGTGAGGGAAGATATGCAGGTAGTTGGTGTGAAAGAGGCAGATGTAGAGGACAGGGGGGTATAGAGACGGATAATCCGCTGTGGTGACCCCTAATGGGAGCAGCCGAAAGAAGAAGAAGAAGAAGTAAAAGTTTCAACTAAAATTGTAATTCTACAGCATACAAAGACAAATTATACAATTGTGTGCTTCTAAGTTTGTGGCAGTTTAGGGAAACATCCAAACATGGTTATGATGATGAGGTGATCATTTGTAAAATCTCTCTGTTCCATGTGGTTCCCATTCATACGTTTCATGCAAAGTTTGAACAATGATAACAAATATCACATTTTCCAATGTCACAAAATATCACAATGTTGCAGTTGAGTTGGATCACCTGAATTATTTGCTAATAAATTAGGAAGTGTGATTTAAAACACCAAACACCACACTGAGGATGCCATTGCTCATCTCCTCCACACAACGATGAGCCACCTGGACCAAAGAAATAGGAATTTTACAAAGATGCTGTTTGTGGACTACAGTTCAGCATTTAACACCATAATTCCCTCCACACTCACCTCTAAGTTGGAGGTCCTGGGACTCAGCCTGCCGCTGTGCCAATGGATCTGTAACTTCCTGAAAGACAGACCACAAGCCGTACGGGTGGGAAAACACACTTCATCCACCCTCACCCTCAGCACTGGAGCTCCCCAGGGTTGTGTTCTGAGCCCCCTGCTGTACTCACTGTACACATATGACTGTGTGGCCACTTCCAACTCTACCACCATCATCAAGTTTGCTGACGACACCGTTGTGGTTAGCCTGATCTCCAACAAGGATGAGACGGCCTACCTACAGGAGGTTAAAAACCTGGAGAGATGGTGCCAAGAGAACAACCTTCCCCTGAATGTCAGCAAGACTAAGGAGTTGAATGTGGACTTCAGCACGAAGCAGGAGCGGTCATACCAACTGCTAAACATCAGCGGGACCCCAGTGGAGAGAGTGGAGAGTTTTCAGTACCTAGGTGTTCACATCACACAGGACCTGTCTTGGTCCTGTCACATCAATACTCTGGTGAAGAAGGGCCCGGCAGCGTCTGTACCATCTGAGACGCTTAAGGGACTTTAAACTACCCTCTCAGGTGCTTCGGGAACAGCACCTTGCAGGACAGACGAGCCCTCCAGAGGGTGGTGCGTTTAGCTGAACATACCATCCACACCGAGCTCCCTGACCTGCAGGACATCTACAGCACGCGGTGCAGGACCAGAGCTAGGAAGATTATGAAGGACTTCAGTCATCCCAACAATGGACTCTTTTCTCTGTTGCGTTCAGGGAAACGCTTCCGCTCCCTAACAGCGAACACAGAGAGAATGAGGAGGAGCTTCTTCCCGCAGGCCATTCAGAGTTTAAACCAGGATCTAAAAACTGGCCCACTCTCTCCATCATCACACTTCTTGTCTGCACATATCTTACTTTTCGCACCACGACACTTTAAACTCTGGACTCGCACAGCACAGTGCACTTTATATTTTATACCACACCATACCGCACACGGACACTTTATGGACACTTTACAACACACTATACTGCACACGGACACTTTATGGACACTTTACACCACACCATACCGCACACGGACACTTTATGAACCTTTTACACCACACCATACTGCACACGGACACTTTATGGACACTTTACACCACACCATACCGCACACGGACACTTTATGGACACTTTACACCACACCATACCGCACACGGACACTTTATGGACACTTTACACCACACCATGCCCAACACGGACACTTTATGGACACTTTACACCACACCATACCGCACACGGACACTTTATGGACACTTTACACCACACCATACCGCACACGGACACTTTATGGACACTTTACACCATAACATACCGCACACGGACACTTTATGGATAATCAAAAATCACCTTAAATTGTTTACTGTTGTTTACTGTTGCTCACTGTTTTTACTGCTTACTGCCATAAGCATTTTTTGTATAAACATCTTTTTCTCTCATATATATCTTTATATATTCTTATATTTTATTCTATATAGTTTTTATACTTCATTTATCTGCCTTCTTTTTCTTTGTTTTATTTTTCTCCCCATCCTATTCCCCAATGCCGGACCGTCATAAAAAGCATTTCACTGCATGTTGTAACCTGTATGTACGTGTATGTGACAAATAACATTTGATTTGATTTTGATTTGATTTGATTTGATTTGATTTGAACAAGTAGCCTGATGTTGCACATGTTGCAAATACTGAACAAACAATTGCACACTATTCAAAATACAATAAATATCTTCATCTTCCTGTGTAGAACATAATTCTGGTTTATGTAAATTCTATTAAAATTGTATTTTTGATTTTACTATTTATTTATCTGTCTGGTTGTGTTTGTGATCAATATGGTCAGCTATATGGCCAGTGATATGGTCAGGGAAGTGATACCTAAATAGATTAGATGTTGGACTGGGTTCACATTCCACCAAGCTGTTGGGACCTTAAACAAAGCCCTTAATATCTAATTATTCAGCTGTATAACTGAGGTAGCTGTGTGTGAGGGTGTCTGTCAAATGCCTTAAATGCAATAAAATTGAATGTGGAACAGCCTCAATCTATAAAATAACTTAAGCACAAGACCATAATGTTTGCAGATATTTGATCTTTTAGACACAATTTTCATGGTTCTCCACACCAGGTTGTCACCACACATGCTGGACACCATCTGAGCCAAGTTTATCTTTGTCTCATCAAACCACAGGACATGGTTCCAAAAATTCATGCTCTTGGACAGGTTGTCTTCAGCAAACTGTCTGCAGGCTTTTTATGTGAGCCATCTTAGTAGAGGCTCCTTCTGGGACTACAGAGATGCAAACCAACTTGTTGCAGTGTGTGGCGTACAGTCTGAGCACTGACAAGGGGACTTTCCACTTCTGCAACCTCTAAAGCAATGCTGCAGCACTCTTGCATCTGTTTTTTGAAGTAGCTTCTGCACCTGACGCATGAGGACTGAACTTCTTTTATTGACCCTTGTGAGCCCTGTTCAGGCGTAAAAACCTCTGTAAGACCCTGGCCACTGTACTGTAACTCAGTTTCAGGGTCTTACTGATCTTCTTATAGCCTGGGCATCTTTGTGGAGAGCAACAATTCTAATTCTCAAATCCTCAGAGACTCTTTGCCATGAGGTGCCACGTTGAACATCCAGTGGTCAGTATGAAAGAACTGTATTCAAAGCACCAAACCTTAACTGCTCTAATACAAGATACAAAAATTTGTATGGTCCTGTTAAAGAGGAAAACATTAACATAATGAATAGGACATGTGACTTTGCATGGTTCCACGACATACAGCTGTTATCACTTAGGGTGTACTCACTTTTGTTGCCAGTTATTTAGACAATAATGGCTCTATGTTGAGTTATTTTCAAAGAACAGTAAATCTATACATCCATACAAGCTTCACATTGACTATATACTGTACATGTAGATGTTTAAAAAATCCTTATTTTAAAAAATGTGTTAATAGTTTTTTTTTTTTTTTTTTTTTTACAATGATCAATATGAAAAATACATAAATAGTGAAAAGTCAAAATCAAAAAAGAAATTTGGTGTGACCACCTATCCTGCAAAACAGCATCAATTCTTCTAGGTACACACAGTTTTTGAAGGAACTCAGCGGGTAGGTTGTTCCAAACATCTTGGAGAACTAACCCCAGACCTTCTATGGATGTTGGCCGTCTGTTCTTTGCTAAAAATAGCTCTTAATGAAATTGGCTGCATGTTTATAATAACTTCCACTCTTCTGGGAAGATTTTGCAATAGTATTGTTAGAGGTTTTATTGTATTTAGTCAATTCCTCAGAGTTTGGGTCACCAGCATCAATTATGTGCACCTGGATAGTTTTAATATTTCTGTTCTGGACTTTAGTTCAATTTTGGAAGCCAGTTCAAAACACTCAAAAGTGGGTCGTGGGGCGGTTTTACGCATTTTAGCGTGATTCCCAAAACACAAAACAGTTTTCGAAATATAGTCTACTCTCGGACAGCGTATGGCGAGCTAGTAACAGGTTGCAGCCAGCACTGAATCGGCTGAGCGTGTTTCTAATGGCTTCAAGCATTTAGATGCAATCAACCCTAACGGTGTCCTGTAGGGATGAGACATGCACAGACAATAGAGCTTTACATCTGACAAGTGAAGGAATGTCCAGAGTATGGTCTATTGAATCGTGTGTGTGGGGGTGTTAATTAAAGGCCAGCACTCCTGCAGTCTTTCTGAATGGCTTGGTCTGCACTTACTAACTGCATTAAGGAGACTCTTTTGTGCTCAGGAAGTTCCTCAGGCTTGCCAATTAGTCCCAGTTGTGTCCATTGTACATCTCAAGTGTTAAATCAACACGGTGTCTAAATCCAGTTGATTTATTGAGCGCTACTTTTGTTTGCAGTAAAGTTCCATTAACTCAGAATCCTGCATTAAAAAGATGGTTCTGTTTCTTTATGAAACAGCAAAAAGTCTGAAATGTAGGTGTAAAACTTAGTAAAGCTCCTAACATATTTTTCATGCTATCTCGGTGGATTTTGAACACCATTCCAAACACCTTGCAAATATTGTTGAATTGAATATATATATATATATATATATATATATATATATATATATATATATATATATATATATATATATATATATATATATATATATATATGAAAAGTAAAAATAATTTTAAATGAATTTAATTTTTTGCCATGTCAATGCTTTTAATTTAATGCGCAATATAAAGTCAAAAAGTAAAAACCCAATATATTTCATTGCATCACATGGTAAGTCTTCTTGGATGTAACAAAGGCTTTCAGACGCCGTTGTTGGTGGTCTGTTGTTTGGATGATAAAAGCAGCAGTCATCCAATCAAATCAAAGTCCCAGATTAAGCTGAAGAGGTAATTCTGAGCTCAAGGGGGAAAAAAACCTGAATTGTGTTGGAGGAATAGGATGAACTGATGTGTGTATGAGTTAGTCGAACTGTTTATTAGGCAATAAACTATTTTGACTTAATTAAATCAGTCAGTCTAATATAATACGCTTCCGCAGTTCCCCACTTCCCCTCCTGCCTCTCTTTCCATGATGCAGTCTGTCTGAGAAAATCTTGTTAAGGGGCTGCGCTTCAATAATCTAAAGTGTGAGGAGCAACAGGGCGCAACATCTTCACACCTCGCGCTTTACCCGTCTGACAGATGGCACGGTCACACCTGCCACACACACACACACACACACACACACACACACACACACACACACACACACACACAAAAGCTCCTCCTCTGCCAACACTACACAAACGCGCATGTTCATTTGTCACCCATCCGTTTGTTGGCCTGAAAATGTGCACCAAAGTTTTGTCTCAGCATGACATCCAAATAACAGAAATATCAAAGATGGTGAAAATAAGGTTGTAAGTACTTTCAGATAAATTAGATAGATTAGACGAGGAGGTTAAATAATTCATTCATAAATATTCAACCGAAAATAACAACTACAATAATAATAATAATAATAATAATAATAATAATAATAATAATAATAACCAGTCTTCCCTAGTCTTGTGTTAAATTATCACACACATGTGTAGATGTAGTAAGCATTTATTATTAATTTATATATTTATTTCGTATTAGTTCATTGGCCAATATTTAAACTTGACCAGCATTTACTAATCACAACCACACGCACTGCCACTTTAATGCCACTTACTCTTCTGTTGCCACTTCTTCCACTTAGATCATGTTTGCAATGCCAATTTATTGCACCCACATATTGTTTGTCTCACACAAAAACACGATGCTGCACTACCACATCACACCCTCTATTTCTGTTTCTTCTCTACTTCTTTATATTCCGCGTATCTATCTATCTATCTATCTATCTATCTATCTATCTATCTATCTATCTATCTATCTATCTATCTATCTATCTATCTATCTATCTATCTATCGATCGATCGATCGATCTATCTATCTATCTATCTATCTATCTATCTATCTATCTATCTATCTATCTATCTATCATCATCAATTTATCTGTCTGTCTGTCTGTCTGTCTGTCTGTCTGTCTGTCTGTCTGTCTTTTCCACCAAAAGTATTATTAGTTTCTGTACAGGGCTGTGTATAACTTTAATATCCTGCCTATTATGATTTGTCGAGACGATATATATATATATATATATATATATATATATATATATATTTTTTTTTTTTTTTTTAAGCAGACGTTTAAAACGAATCCGTGCGTAAAGGTTTTCTTGTGCAGGAGTCATAGCACTTGTTCAGTAACTGTTGTCATTGTTAAATTAGAGTATACATGTACAATGTGCTAATATCAGGATATCACGTAAATACTGTTTGAGTCGATAAACCGAAAGCCTAATTTTGGCACTCCAATTTGCGCAACATAAGGAGGCATTTGGGAAGAATCAATGTTGCACTTTTGTTTGCGCTTCTAAAGTTTGGGCATGTCGTCGAACACCTTTTGGTGGATAGGAGCATGCTCGTTGGTCAGAGAGACATCTCATTTGCATGAAGTCAGGGTTTTAACGGAGCGCTTTTGCGCACCTTGGACACACCGACTGGAGAGCAGAGAGTGAACAACCGCAACAAAAAATCGGGTTTAAATGGTTTGTCACTAGCTGCACGGATTTACTTAATATCTTAATCTGAGATGGAGATGAAAAATTTTCTCCTGGGTTTTAGTTTAGTTCTGATCCATTCCGCATGGACGGTAAGAGGCACAACAACGAAGTATTACACGTACGAAGAAGACGCACCAGGAACCTTCATTGGAAACCTTTCAACGGATCTGAAGCTCGACCTGTCTGAAGATCCGCACACCAGATTCAGGTTCATGCAGGAGGCGAACGCATCACTAATCCGCCTGCGCCAAAGCGACGGGCTGCTCACGGTGGGAGAGCGCATAGACCGCGAGAACCTGTGCGGCTCCTCCGCGCAATGCGTGCTCACGGCGGACGTGGTGGTTTTCTCCAAGGAAAAATTCCATTTGATCCACGTCGAGATCCACGTGAGGGACATTAACGATCACGCGCCGGTGTTCCCACGCGGAGAGACCAGGCTCGAGATTTCCGAGAACACGGACGTGGACGCGCGTTTTCCCATCGAAGTCGCCGCCGACCTGGACGTAGGAAACAATTACATCCAAACCTATCAGTTGATTAACAGCAGTCATTTCGGCATTGAGGTGGGAACCGGTGAAGATGGCAAGAAGTTTGCTCAGCTCGTGCTTGCGCAGAAGCTTGATCGTGAGCTTGAAGATATCTACACACTTCAAGTGGTTGCGAGCGACGGTGGAAGTCCACCCAAGTCTGGATCAATAACTGTGCGCGTAAAAGTTTTGGACTCGAACGACAACAGTCCGCAGTTCGAGCACGACACGATCAGAGTCGAGCTGCACGAGGACGCGCCTGTCGGTTTCCTGCTGCTCCGGGTTCAAGCCTTGGACCCTGATCACGGTGAAAACGGGGACGTGCGCTACGATCTCGCGGACGGCGAATCCAACGAGATCACAAGCACATTCGAGGTTGATCCCTATTCCGGAGCGTTGAGCTTGAGGTCCTCGGTCGACTACGAGACGAAGAAAACTTACGAGCTGCGCATCAGGGCATACGATCTGGGTTCCGACTCGGTGCCTTCGACCTGCACGGTCACGGTGGAGATCGTAGACGTGAACGACAACGCGCCAGAGGTCACGATCAAGCCGATGGCCCCGAGGAGCGCGGATGTGGCGTACATCACGGAAGCGGCTGCGGTGGACAGTTTCGTCGCGCTCGTGAGCGCCACGGATCGAGACTCGGGCGCAAACGGGTACGTGCGCGTCGGCCTGCACGGGCACGCGCACTTCCGACTCCAGCAGGCGTACGGAGACACGCTCATGATCGTCACCACGGCTGCGCTGGACCGCGAGAAGATGCCCGAGTACAACCTCACCGTCGTAGCAGAAGATCTCGGCTCGCCGCCGTTCAAAACCTTCACCCAGTACACGATCCGAGTGAGTGATGAGAATGACAATGTTCCGTCCTTCAGCAAGGCCGTCTTCGAAGTTTCAGTGATGGAGAACAAAGCACCAGGATCCTACGTGGCTTCTCTGGTAGCTCGAGACCCTGATGAAGGAGACAACGGCAAGGTGACTTATACGCTTCTCGAGAACGAGATTGAAGGTGTTCCTGTGAGTTCTTTCATCTCAATAGACTCAGATTCTGGGACTCTGTACACAATGAGGCCTCTGGACCATGAGTATGTCAAGCAGATCGAAGTGGCCATCCAAGCAACAGATGGTGGTTCCCCTCCACTCTCCAGCACAGCGCTGGTCAAGGTCAGGGTTGTGGATGAGAACGACAACACACCCTTCTTTGTTCACCCCATGCTGGTCAATGGTTCAGCAGACATACTTTACCATGCAACGCTCCTGCTGGTTACATGGCTCTGAAACTAGAAGGACTTGATAATGATGATGCAATGAACGCTGAGCTCTCCTACAGCATTTTGGAGGACGAGGCTCTCCTGTTTGTTGTGAATCAAAATACAGGTGAGATGGCACTAAAGCATGACCTGGCACTGGTATTTGGAGACACACTGCATGTCAAAGTGGCAGTAAGCGACCGTGGCAGAACACCTCTTTCCCACACAGCCTCAATCCACTTTGTGGTTTCGGAAGCCATGCCGTTAGAAGAGCAAGTGGTGGTAGTTCTTGAGGCGAGTCAAAAACAGACCACGCCTGATTTTGATGTTTCCTTCATAATCATCGGGCTTCTGGTTGCCGCATGTGCCGTATTGCTGGTCGCCATCGTGGCTGTCGCTCTCTCACGCTGGAACTGCCACAGGGATGTCAACTCGATCAGCAAAATATCTGGGGGGAACTTCAGAAAAACTCAATTACCAACACACAGCATTGACTCCTCGGATTCCAGCAGCCTCTCCGGAGGTAGTGTAACAGTCACCGAACAAATCTCCTCTTCAAGGGATGAATCATCTTTCACTTATGAAGATGAACAAAGCAGAGATTCTGACAGTAAGGTAAGTCATACGCTTCTGATTACTATCTATAAGGTGCATTTTTTTCTTTATTCAGAGAAAAGTGTAAAAATTATGCATACTCACGGTCATTTCTTTCCCCTCAGATTTTCCGACCTCTTCTCAATAAAGGGCATTTTGAGCCGGTTGCCCTTTGGCAAGGGGAACGATATACACTTCAGATGAGGTTTGTTTGAATTTGAATTTGAACATCCGCTACAATTTCTGACTGAAAATCTGTACTGCAAATCTGTGCATTTGTGCTAATTGTGGTAATCAATTCACAGTGAAATCGGATCTGTTGATCAGTCGAGCATTAAGGACAGTGGGAAAGGAGACAGTGACTCGAATGACAGCGACTCTGATAGTGGAAAAGCCATTAGGAAAATTGCTCCCGTTGCACATCAGCAAGCTAGCGGTAAGTTTTAATGCATTGTTTTATTTCTTTATATTCTAAAATCCTAACTTTATTTTATGGAACACATAACATGAATGTGGTGTGAACAGATTTTTGGAAAAAAGAATTTTTGGAAATTGTTGGAAAGCCATTCTTATATGTAATAACCCTGATTTTGTGTGTATTCTCAGGTTCCTTGTACACTGGACCAATGGATAGAGCCAGAGTATGCAGACCTAGAGAGATTCCAACACACACTACAAGCACCCATGTGGGCAACAGTGGGTACACTGTAGCATATCGGACTCTGGGACACGGCCACCATCCAGCTGCCACCAATCAAGGACCACCCTTCAGAGACTACATTTGTAATACAGTCTTTAATCAAACAAAGCCCCTGTCTTTCACAGGATGGGGACACAACCCTCCTATTACTATCAGCATCATATCCCGAGACAGTTAATAGACAAACAAGCTGCATCACCCAGAGAGCCAAGTGCAGACATTTTCAGCATGACTGTTGCGTCTTTTTAAAAAAGAAAAACGTAATGGTTTCATCACAGACCATGGACTTTACATTCTGTTATTAACATTTATGTTTCATCATTCCTGTTTTTTTTTCTTTCGTATTCCTGTATCGTCCGCTTAATTTCTGCTCTTTATTTGTACATCGTTGTAGTAAGGTCAACACAGTAACTCATTTGATGTAGATTGTCATAGCTTCATTAGTCTTATCTTTTATTTATGAAAATAACATGTAAATAGCTGTAAGTAAAATATATCATATTTATTGAAACCTTGTGTATATTTCTAATGTTATTCTAAATAAATGAATAACCTGAATTCTTCGAGTCTTCTATCAACTAGGCTACTCATGCCATTAACGAATTATTTTTGAATTAGTGCCTGCTAGTGAATGTGTGAAGTATAAATAGTTAACAATGAACTTGTGTCAGAATCATTGTTGCCATTTATCATTAGATATTTTTCAGTGTCTGCTTGGACCAATTCAATCTGACGTCAGTTTTTGACACTCTAATTAGTCATAACAAGGATTTTCCATCTCATTATGGAAGAGCCAGGAGTCTTTATAAGAGAACCTGGAACTAAAGATTGGGGAAATGGACTTTGAACCCAACCATCACAGGGTACAAAAGCACAAACAATTGAGAATTTTGAAATGACAATCGGTCTACAATGCATTTTTTTTTTTAATGAGGAAAACAGAATACCCAGAGGAAACCCCTAAAGCAAAGAATTAAAACAGAAGAGGGTGCAAAGGGGATTAAAACCCTGAACCCATGAGGTGCAGGGCAAACAAATTTTTCTTTCTTTTTTTTTTTTTTTTTTATAATTTATTTGATTATTAACCTTTATTTGTCACAAATACATTACAGCATAGTGGAATTTACATTTTTTCTTTATATATCCCAACTTGCTCAGAAGCTGTGGTCAGAGGGCAGAGTCAGCCCTGATACAGCACCCCCTAGAGCAAAGAGCATTAAGGGCCTTGCTCAAGGGCCCAATTGCAGCAGATTGCTGGTGTTTGAAACTCTGACCTCCTGAGCAGGAACCCAGAGCCTCAACCACTTGACTACTACTGCCCAGTTGAGTGAGTTTTTGAAGACATTTAGAACAGTATAGAAGTTTATCATATTCCACTTTCAACTGTTTCTCTGATATCTGTAGTGTTTAAAAAAAATACACAATTAGTAAAATGTACCTTATGGCATTAGGCAGACACCTGAAGCAGTTTAAGTTGGTACCTTAAGGTTTAAGTTGATATTTTGGATATTTGAACTTATGACCTCATAATATTTTTAATATCTTAACCCAGGAGCTACTACTTACAAAACCTAATTATTGCACCAAGACCAAAGATTATTTTTTTTTTCTCTTAAAAATAATTTAGAATCCGTTTTTTTTTAATTTTCAATTCTGATGAAACTTTTCTATTCAATGAAGTGTCTTGAGTAAATCTTCATGTACCACGTGTTAATATGCAAATTAGCCCGACAATCTAATTAATAAGCAAAGTAGGATGTCGTCATCTGAGACGTCTAAAATATTATGTCGTCATCTGGGACATTTTTTGTGCTTTAGTTACACATAACCGGGAATAATATCAGCAACTTTGTCTGAGCTACAGAAACTTCACATTGTTTACGAACCACAGAAACACAAAAGCGCTGAATCTGCAACCAATGGACGCTTGAGGTGGAGAAAGAGAAAGTTCTTCCTGTCTTCTTGTCCCACAAGGCGGAAGCGTTTCGTGCACACGGAAACATTTTGATATATATATATTTTTGTACCATATAGGCATGGTTTACGAAGATTTATTTGCACGTCTTAACCAGGCTGGGTATAAAAACTGGATAAAAGCGGGTTTCTGCCTTAAGAATGTTAAAGATGGACTGTACGGATATGCAGACCGGGAAATGCAGTGTTTCCACTCCACAGTCACCAGAAACAACTCCGTCTTACGAGACCAGAGGTGCAGAAGCAGCTGTAGACCGAGGGGTAATCAGGTATTGTTATTAATAATACCTGCTCAAAATATCCACTCAGTTGTATAGAAATAAATAGAAACACCTCAACAAGCCCTTCATTTATTTCTATTATTACATACAGTATCAGTAAAAAGTTTGGACACACCTTTGTTATTAATAATACCCTGCTCAAAATATCTACTAAGTTGTATAGAAATAAATAGAAACACCCCAACAGGCCCTTCATTTATTTCTATTATTACATACAGTATCAGTAAAAAGTTTGGACACACCTTCTCCTTTAATGGGTTGCCTTTCTGCAACATTGTACATTAATACTGAAAACATCCAAACTATGAAAGAACACGTATGGACTTATGTGTAATATGTTTTATATTTGTGTTTGCCAAAAGCTTTAAAGAGCACAAACTCATGGCATTCTCTGATCAATTCAATTCATTTTGATTTGTATTGCGCTTTTACCAATGAACGTTGTCTCAAAGCAGCTTTACACAGATAATGTGGTGATTAAAAGTGAATATGTTCTTTATAAGTAAGTTTGTCCCTGATGAGCGAGCTGGTGGCGACTGTGGCGAAGGAAAATCTCCCCGAGATGGAATAAGGAAGAAACATTGAGAGGAACCAGACTCAAGAGGGAACCCATCCTCATCTGGGTTGCACCGAATGTCCATTTATAACAGAATCAGATTCATAAGGTAGTCACCTGGAATGGTTTCAGTTCACAGCCTTGTGAAAGGTTTATTAATGACTTTCTTGCCTTCTTGTTGTCTTTTGCAGAGGAGCGTAATAGTGTAATATACAGCAGGTTTACTAACGGTGCTATTTTGTGTATTTGTGTATTTGTCCTACACTGTCTTGTGTTATGTTGCACTGTCTTGTGTTGTCTGTCTTCAGAATCAGGTTTATTGGCCAAGTGTGTTGACACACACAAGGAATTTGGTTCCAGCTGTTAGTGACTTTCAAAGTACAGACATAAATAACACTATACATTCAGCTTGGACTCTACAAGACAAAACAGACAAGACAAGACAAAAACAGACTATTCAAGACAATACAGACAATGTGAGACAGTATAGACAGTGTGAGTATTAAATAGGGATACAGGTTATATGACAGATCAGTAATGTACATAAATTGTGAGAGTGCATGGTAGTGCAGATGACAGTATTGTGCTTCAGGTATGATTGAGAGTTTAATATAGAACTTTGTACAATATATATCGCAGCCATAGTGTGTGCGTAACATACAGATAATGTGATGACTGACAGATCTGATAAGGCAGTACTTATAGATATGAAGCAGGAAATATAATTATGGTCAGTTGTTAGTGAGGCTGATTGCTTGGGGAAAGAAACTGTTCCTGTATCTGGCAGTTTTGGTGAACAAAGTTCTGTAGCGCCTGCCAGAAGGGAGGAGCTAAAAGATGTTGTGTCCAGTCTTGATCTGTTTGCACCAGGTTGCACATGATGCACTTTATGTGGCGAGGACACTAACTAGTCCTTAGCTCTGTGTTTTTCTGTTATGTAGTTTTCTGTTGTTTATGTAGCACCAGGGTTCTCGAGGAACGTTGTTTCATTTCCCTGTGTACTGCGTCAGCTATATATGGCTGAAATGACAAATAAAAGCTCCTTGACTTGACTTTAAAAGCAGTCTGTTATGTTAAGAGGAAACCATGTCCATTATTATTTTAGGAAATTAAGGTCAGTCAGTCCGAAAATCTTAAGAACCTCAAATATATTTTTAAGGTCAGTCACTAAAACCATCAAACACCGATGAAACAGGCTCTCATGAGGGCCGTCCCAGGAAAGGAAGACCAAGAACTGCTGCACAGGATAGGTTTTTTAGAATTACCAACCTCAGAAAGCACCAATTTACATAAATGCTTCTAAGAAATATTTTATCAGAGACTGCTTGAATCAGGCCTTCATGGTCAAATTATGGCAAAGAAACCATTACTTCAGATGGACAACAAGCAGAAGAGACTTTCTTGGGCCAAGAAACACAAGAATTGGGCATCAGGAATGAAATTGTCCTTTGGTCTGATGAGCCCAAATAAAAAAATGTAGGTTCTATCTCCGTGTCTTTGTTAGACATACAGAGGGTGAACTGACGGGTCCTAAACGTGTAGTTCCCCTCTGTGAAGCATGGAGGAGGAGGTGTGATGGTGCTTCTGGCCTTCACAATTACCCAGTCTGAAAGCAAATGCAAATGTTTGGTGTATGTTGGACCAGAGAGTAAAGGAAAAGCAGCCAGTGCTCAACACCTCTGGGAACTCCTTCTAGATTGTTGCATCATTTCAGGTGACTGCCTAATGAGTCTGGTTAAGAGGATGCCAACAGTGTGCAAAAGGCTATTATCAAAGCAATAGGTGGCTACTTCAAAGAATAGAAAATGTAAATAAGTTCTGGGTTATTCAAAATGATTTTTGTTTACTACACAATTCCACATTTGCTCTGTCATCATTTCAATATGTTCAGTATTAACAAGTATTTTGTTTAGCAAAATGAACAAAAAACATTGAATAAGAAGATGAATCCCAACTTTTGACTGGTAGTATATATATAATTAAACCAATTTAATAAAAAAAGAGCTCTTCATATGATCAGTCCAGTAAATATAAAATGTGATACTGTTGTGTTATATTTCCCCCCCAGTTTGAGTTTGCTTGTCCTCTGTGTAATGAGTGGAAGAAGGAAATACTGAGACACCACACAAAACCATCTGGCGTTATTAACTGGGGAAACTGCAGGCCCTGGCTGTGGCCTACTGAACACTGGGAACTGGCAAAAGTAAGTTACAGTAGGTTACAGGTGTGTGAAGTGCCTGTGACCTTGAGAGATCGGTACAGGAGTCTTAAACATCATTATAATATGGCAGGATGGTCCCTATTATCATGTTTCTCATAGATTGCTCGACCAACCAATGAGTTGACCGATGAAGACAGATAATATAGTTGTTGGAATGCAACAAAATCCATAGAGTGAAAAGGAAATTTACTTCTCTACTTATAGGACATTAATTTCTCTTAAAAATATTGTGTAGGGTGCTTTTGCTGAACCTGAGACTACCTGTTGGAGGGGGTCTTAGATCTGAGATGGTATTGCATTGAAAACATGCTGGTGTTCCTGTGAGTGTGAACACAACTCATACTTAGTCCTCAGATTTTAAGCAAGTAAAGTAACCTGTGCATGTGTTTGAATTAAGATATCATTATATTATTTATATATATTATATTGTTATTTAAGTCTTAAAATTAACAAATGGTGTTCAATACAAATGCACATTTGTGATGATAAACCGAAGATGAATGCAAATGCACCAAGGTTTCATAGAATCAAGTGAGTCTGAAAACAGGCCAGTGCTATAGGGGGCACCAGGAGCAGTCATACTTTGATTTGGACCACAGCAAATGTGCCCATTGTGAAAACCACCTCAGTGTAGGTCTGTCTGCTTACAGACAAATTAATAATCTAAAGAAGGCCATTGTAGAAATACAGAAGCTTGTCAGATATGACCCATTATGACTGTACTTTGTGAGTTAAATGAAGAGGTCCATCACCTTCACCTGAGGAAATTCAAATGTGTTTAATGGGTCTACTTATATTGTGTAGGCTTTCATGCCACGAGGACTGGCAGATTTATCCCGAGCAGACCAGTGTGATGCGGCAGCACTGCTTAACCTGCTCCACTTCTGTGACCATTTCAGCTTCATCAACCCGAGTGTCATAACAGAGGTAAATTTTTGCATAAGCATCAGATTTATTGCTTCTATCAAGCAATATACATTACAGCACAGTGAAATTCTTTTCTCATTACATATACATGTATACATATATTACATATACACTATTTGCACAAAAGTTTTAGGACACCTGACTTTTCCAGCCATATATACCCAAACTGTTACCAAGAAGTTTGAGGCACACAGCTGTATAAAATGTCATGGATGTAGTAGCATAACATTTTATCCTTCACTTGAACTAGGAGACCCGAACCTGACAATGCCCCAGTGCACAAAGCTAGCTCCATGAAGAGATGGTGTACATTTGTTATTCATTTAGAAAAAAAGTTTGGTTTTCCCACAATAGACATACATTTTTTTATTTATTTCACATTTGTCTGTAGTGGGGCCATGAGAACACAGTTGGCTGATGTACACATAACATCTGTCTGTTCTCCACAGGTCATACGCTGTAGGAATGAGTTAACGCACTCGTGTGAGATGCAGGTATCGAATGAGTGGATGGCACGCTTTCAGAAAAGCCTGGAGAAGCTGTTACTGACTCTACGCCACATCCCTGAAGTGCGCGCCGCAGGTCAGCAGATCCAGGAGGTAAAAGACAAAACGACATGAATGAAAGTAATCTAAAAGTGGACAAGTATGAAAAATCTACAATCAGTTAAATATTTTTAGTCCATATATAATTTGCTTACAATTTATTTTCAGAGGCATTGTGTCTCATCCATTTTGCAGTAGGAACAACGGACTGGTTCAAGGTGGAGGTTGGATTGCATCAAGGATCGGCTCTGAGCCATTTCCTGTTTGCATTGGTGATGGACAGGTTGACGAGAAGAAGTTTAGGTACTTGGGGTCAATAATGCAAAGTAATGGAGAGTGTGTTGGAGAAGTGAAGAAATTAAGACGAAGATGTTGAGATTTTTATTGTGAGTGATGAGGATGGACAGAATTAGAAACAAGTTTATTAGAGGGACAGTGCATGTAGGACGTTTTGGGAACAAGGTGAGGGAGGTGCGATTGAGATGGTTTGGACATGTTTAGAGGAGGGGCATGGGGTATATAGAAAGAAGAATGCTGAGGATGGAGCCACCAGGAAGGAGGAAAAGAGGAAGACCAAGGAGGAGGTTTATGGATGTGGTGAGGGAAGACATGCAGGTAGTTGGTTTGTAAGAGGCAGATGTAGAGGACAGGGGGGTATGGAGACGGATGAGCCGCTGTGGCGACCCCTAATATTAGCAGTCGAAAGAAGAAGTAGAAGCCTGTGTCTTATCCATTTATGAGTTATAATGTCATGACTATTAGTCAAGTCAAGTCGAGTCAAGTGGTGTATA
The DNA here is from genome assembly GCF_014805685.1 of Silurus meridionalis. Lineage (NCBI taxonomy): Eukaryota > Metazoa > Chordata > Actinopteri > Siluriformes > Siluridae > Silurus > Silurus meridionalis. The sequence goes on from NC_060907.1 coordinate 14,125,166, forward strand.
GTGTAAAATCATACATGTAATATCATTATACTTGTAATAAAATCAGGATTTTTATACTTTAACTGATAAACCAAACAGTGTCTTGTTAAGTACAATTAGTTAGAAAACTTTCCTGAGATTATTTTGAACATGAAGTCAAAAACAACAGTGGAAGATAAAAACAGTCATGCTAGTTAAAATCTTGCTAGCCAAATGTCAATATATGGTTGTGTGGATTACTACATGCTGTGGGTGCTACTATCAATTGTGTTGTTAATCAAGCCTTTCGATGATTGCTTTGCATAGTAATTAATTTATTTTTTATTTACAATAACAAATACGACAATAATATAATACTTAAAACTAAGGAGCTTTTAAATAATAACGTTACAACGCGATTGCAATAATGAATAAAAGATGAATCATGATGAGGAACAGTAAACATTTCAACCCGCAGGGGGCGCAAATAGCCTTGCAATGGTTTAGAATAGACTAGATTAGATTCAACTTTATTGTCATTGTGCAAGGTATATGTACAGAGCCAATGAAATGCAGTTAGCATCTAACCAGAAGTGCATAAGTGGCCTATTTTCAATAAATAAATAAGGGTATGGGGTTCATATGTACAGGGGTGAGGGTGATTAATGTACTGAAGGTGCAGTAGGTAATAATATATGTATATATAGTAATATACAATATACTGTGTAATTGCATGCTCAAATGACACGATCTAGTTATGTACAAGCATGAGTGTTGTATGTTACAGTATATACAGAATAAATATGGGTGGAATATACAGTAGTGCATAGTGGATAAGCAGTTACTGTATGATCTTACCATCAGATAA